>NW_021620469.1:359299-409028 GCF_004785775.1 Grammomys surdaster | reverse complement strand
CCATCACCACCACCACCACCATCACCACCACCACCACCACCACCATCACCATCACCACCACCCCCACTATCACCACCATCACCACCACCACCATCACCATCACCACCAGGCTCTAGTTTGATTTTTAAAAGCTATTGGAAATGACTTTTTGTTTCTTCAGGTCTTTTTGACAGGTTTGTAATTGGTTCAGTGAAAGGATGCTCATGTTTTGTTTGTTGGTTTTTCCTGCTACTTTTCTAAAAGTGTTTTTCAAATCTAAGGATCTTCTGAGAGAAGCCAGTCATGGGGGCACACACCAGTAATTCTAACACTCTGGAAGCTACAGCAGGAGGATCACCATTAGTTTGAGACCTGAGCTTCACAGTGAGATCTAGGCCAACAGGTACAGACTGGATCTCAACATTAAACGAGGCCAGTGAGGTATAGTGGTGCACTATGAAGAATCCTAGGACTTGAGCGAGAAAGTTAGACAGATCTCTGAGATGGAGCCCATCCTGGTCTACATAGCAAGTTCTAGGCTAGCTAAGGCTACAAACATGTAAATCAAACCAAACAAATTCAATAAAAACTAACAACACCTAGGTTGTGGTAAGGTCTTTAGGATTTTTTGAGAATTGCATCCTGTCATACAGAGATAGGGATGAATTGGCTGTTCCCTTTCCCATGTATTTCTCCTATTTCTCTCACTAGAAGTCAGTAAGACTTCTAGCGCCATATTGAAAAGAGTGGAGAATGGTCACCCTTGTCTCCTTTCTTACTTAAGAGGAAACTCCCATGTAGTGTAATGTTAGCTACAGGCTTGTGGTATTTAGCTCTTATTACATTGAGGTATACATTTCTACTGTCTCTAGTTCTGCAGGGGCTTTGCCATGAAGGATGTTGGACTTTGCCAAAGGCCTTTAATGTGTCTACAGATGTGGTCATGTAATATGTGTCATTAATCTATTCAGCCATTGTACTATATTCATAGGTGTGGATGTGTTGAACAAATCTTACTTCCCTATGATGAAACTAACTTTATCACAGTGTTCTTGAAATTGATTTATAATATTCTTAAGAAATTTAGTGGTTGTCAAAGAATTTGGTCTGTAGTTTTCTTTTTGTTGCTGTTGTGTCCTCTCTGGTTTGATGTACGGTGGCTTTGTAGGATGAGTGTAGTAGTGTCCCTTCCCTCTACTTTGTGGAGCAGTTTGAGAAGTGCTGGTGTTGCCTTACACTGTGTAAGACTTTGTGGGCACATTTTATTACTATTTCAACTTAGTTGCCTGTTGCATCTGCTTACGTTATTTATATCTTCTTGATTTAACTCTCGTAGGTCAAGCATATCGAGGAATGTATTAATTTTTTTCCAGATTTTCTAGGGATTGTTTTGTTTTGTTGTAATGAAAGTTAAAGTATCACCTAAGATACTCTGCATTCTATTTCAAGATATTGTAATATCCCCTTTCCATTTCCAATTTCTTAACTTAATGCTTTCTATCCATCTAGCTAGCTAGCTATCTCCATTCTCTCTTTATGACTTTATGTAGCCCAGGCTGGTCTCAGACTTACTATATAGCTGAGGATAACCCAGACCATCTGACCCCTCTACCTCCACCATAGACATGCACCACCATGACTAGTTTTAGCTGACATGGAGGGGCAAGCCCACCACTCTGCTAAGCACTCTGCAAACCAAGTGACACCTTAGCCCTTCTCTCTTTACTTTGGTTGTCTTGGCTAGGCTTTTGTCAGTCTTGCTTATCTTTAACCATCTTTTTGATTGGCTAATCCCATGTCTTGTTCCTTTACCCCCATTTCATTCATTTCTGCTCCACTACCTACTATTTTTGCTTTCAACTTGTTCTTGCTTTTCTAAGAAGTTGGGGATGAATCATTAGGTGTTTAAATTTCAGATTACACTGATTTATTTTTCTTTTTATTTTGTTAAACATCTTTTTAAAAAAACACTTATTTATGTATATAGGTGCTTTGTCTGCATGTGTATCTGCACACCAGACGACAGCATCAGATGGTTGTGAGCTGCCATATGGGTGCTAGGAATTGAACTCAGAACCTTCACAAGCGCAAGGAGTGCTCTTAACCACTGAGCCATCTCTCCAGCTCCTTGGATTATTTTTCAGATAGCGTCTCACTATGTAGCCTTGGCTGGCCTGGATCTCACTCTGTAGACCAGACTGGCTTCAAACTCACAGAACCACATGCCTCTCCCTCCCTTCCCCGAGTGCTGGAATTAAAGACGTTCACCACCACACCCAGCCTTACTCTGGGTAATTTTAATGTAAGCACTAATAGCTGTAGCTTCCTTTTAGGCCTACCTTTACAGTCTGTATCTCTTTATTAGTGAGTCGAGCCATTTACATTTAAGGTGATCACTGAGAGATGTTTACTACTTCCTGCCGCTTTGTTGGTTGCTTTTCTGGTTGTTTGTTCTTCTTCTCTGTCCCTGTTGGAAATTTGCTGGTTTACTGTGTAGGTCGTAGCTTTGTTCATCAGCTTCCAGAAATGTAGGATTTCCTCTGCTCTTCTGATTGAGGATCTTTTCCTCCTCTGTGGATAGCATTACAGTCTTATGTAAGCATCTTCTGCAGTGCTGGCTTGCTGGCCATGAACTAACTGCCTTGGATTGTGCTTTTCTTAAAGTGCTCTTACTTCACAATCAAATTTAAATGCTGGATACAATAATCTTGGTCATTAATTATTTACTTTCAGCAATTACAGTGTGCAATCTATCCTTTCTTGGCTTTTAGGGGATAGTGAGAGAGATGATGTCACTCCGTGTCTCTGTAGGCAAGTTGGTACTTTCCTATAACATTCTATTCATATTCTTTCCTTGTTTTGTTTTGTTTTTTTGACATCTTAACTAGTCCATGCCATGGAAAGTACCTTTGGCCCTGTCTATAATTCTAAACGCCTCTTGTATTTGACTGTTTTCTTTCTCTAGATCTGGGGGATTTTCTGTTATAAGTGAATTGTCTAGACAATAAAACAATAAAAATACTAAGACAGCCTAACAGCGAGGAACATGTGGAGAAAGAAAGAAGCTGAGTGTAGTTTACACCTGTAATCCTAGCACTTGGGAAGCTATGCAATCTCATGAGTTCAAGGCCAGCCTGGGATAGAGAATAGGAAATGAAAAGTAAAAAAATAAAACTAACAAGGAAAACAAAAAGATTTGCTCATAGTGACAAAACAACTATAAAACTAGATGGATAAAAACATTAAAACATATCCACTTGGGGCTATTTTTTAATATGATAAAAATGAAAATATTCCTTACAGTGTAGTGGGAAAGTAAGACAGAGCACACACACACAAAGAAGGAAAAAAGATGAAGTGTGGAAGGGGCCTTTTTCTGGATCTTTAATGAAACCTGGAGATGGAGGCTGGAGAGGTGGCTCAGCGATAGACGGTCCTTGTCAAGGACTGAGTTTGGTCCCCAGCACCACTTCAGATGGCTCACAACCACCTGTAACTCCAGCTGTAGGGGATCTGACACCCATTTCTGGCTTCCACAGTCCCTGGCATATACACAGGGCATATATGTACACCCAGGCACACACATGAAATAAATAAATCTTTATAAAAGAAAAGAAAACTGGACACTATCTGCTGTGTATCAGGGAATCCAGTTGAACTTAGGGATTCTCCCCATTTTTATGTTGGTGTTGACTGTTATGCCTGATTCGGCAGACCCCCAAGAAGGCCACCAAGGCCCCAGGATCCGATGCAAAGACAAGAGGGTTTATTTGCAAGCCGGAGTTCAGATCTCAATCTGCTGCAGGGTAGGAGAGCTATGGGGCAAGGCTTAGGGGGTGGGGAGTAATATGCCTTGGCGTCCCGTGATTGAGAAAGAGTGTATAGGGAATAGGCCAAACTGTAAGGGATGTTTCTAAATTAAAAAAGAGAATAACAGAATCAGATATTGATTTTTCCGGCTGATTGATCAGCTACAAGTGTGGATGCAATTGATTCAATTGGGAGTGTACATCTTATGGTAGTTACTTGAACTGGGTCATCCTGGTACCTGGGGGGATGGAGGACTGGAGGACCGTGACAACCGCCAGTTTCCCCATTGATTGTTCTTTAAACTGAGACTTCCCTGAACCTGGGAGGGTGGGGAACTGGAGAACTTTGACAATTCCTCTTTCATTGACCCTGTACTGCACAAGTGTCCAGCACCTCTCAGTGTCCAGCACTCCGCAGACTGTTCTTCACTTCAGTTGCTTCTCTTTGCACACCTGGGGCTTGTGCTGCTCTTGCTTAGTTTTATAGCCTGTGGGCGGGGCAGGTTATTGCAACCTCTTGAAGTTCCCCAGATTGTACTCACTGGCTAACTTGAAGATGTCTCCCAGGTGGGATGTGGGTAGCCACCACAGTACTGAGATCTGTTCAGGTGGAGGACCTGTTTTAGTACTTTCAAGACTATTAATCACCTTATGTTCTCAACCCTAGCTGCGAAGGGCAGAGAGGTGGCCCTAGAGGCTGAGTCGCACACTGTCCTCAGCCTCCGGTTATCTAACTCCCAGAGCAGGGCATATACGTTTCAGCTTGTCAACACCCATCCGTACTGTTCTGCAGAACTTCCTCCCCAGGGCTTCAGACTGTGAGGTTAGATTCAGACTCTGATGTATACCAGTTCCCTGTTACATCAGCCAGATGATTGACAGGCCCAACTGGATTAACTCTTATGTTTTGGGTAGCTTGGAATGTTAGGTCTCCATCCAGGCCAGAGGAATTGCTTTTCCCCAAGGAGCCCCATGAAGCCTTGATCAAAACTATTGTAGCATTAACAGAAAAAAACAAATTGCATTTGACATCATTTAGCCTGGCTCTTAAACCCGTTCCTTACTTGGCAGGCTGATATTTCAAGGTCAAGAATTGAGCTTTTTCCTGTCATCCCCACAGACTTGGTGGGATATTCCTTGCATATCCTATTATTTCAGCTAACTGAGCATGTCTTATTAGATGTATATCCGTGAGGCCTGCTCTCCAGCCACTCCTACTTAGGACACTTTTTGGCTCAGAGAACCCACCTCTTTTCCTTGTTCCAGCTAAGCAATCAAAGTTATTTTGGAAGAGGACAGCACCAGGAAAAGTCACATGTTCATACTTCTCCAGCATTGCTACCCTCTGAGCAGGTAGCAGACTGGCCCATTCCTCTGTGAAACACACAACCACATCCTTGAAAGTCACTGACTAATGTGGCCTGGCAGATAAAGAGACAGCTGATTGGATCTTAGACAAATGGCCTCAATAGCTTTCTGGCAAATAGAGGTAGTGTATACTATACTATAGGTGGTTTTCACAGCCAAACCTTTGAGCCTCATGATATTTAATTTTTACTTTAGAAGTAAAGGCTTCTGGGGATGTACCTCAGTGACAAAGCTTTAAGTACATACCCTGGTTGGATTGCCAGCGTTTCAAGGAGAGAGAGAGAGAAAGAGAGAGAAAGAGAGAGAAAGAGAGAGAAAGAGAGAGAGAGAGAGAGAGAGAGAGAGAGAGAGAGAGAGATCAAAACAAAGGAGGGAAAAGAGAGGAAGAAGGAAGGGAGAGAGGAAGAAGAAAAAGAAAGAATGCTTTTATGTTCCTGAGCCACAGGTCTGATCTGAAATCTGTCATATTTCTGATGGCCTTCTATAATGTCATATTTCTAGAGCCCTTCATAGTCTACATTATAGCAACACCTTTGTACTTCATTCTGAAGGAAGGAAGCTGCACGCACATACTGCCCGTTGTTTGTTCTGAGTCAGCCTTCAATTTAGATGTCATGGAAAGGGCATCGCAGGAGGAATGTGACCTTAGTGTGTGTGAGTCCTCCCCTGCCTCAAGGGAAGAAGAGACAGTATGGAGCAGAGCTCCGCCATCATCAACCCTGTGACCAGAGCAGCAAGACTGACCCTTGAAATGAGAGGCTGCCTTTATTACAGTCCACCTGAAGATGACATAGAAGTCAGATCTTTAGATGCCAATCAATTGCCAAATTCCCAAATAGACTGCCAAATTTCTGAATTAAGCCAAGAATAAAGATTCAATTCCTGGTTTGGGCCTGTGTCTCAGAGGCAGCACAGGGCAGTTATATTTCCATTAACATGTGCATTATGAACCTGTAGGAAGAATTCTTACAGTCATAAGATTGGGGCCATAAAAACTAAAAAAAAAAAACTACATATTAATATTGCTGCAAGCTGGGATAGTCATGCTAGTTTGACTTTTGGATGGGCCTCAGGAGGACACTATGACAAGTTACTATGGACTGAGGAGTTCGTTAGAAGAAGTTTGTGGCCGGGCGGTGGTGGCGCTCGCCTTTAATCCCAGCACTTTGGAGGCAGAGGCAGGTGGATTTCTGAGTTCGAGGCCAGCCTGGTCTACAGAGTGAGTTCCAGGACAGTCAGAGCTACACAGAGGAACCCTGCCTCGAAAAACCAAAAAAAAAAAAAAAAGACTAGAAGAAGTTTGTGAACAGAGAGATGAATGGACAACACCATTCCAGGGGCTCCAAGGAGAGCCCAGGCCCCAGCACCAGACAGACACCACGTGCCTTCTTTTTATACTTTTCACCTGGAAGAAGATACACTGCAAGAACCTGCAGCCAGGCCCGTGATTTGTCGCAGGAGGCAGGGAAGGGGGCAGGGAACAGAATGTGGCACTGCTCTGATAGACACTCAGTAGACTCATGTCCCTAATTTCCTTGTCAGTGATATTCACTTGATATCTCAAGCTCAAGATTGGGTTACAAAATTTATAACAGGCCAGCCAGGGCTACATGAGAAAAAACTCTGTCTCAAGAATTGTGTGTGTGTGTGTGTGTGTGTGTGTGTATGACTTGGGAAAATGTCATAATGAAACCCATTATAATGCATAATTAAGATATACTCATAAAAAGCATTTTAGAGGACTGGAGAAATGGCTTCCCAGTTAGGAGTATATCCTATTCTTATACAGGAAACAAATTAATTTCATAACTCCAATGACAGGGAGCTCACAAAAGCCTGTAACATCTCTGACCTCCAAGGGCCACTGCACTTCTATGTACATACCTAATCCCGTGAATACACATACACACAAGTAAAAATTTTAAAAATATTTCTTAAATGGAAAAATAACTCAAAAGCAAACAGACTAACCCTACAACGGGGGCTGGGAATGTAGCTCAATGACAGAATGTTCGAGCCCTGATGTTCCAACCTCAGCACTGTACATAAAGGTATGGAAATAAGTACATTGAAAATGTACTCATGACTTGCGGTCTGGGCCCAAGCATAGAGCAGGTCACAGGCGGCAGCTCCGTACCCAACCCCAGAAAACTGAGAGAAAGAGGGACTTCCAGGAGCTTTAACTCAGGGAGCATCCCAGGTAAAAATGAATCACCCGTGATGTCTGCTGTTAGAAGTTCTAATCCAGATGCTGGCCTCCGAACTTATACTACTCAGACCTTTGAAGGGCTATTGACAAGAACATCAAACAGCTAGAGATTGACATCACTAATCTGAAGAAATCTCTCGTTTCGCTGTCTGAAGAGACCTCCTAAAATCGCAAAGATCCTTATTGGACTTGATTTACTCTAGTACAATAGAAAAGGCTGTATACAGCTCTTGACTGTGTACAACCCTCAAAGAAGAAGGTTGCCTTTGTATAGACAAGACAAGGAGGGTTAAAGAGAGCATGAAATAGTGAAGGCCCTAAGAAAAATCAGAGAGAGAAAGAGACAGATGAATGATGGTACAAGAATTGGTTTGCAGCCTCTCCAAGGTTGTCAACCCTATTTCCTTCCATCTTGGGACCATTATTTGGGTTCTGTTTGCTTTTTTCTGCTGGTCCCTGGCTCTCAAATAGGCTGACTAACTCTGTGATACAACAGATAAATAATTTTGGTAGCAAAACCTACTCAGATACATTATCATAAGTTAGCTATGGAGGACCACGAGACTCAAGATGAGGTTGTTACTTTATACAGGGTGTTCCCAAAACTCATCTCCACCCAACCTAAAAGAGGGTACTTCTACCCCTAGACCAGGCAGAGAGGGGCCACCCAGAACCCCCTCTGACAGGCAATCTGAATCCCTGCTTAGGCTGTGAGGCTAAGCACTGCAAGGGAATATAAATAAAAGATAAAAATATCTATCTGGGTTCCCTGAGGGACAAGCCTGACTGCATAGGGGTTGATGTCAAAAGTATCCCCTCTCCAGGAAAAAGACATCGGGATGGGTATGGCCCTCATGCCTCACTGGACAACGACAGGGGGACGGGAACCATTACAAGGTCCCCTTCAAATACTGGAGGTCAGGCCTCTATCCCTGCCTTTGCAAGTTTAGAATTGCCACAGCCTTTCTGTACTTAGAGAAGGGAGGAGATGTCAGGGGCAGCCCTGCTTACACACTGAAGGCCTAAAATCAGCCATAGGCCTAAAATCAGCAATAGGCCTGTCATACATGTATACTAACACCAAGTCTTGGGTCTCAGTGGAAAAACATTGAAACAGATGGCTATAAGCTAATGTCAACAGGCAGCTTTTGTGGAAATTTATAAGCCTTAATAGTCATAGACCTTGTAAATAGGTAGCCTGGGCAGACAATACCAACTTAGATAAGGACAAGCGAGTCATAGGCAGAGTCATAGTGACTTGTCCCCTGAACCTTCACCCAGCCGATACCTGGTTCTGAAGATATCTGTATTCCCCCTGAACACCCACACTCCAGTGTCATTCCCTTCCCCACATCCTGCCTTTCTGTGTTTATAAACCCTGTGTGAATTAATTACGATTTGAGAAAAAAATTATAAAATTAGATACTTTCTGTAAACTATAGATTAGACATTGTATAGCTGTCAGCCCAAGAATGCTTTCTTTTGTATTTCTCAATGCTGTCTCTTTGTAAGTCTTTGCATTTTCTTTTAATTGTTCACATTTTCCAAAAAGCCAATACATTATTCCAATTGAATAGAAATAAAAAAAAAGAAAAAAAAAAGAAAATGTACTCATAATACTTATCCTGGAACTACAGGTGCAGCCCAATACTAGAGCGTGTGCTTGGCTTGCCCCACAGTGGTTGTGACAGCATCAAACCAACCACTGAGAGACAAATATGTTTTCTCTCATTTGTGTTTCCTAAATTTCATATAAATACATAAAACACACATGTATATGTATGTATGTAATATATATGTGTATGTATATAGAAGAAAAACTGTCTATCAGGACAAAAAGAATCAACATAAGGAATGAGAAGCATGGGGAAACAAGGGGGAGTGTGCCTAATGTATAATATACACACACATGAAGCTTAAACTTCAAATAATGACGACAACAAGCCTGTGACTCAAAACTGTTTTTTTCTTTCAGGATGACTTTGGGAATCTTTGCAAATTGTATATTCTGCTTGAAAGTCAAGTACTTACCTCGTCAGGAGAAGAAAAAGCTGCAAACTGATATTAAGGAAAATGGTGGAAAATTTTCCTTTTTATTAAACCCTCAGGTATTTCCAAATCTCACCAGTTACTTTCTGAGTAATAGGATGTGTTCAGGGAACACTGCTTATGGCTAGAGAGTAAGCAGAGAAGACTTTGCAGGAGACAGTGTGAGAAGGCTGGAGACACTGAGACATGGCTCCCTTGGGGAGAGGCCAGAAGAAGCAGAGGATGCCAGAGCCCAGCCCAGCCCAGACTGTTCTACTCTGGGCGTTTTGTAACATTGTCTCTGCCTTGTGAACCTGATCTTTAGGGCTTAGCCATAGATGTAAATAGAATCTCAGAACAGCGCCAGTTCTCAAAAGAGAAAAGTCATATTGTACCTATTTGCAAAAGGCACACTATCACTGGCCAGTAGGTCAGCTGGGCTCACAGCTGTGGGCAGAAGTGTAGTGTGAACTAATCTTCTCTGGTAGCTTATGTCATAAGAGCTGAAGGAAGCTATTGCTTCTCAAGAGAATTGCAGCTCAAAACATTTAGATACAGAGTTTCACATGTGGATGTAATCTTGAAAAATGTTAAAACAATGTCCTCTTTTATTAAAAAAAAAAAAAAAGGCAACATTGAAGTCTAAAGGCATTATGTCCCAGATTATCTGACCCTGTCCTTAGTTTTTCCTTCTGTTGATAGGTCTGGTCCTGGCCACCTCTCCCTGGGTCCATCCCAGGCATTAGCCACAGTGAGCCTATTCTGAGAGACAAGGTCAACTCCAGCAGGGTACCATAAAGGGAATGTCCCCATTCACCTCCAGTTCAGGCAGAGCAGTACATGCTGCCATCACCTGGGAGACTTCCTGGCCTCACCATATTCATGGGTGGATAAATAATAAATAATCCACTTAAAAGTAATAAGTAAGTTGCCTTCTGGGTAGTGAGTTGCCCATGGTCTCTAGTGCTCAGAAAACTCTTATATACTGTGTATGAGACTTTTGGACTCCCTCCTCCTCCTCCTCCTCCTCTTCCTCCTCCTCCTCCTCCTCCTCCTCTTCCTCCTCTTCTTCCTCCTCCTCCTCTTCCTCCTCCTCCTCCTCTTCCTCCTCCTCCTCCTTTCCCTCCTCATCCACCTTCTCCTCCTCTTCTTCCTCTTCTTCTTCCTCTTCCTCCTCTTCATCTTCTTCCTCTTCTTTTTTCTCCTCCTCTTCTTCCTTTTCCTCCTCCTCCTCTTCTTCTTGCCAGTGTATATAAATGTTTAAAATGTACAAAGGAGACACAAAGGCACATGTCTACAATCCCAGCACTTGGAAGGCTGAGGCCAGAGGATTAAGTTCTAGACCAGGCTGGGCTACATAGTGAGAATGCAATAAAATGTAACAATACGTAAGCATCTGTATGTATGTGTATATATATGGAATGAACTTAAAGATAAGCTTTTTAAGTGGAAAAGCAAGCTCAAATAGTAATAGAGAAATACCTGTTGTCTGTGAAGAAGAGCTCTAGAAAGATCTATGAGGAGCAGATCACAGTAGCACCTCTGGAGGAGGGCACTGGGAGCAGTAGGCAGGGAGGATTAGCAAATACCGATTACTGCTTTATAAATGCTTATAACATGCATGCACTCTTTAGTCACACTGTAAAAATGGAGGCTGGGGTGTTGGCTCAGTGAGTAAAGTGCTGGCCACACCATCGTGAAGACCTGAGTTTGGACCCTCAGAACTCATTTAAATGAAGAAACATGGTCTGTAATCCCTGAGCCCCCACAGTGAAACAGGAGGTAGAAACAGAGGGATCTCTGGAACCTCTTGTAATGTCTGTGGCAAGTGACAAAGAGACCCTATCTCAAACAAGGTAGATGGTGAAGACTGACACCCACTGTTGTCCTCTGACTTCCTCATGCACAGTGTGGCTTCTGTGCCACATTCACACAGACGAACAAACACATCACATACATGCATACCGTGTGTGCATCCCCAGTTTTTGAAAAACTAAATAGAACTACAAAGTAACAAAATAATTGCCTTTTATACCTGCCTCCCTTGACATGTGTACATGATGTGTACATGATACTGTTCACAGCATGGAGAACTTGGAAGCAGCCTGTGATATAGACCACCCAGATGCGTAGTCTAATTGCTGTGGTTTAGGGCAGGGGATTAGCTCAGGAGTAGAGTGCTTCCCTAGCAGGTCACAGCCCTAGGTCTGATTTAAAACTTGGAGAAACGGATGGGACAGCCTGTTTTGTTTTGGTTTTGGTTTTGTTTGGTTGGTTGGTTGGTTTTTGTTTTTCTAGAACTGTAAATTATAATATTTTTCAAAAATCTAGAAAAATTACTATGAACTACCTTAAAATAAGACCTATCAGGGTACAGATTCAAATGTTGTTCTTAAATTTTGCTTTTACTGCTGTGTGATAGACTTGCTGTTTGTCCGTAGTGCACACATGTCATCATAGACAGTGCTGATGTCCTGAGTCGGTATCATCTGAACTCCATCCAAAAGAATGATGTCCAGATTGCAAACCCAGCATTCATACAGGACTCTGTCAGGCAGAGGAGACTCCTGGATGTGAAGAATTATGATCCTATGTCTCTGGCTATGACAGCATCTTCAGCTGAGAAGAGCAGTTCTGGTGAGTGCGTCCTGCCAAGCACCTATGTCATACATGCTGTGGTAGACATTTTGACATGTCAGAGGTGTTACAGGGAAAAATGTACAGAAATACCATAAATTAATTATGTTTCATTTTACCTGAGAAACAAAGTCCTGAGGGACAACAGGCCAACTTAGTAACAGATCGAGAGTTTTCTACTCTGGTCAGACTTAAAATGACTAGTAAACCCTGATGGTTTCATAGTATTTGATGTACAATTTTGAAAAATATTACATTTTAGTTTATTTACTTTGCTTACGTGTGTGAATGCATGTCCCATGGTACACTTGTGGAGGTCAGAGGTCAACCTTGGGTATCATCCTGTAGAATGCTGTCCACCTCCTTTCCAATAGGGCCTCTCAGCGGCATGGAGCTCACTAGTTAGCCTGAGATGGCCGTCAGAAGAGCCCCACCTCCCCAGCACTGGGATTACAAGATTGCCCAGCCAAACTCACCTTTGTACTTGGGTGCTACAAATGGAACTCAGACCCTCATGCCTGCAAAGCAAATGCTTTACTAGCTGAGCAGCCCCAGCCTCCGGGTATAATTGTAACTAGGAATAGAATAATGCTTGATTTTTTTTAAAAAAGTTATTACTGGGCTGGTAAGATGGTGCAGGAGATCCACTGGAGCCTAGGAGTCCATGGCCATCTTGGACAACATGCTGAAACTCTCAATTAAAAAAAAAAATACCAAAAAGCCAACAAAACAGAACAGATCCGCGGCTGAGAGTGTAGCTCCGCAACAGAACGTTTATCCAGAATGCATAAGGTCCTGAGTTTGAGTCCCCAGAACACTGAAGGGGAGGGGAATTATATAGCAAATATCTATATTTAAGAATCATAACAAGCCTGGCTGTGTTGGCACACACCTTTAGTCCTAGTACTTGGGAGGGGAGACAGGCAAATCTCTGGGTTCCAGGCTAGCCTGGTCTACACAGTGAGTTCTAGGGCAGCCAGAGATATACAGAGAAAACCTGTCTTGAAAAACAAACAAAAAATAGCAATTAGTTTAACAATAATTAATTATAAGCCTTTGAATAGTCAGCAAGGTCTCCTTTTAATTCTAGAAGTGCAAACAGAAGACCTGCCTTCGGACAACACCCCAGAGAAGGAAAACAGCAAAGTCATTGAGTAAGCGGAATACCTTCATAGCTTCAACCATAGTATTAAAACTGCAAATGATGCCAAGGGTGGGTGGGATGCTTGCCTGTAAGCCGGCACTTGGGAGGCTGAGGCAGGGCTAAATCTCACTAAAACCAAACCAAACAAGTAAAGGACAGGTTGGGCTTCTTTATATTGTAAAAGGACTTGACATAGCCCAGAAAGTACTGATGCCATTGCTAGGAGCCAGAGCCTCTACCAAGCACAGTGACCAGAGAAGATGGCAGTGTCTCTGCATCTGTCCTGCCCTCGACTCCCTGTGCACCCAAGGTTCTGGGCATGAGCGCTTCGGAATCACAAAGAAGAGGGTGGAGATTTCCTTGATGATCCCTTACTGAATGCACAAGTTAAATGATCACACTCCACCCACAAATATGTAAAATCAGAAAATAATAGTTGATAAGTTAGTTATGCAGAAGATGAATCCAGCTCATTCTCACAGTTGTTTTTGAATACCTAAAGAGGCACCAGGGACTCATGTACATAAGAAATGAGGGGGTCTCTTGGAAGGTTCTATATGGTCTAAAGTTCCATTTCAATCATAAATGTTTAATTATACAAATTTCAGGATTTCTGCAGAGAATGTTGAAATTCCTCCCTTTCTTCGAGACTTTGAAGTTGTGAAATATAACATCTTGGAAAAAGTAAGAATCTGATTTCTACTTAGAGAAAAGAAACTGAATGATTTCTGAAAGCATGTCCTTTTTGGTGATTTTATTGATTTTTTTTTTTTGGAAAATTGTTCATATTCTGAATATTATATATCCTGTAGCACGAGTTGGTTTACCATTCAGAAAATGTTTCTTTAAATTTTTGCCTAGTGTGGTGGCTCATGCCTATTGTCCCAGCATTTAAGAGTTCAAGCCAGAGGGTTCTGAGTTCAGGGACAACCCTAGCTATACAACATAACCCCTTCTCAACTAATACCCAAAAGCTGAGTGAATTTTAACAGAAGAAAAACAAGTTTTTAGTGTTTTTTATTGTTTTTTTTATTTATTTATTATATGTAAGTACACTGTAGCTGTCTTCAGACACCCATATGAGGGCATCAGATCTCATTGCAGATGGTTGTGAGCCACCATGTGGTTGCTGGGATTTGAACTCATGATCTCTAGAAGAACAGTCAGTGCTCTTAACCACTGAGCCATCTCACCAGCCCATTTTTAGTGTTCTTAATGAAAGTAATTCATGCTCATAATATAATTGAGGTTTTTTTTTGGGGGGGGAGGGTTGGGTTTGTTTGTTTTGTTTTGTTTTGTTTTGTTTTGTTTTGTTTTGTTTTGTTTTGTTTTGTTTTTGAGACAGGATCTCATGTATCCCAGGCTAGCCTCCAACTTTCTACTAGTGGAAAATGACTTTGAACTCCTGATCCTCCTGCCTCTGCCTCCCAGATGCTGGGATTGCAGTGTGTACACCCAGTTTATGCAGCACTTGGGATCAGAGCTTCAGATGCTAAGCAAGCTCCAATCCAGCCACTCATGACACATATTTAACAATATAAATGTCAATATGGCTTTAGAGATGAACCTCTACCCTGTCATTTACAGTTTCTCATATTTGGTCAGGATAGAGTGACACCAAATATTTATGCTATGTTGAACTGTTCCTTTTACATTAAAGGGAAACTGGAAATTTTACTGGACAGTCATACAAATTAAAATCAACATTTGTCTTTGAAGTGGTGTCCCATTTATATTTCTAGATGTTTAACTAAAATATAAATGTTAAAGGGTATTTCCCTTTATAATAAGAAAAATGTGAAAAGCATCGCTTCAGCATATCAGCAGCCTTTTCTGTTGTGGAGTGTGGCTTGTCTCCATAGCTCTGCTTTTCAAGTGTACCCTGTATTGCAGGTGGGAGTGGACCAAGGCCCCGAGACTGTGGTGGTGGAGCTTCAGAGCTGCCGGGACCCTGGGAGCTGCCCCTTTGTGATAGCAGCACACTTCCTCCTGGCTGATCAAAAGGTAACGAAGAGTCCCCTCTTCTATCTTTCCCTCCTCCTCCTCTTCCTCCTCCATTTTGTCCTTCTTCTCTTCCATCGTTTCTTCTTTCTCTTCCATCCTTCCCCCTCCTCCATCTTTTCATCCTTTATTCCTTTTTTCCTCTTTTTTTTTAATGAGACAGGGGGTGGGTCTCATGCTGTATTCCAGGCTGCCTCAAACATGACAGTCTTCCACCATAGGCCACCCTAGTATTACAATTACTGGCATGAGCCACACACTTACCTCACACCAGATTCTTTCCTGTGATCCCCCGTGGCAGTTCTGACACTGCTGAGCATGGGAAGTACTCGGGGCTCATGGTCATAGCATGCTGGAGACCACAAGGACAGCTTTGCAGAAGCCATAGCATGTGTCCTATTTCAGTGTCAAGTATGGGCCCAGTTGTGATCTAAAACAATTCTGAAATAAAAATTAATCCAAAGCAACTGCCTAAATATTAAAATATGCAACAGGCAATACCACCAGGGTGTCTTCTCACATAGATATTCAGTCTTATAGATCTACTGTGGCCAGGAACACAGCAGCTGGTAGGACACTGAGTCTATTGTTCAATGAGAGAGGTCCTCACACAGATCCACACAGGCTCTGGAAGCTTCCCATCTTGCCCCAGCCCAGATGTCACTCAGATGTACTGGAAACACACACACATCAAACTGAGATCTGAGAAGGCTGGACCCTCAGGAGCTCGGATCCTTTATAACATAGGTTCCAGATGACCATGGAGATGTACTCAGTTCTACGCCACTCACAAGAAAGGCCAAAGCTTTGGTTTCTACCAGGCATCACTAAAGTCCTAATCTCTGTAGTTTAGCAGAGATGTCGCTACAATTACAGCTGACTGTGTTTGGAGAGGTGGAAGGCCTGCATCCTGAAACTGGTCTTACTCTTGCCTCAGCCTCTCATGATGGGATTACACGTCTACACTACTGCGCCAGCTTTATAGCTGACTTTTATCAGGTTTCCATGGGAACAGAGCTAGAACCTTTGTCCAGGGACAGATTTTCCCAGGTAGGAGATATTTAACCTTGGGCCCCAGAATATGTGACTATTTCATTATTTGGATAAAAAGGAACTAAAAATCAAATTGAAAACCATGGTAGACTGTGTTATATGTTTAAAAAAGAGTAACAGTGCACAGCCCATACTGGTGCGCCTTGGTTACCTCCCATCCTTAGCAAGCTCACGCCTGAGCACTACAGCAGAGGCTCGCTGTCCACCTCCCAGGAGTATGCCTCACCTAGAAGCAGTGAGAAGTGTTCTGAAAGAGTTTCCTCCTGCTTGCTGGCTTGACGGCTTTATGAGGACGTCAGGGTAGAAATCTCTGAAAAATTCCATCGTTAGGGCACTCTCCATCACTTAGCAAAATACCTGAAATAATAAACTTGTAAAAACAAAAAACTGGGGCCAGGGAGGCAGCTCAGAGCCTGGTGGTTGTTTCTTATCCAGAGGAACTGAGTTCGACTCTCAGCATCCATTTTTAACAATTGAAAAAAAAAAAAGAAAAGCTTTCTTCTCAGAGATAGAAGTCTTTCGTAGCAGGTGTGACGTCTCTGTGGTTCTCTGGCAATGGGACAATTAAAATCCAAATTCTAGCATCTACCTTTTAAATGGAATGACATGGGTATATACTTTATTTCTATAAGTTTCAGAGATATCCTGCAGTAAACAGTCTATGAGGGTGACATCTTCCTTAGCTGACCACAGAGTCAGGACTAGCCAACATTGAGGAGACACCAGGACTCCCAAGTGGGTAAATCTTCCTCTGTTGTCTGGGGTGAATGAAAGTTGAGTTGCTCACTGTCATGGGATGGGTGTCCAAGAAGAGCTGGAAGTCTCCACTGCAGGAGAAGCCTGTGCCTTTCATACCATTTGCCTGACCACAGAGCTCTTCTGCCCTCTTCCAGCTGGAAGCTCATTTTGTTTTGACTGATCCCCAGCAGTTGTCCCCAGCAATACCATCCTTTATAAGGTATTTTTCTCTCCTTCCCTAACTTTGATTGACCTTCTACATTTCCAAAAAGGAGTAGAATGCCAGTCTTCAAAGTTCATTAAACCAGTGTACAACGACTCCACAGGCTCTGACCAAGTGCTAAGACGAATGCTTTACTCCCCTATAAGGAGTCTTTTCTCTCTTTTCTGCCCACTCTGGCTGTTACCTCCCTTAACTCTAGCTTTAAAGGCTGTCTTTGTAAAAACCAAATGATTTAAGTATTCCTTTTCTATTGCTATGATAAGAACATCATGACCAAGGCAACCTATAGAAGAGAGGGGTCTTATCATAGTGTCAGGAAAGTGTGGCAGCCGGCAAGCAAGAGCTCCGGTCTCCAAAAACAAAAAAAAGAGTCAGAAGAAACTGGAAATGAGTAAATAGGATGTTTGAAACTGGAAACAAAGCCTACCCTGTCCCCATGATGCATGTCCCCCAGCAAGGCCACACCTCTAAGTCACCTCCGAAAAACACCACCAACAACTAGGGCCCACGTCCTGCCGTCAGGGCCCATGGGAGCTATTTTCATTCACACCATCATAGAAACATCTGAACACCTTCATGACAGGATATAGGTATTCACTGAAGATGAGTATGTTAATAAGTTAACTGTGTCTTTTTGGTGTGGTTCAATTCCCAGACTAGAAGAGAGAGTACTGGAAAGCAAACCTCCGAAGGAGCCATTGAATATTATGAAGGTTATGTGGAAGACCTGAAGAGACAAGGATTTCTGCTCCAAGAACACTTTACCGCTGAAACAACACAGTTAGCATCTGAGAAACTGCAGGCTGTAAGCTGGCTTTGATACAATGTGTCCTGCTGTCTGAGTTGGGAGGTGTGCTGTGTGACTGTTGTTTGGTTTGGTTTGTTGTTTTAGATAGTCTCTCACTGTAGTTCAGGATGGCATCTAACTCAGACAAACATCCGGCAGCCTCCTAACTGCCAAGATTCTAGATGGGCACAACCATAGCCAGATGGTTGATTTTTTTCTCTTTCCTTAAAAAAAAAAAAGTGTGTGTGTGGGGGGGTCTTACCATGTAACTCTGGCTGGCTTAGAACACATTATGTAAACCAGGTTAGCCTTAAATTCACAGAGATTCATCTGCTATCTGCCTCTGTTTCCTGGGTGCTGTGGTTAAAAGCATTTGGTCCCATGCCCAGTAATTTGAAATATTTTTTAGTTACTTTGTGTGTATGGATGCATTGCCTGTATGTCTGTCTGTGTATTACATGTACTGACAGAGGCCAAAAGACCTGGAGTTACAAACGATTATAAGCCAATGTGTAGGTGCTGGGAATCGAACCTATATCTTCCTGAAGGGCAGTACTTGGTCTTAACCACTGAGCCATCTCTCTAGTCTTCTTTCAATATTTTTAATAAAAATAATTTTTTTGGTAAGGCATGGTGGCTTATACTTATAATCCAAGCATATTGAAGGTCAAATTGAGAGGATCTGGGGTTTAAGTTTATCCAAACTTAGTATCTTTGAAGCTAGCCTGGGTTTAATGAAACCCTGTCTCAAAGAAGGAAATACTGTCTTTATTAATAAATAAATAAATAAATAAATAAATAAATAAATAATAAAAATAAAACCTGGTAGAGGAGGAGGAAAGCTCAGAAAAATAAAAACTTGAAGATGTGACACTGGACAGTGAGATGTGGTACAAGCCACAGATGCATTATTTATCTGAACAACAAACTCATAGCTTTGAAAGATTTCCCTATAGTTTTGGCTGATTCCAGGCTCCTTAACTCATACTGCATGTGCTTAATGCTACTGATGGGCCCACATCTTATAAAGTAAGAAAAGACAATGGAAAGAATAAAATGGAAGTGATAGAAGAGGAGGCACTTACAGGGTTAGTGGCAGAGAGGGATGAGGACGAGGAAGCCCAGAGGAGAAAGGAGGCCTGAGTGTACCAGCTGCTAGACTCTCCTGTGTAGCTGTCAAAGATACACGAGGCTAAAACTTTATCAGGTTTATTTGGCTCCCATCTGGTGGTGTGAAGGTATAAGTCCCACGGCACTGGCATTGGGTTGAAGGTCCACAGTGAGGCCAAGCTGCCAGTATTTGAACCTTGAGGGACACTCAAGCCATTCCTAGCCATAGTGCCTGGCTATGGTGTGAGTGCCTCTCTTGGGCTATTTTTTTTTCTCATGCTTCATTTTTGGGTCTATTCTGTTGTGTTTGTTTGGTTAGTTGGTTAGTTGATTAGTTGTTTGTTTCTTTGGTTGGTTGGTTGGTTGGTTGGTTGGTTGCTTGCTTGCTTGGATGGTTGCTTGCTTGCTTGCTTGTTTTCTTGCAAGGTTGGAAATGGAACCCAGGGTCTCAGATACACTAGGCAAGCGCTCCACTATTGACCTATACCTGACCAGCTCCTGTGTCAGTTCTACACAAGGCACTCATGAGGACTTTTCTTGGTGGTAATTCCCTGTCACTTTGCGTTTCAGTTGCTTTTGGAGGAGGTCATAAGTTCAGGCACCCTAAGCCAGGAGGTGAGCGATTTGCTGGAGGTGATCTGGACAGAAGCTCTGGGCCACCTGGAGCACACGCTTCTCAAGCCAGTGAACAACATAAGCCTGAATGACGTAAGTACTTAGATACCCAACTCCTGACTGCTTCACAGCATCTCCTTCAGCCTTTCACCTTCTCGCTGTCTTAGGGAAGGCAAGCCTGCTTCTAGAACACCAGGACATGACTGAGTAGTCATCTGAAGATAATGCAGGGAGTGTTCCCTATGGAGTGGAGCTGACTGTTTCAGGGAGAAGCAGACTTCCTGCAATTAGGTCCATAATCTACTCGCGTAATTAGGAACATGGTCCTGGTTTGATACTGACATCACTCTACAATTCCTTGTAAAAAGCACATCTCCTACAGTTCCATTTGTATTCCTGTCCATTTATGTACCTATGTGTTCATGTGTATAGAAATATGTTGCTGCATTTTTCTTCAATGGTGTCGCCACTGATAAGTTGCCTGTGATCCAGTGAATAACCCTACATTTAGACAAATAGAAGCAACCCTTGGTAAACTCAGTGAGCTATTTAAAAAATAACCTTCTAACAGTCCCTCCACTTCCCTGAAGAACCTTCCTAGGGACTAAGCCTTCAAACATGGGCCTTAGAAACACAGTCAAGACCCAAACTAACAGGATTGAAATGGCAAAAGAATTTTAAAAAGATATTCTATTTCTTTTAAAGGCCCAAACTGTAGCAGCATCAGCAGTCTGTAGAAGACTCATGGTTCCAGTGTCTCCAGCTTTAGATATTTTTATGGCTATCTCTTCAGTTTTGTGACTACCAAGATTCAGATTTTAAGAAGTATGTTTGCTTTTGTGTCTGTAGGTGAGTAAAGCGGAAGGGATTCTCCTTCTGGTAAAAACAGCACTGAAGAATGGAGACTCACCAGAACAACTGCAGAAGACAATGGCCGAGTTCTACCGGTTGCTGCCTCACAGACATCTAGCATCAGAGGAAGTTAACCTGAGGCTGTTAGCTCAGAAAGAGGACCTTTGTCAGGTATAGCTCTGGAGGAAAGAATTCAGTTTAAAATATATGGCTGTGTCATCCCTTTGGAGAGATGGCCCAGTGGTTAAGGGCACTGGCTCTTCTTGCAGAGCACCTGAGTTCAGTTCCCGGCACCCACAAGGTGGCTTACGATTGTCTGTAACTCCAGTTCCATGGGACCCACTGTCCTCCTCTGGTATCTGTGGGCACCAGGTATGCATGTGGTATATACATGCATGCATGTGGACAAATACTCATACAGATAAAATAAAATAAGTCTTTAAAAAATAAGGCTGGACATGGTGGTACATGCCTTTAATCCAGCACTTGGGAAACAGAAACAGCCGTATTCAGTGAATTTGAAGCCAGCCTGGTCTACATAGTGATTTCAAAGATAGACAGAGCTGTGTAGAAAGACCCTGTCTAATAATAATAAAATAATAATAATAATAATATAAAAAATAAGATATATGGTGAATAAAGCCAGGCATGGTTTTGTACACCTGTAATCCAGCACTCGTGGGAGGCAGAGGCAGAAAAACCAGGAGTTCAAGGGCAGTCTCAACCACATAGCAAGTCTTAAGCTAGCCAGGTCTACATGATGCCCTGTCTCATAAATAAACAAACAAACAAACAAACAAACAAACAAATGGGCTGTAGAGATGGCTTGGTGACTAAGAGCACTTGTTGCTCTTGCCAAGGACCAGGTTCAGCTCCTAGCACCCACATGGTAGCTCACAGCCATCCATAACTCCAGTTCCAGGGGATCCCATGCCCTCTTCTGACCTCTCCTGGCACCAAACACGAACACAGTACATATGCACACATGCAGGCAAAATAGTCATACATAAAAAATAAATAAGTCTTTTAAAAATGTGTGCCAGGCGAGGTGGCACATACCTTTAATCCTAGCACTCGGGATGCAGAGGCAGGTGGATCTCCTTGAGTTCCAGGCTATCCTGCTCTACACAGTGAATTCTAGGACAACAAGGGTTATATTGAGAAACCCTTTCTCAAAAAAAGGAAAAAAGTAGATAAATAGAAGGCAATGCTTGGGCCGAGGTCCAAGTCTGAATAAAGAGGACGAGGTGAGCTGAGCACCAGCGTTTTATCTCTCTCTGCTTCCTGACAGCAGAGACAATGTGACCAGCGTCTCACAGTCCTGCCGCCATGCCTCCTCTGCCATGATGGGCTGCATCCTCCTTAACCAGGAGCCAAAACAAACCTTTTTTCTTTTCTTCCTTAAGTTGCTTTTGTCAGGTATTTTGACACACTAATGAGAAATTTAAATTGCTAGACTAATGTACACTTCTACTGTGCTATCAGTGAGGCAATTTTATATATATATATATATATTTTTTTTTTTTTTCTGTATTGAGGATTTCACTATGCATCCCAGCCTAGCCATGAACTCCTAAGCTTGGGTAATCCTGCCTCAGTCTCCCAAATAGCCAGGAAAATTGTGTTGTACCAACCCTCCTGATCTTTAAATCTTTATTTTTACTTTTGAGACATACTCTTACACTGCAACTTGGGCTGACCTGGAACTTACTGCATAACCTAAGCTAACCTTGAGCTTATAGCAGTCTTCCTATCTTCTCTCCCCAAGGGCTAAGGTTATAGGTGTGAATAACCATGCCCAGCACTGTAACCAGCATTTTTCCAGTTTAGTATATTATGAACATCAAATGTTAATCAAAAACTTGGTGGAAAAGAAACCTAATTTTTACATTTTTGGAAAATATTAATTTAATATATGTACTAACTTGCATATGTGATGTCTCTAACATTTCTGTATCATTTTCACCCACAGCTGGTAAGAGACATGGTGAATGTTTGTGAAACTAATTTATCCAAACCCAACCCACCATCTCTTGCCAAATACCGAGCTTTGAGATGCAAAGTTGAACATGTTGAAAAGAATACTGAAGAATTTTCCAGGGTTAGAAAAGAAGTACTACAGAATAATCGAAGGTAAACATGAAGCAAGTCTCACAAAACAGTGCAGTGCTCTTGAGATCCTGTTGGCAAGTCAGTCAAGACAATTAGAAGACATTACTCTTCTACATTCCAACAAGACATCTGCAGATGATAACAAAGAGTGACTTTCTGTGTTTACACTGTCTTGAGGGACTGAGGGGATGGCATAGTGGGTCAAAGCACTTGTTGCTAACCCCAACAACCTAAGTTCGATCCCCAGGGTGGAGACAGAGAACCAACTCTCACAAGTTGTTCTATAACCTTCACAGGAGTACTATGACACAAGTGGGCATATACACACATTTGTACATGCGAGCACGCACACGCACGTGCACGCACACAAACACACACACACGCACACACACACACACACCCCAAATAAACAAATGCAATTTTAAAAGGAAAAGTCAGTCTTATCCAGGGGAATATCCTATGCTAGCAAGTATATCCCATTCTCCCACCCTGCTTTCTGAGTGACCTGATCTTTTATTGCTATTATTATGATGGTTGCATGCATATATGGTATGTGCATGTGAGTGTTGGTGCACATATACCACAGCATACAAGCAGCGGTCAGAGGACAACTTTCTGGAGTTGACCCTCTTCTTCACTGTGGGCTCTGGTTTACTTAAAAAGCACTTTACCAATGAGACCATCTCGCAACCTTTGACCTAATCTTGTTGAAGAGTAGGCTTCAGAGGCTAAAAGTATAGCTCAGCAAAAGGTGGTCCAGCTTTTTTAGCATATGTAGGGCCTTGGGTTCCATCCCAGCATCACAGAGGCACATACAGGGTACAAGAACATTACAAAACAAAGTTTATTCTATTTAAGATTTAAACATGCAGTAACATAGGTGTGTACTCTTCTGACCTGTCTAGCTGTGACATGAAAAATGCTTTGAAAAACTTGGGAAACATATTATGCTTGTTCAGAGTTTTTATTATTGTTGTAATTATTTAAATGATGTGGGAGTGTGCTATGGCATATGTATGGATGCCATAGGACAACTTTGGGAGTCAGATCTCTCCTTCTACCATGTGGGTCTCAGAGATGGAACTCAGATTACCACATTTGCTGCCAATCTATTAATGATTTTTATTTTTCTTCTAATTGTGTGACCTCAAGGTTTTTCTCCTAATTCTTCCAGTGAACATCCAGTAGATATCTTGCAGATATTTAGAGTTGGCAGAGTGAATGAAGCTACGGAGTTTTTAAGTAAACTGGGCAACGTGCGACCCTTGTTCCATGGATCTCCTGTGCGGAATATTCTTGGAATCTTGTCCCGGTAAGATACGCCATAGTCCTTACTTTTTAGTTTTCCAGCTTAAGAATGTGAAATGTTCTCCTCTCTTGTGTGCCTTTGTCTTTGATCCTAAACAATATCATAATAAATGAACAAACCACAAGTGGTGTGTAGAAACGAATGACAAGGGCTGGAGAGGGGACTTAGTGCTTAAGAACACTAACTGCTCTTCCAGAGTTCAATCCCCAGCAAGCACAGGGTGGCTCAGGACTGCCTATAATGGCGTCTGATGCCCTCTTCTGTCATGCAGATATACAGGAAGTTAGAGTGCTCATATGCATAATCAAATAAATCTACAAAAAACAATGACAAGAAAATCTGTACATATTCAGTAGAGATGGATTTTTTTTCTGAATATTTTGAATCCATGGCTGGTTGACTGTAGGTATGGAGGGAGGGCCAGTTGAACTCTAACCTGATGTTTGTAAAGACAGCGAATTTCTTGTTGGTCACTGAGTCTGAAGGCTGTGTGGCAGAGTCCTCTCCTTTAGTGAATCACGATCCTACCCTTCTCTTTCAGAGGGCTTCTCTTACCTAAGGTAGCTGAAGACCGCGGTGTGCAAAGAACAGATATTGGAAATCTGGGGAGCGGCATCTATTTCAGTGACTCACTCAGGTTAGTGTCTTCTGTCCCAACCCCCACCACAGTGGGCTCCTTGCAAACTTCCCTCTCTTCCTTTAGTGAGGAAGTCTCTCACCCACTGAAGCGTCATTGAAAGCAGCCATTGCCACAGCATACTGTAAAAGCATGGCTTCTGTAGTGAACATTTGGGGAAATTATGTTTGAAGTCTTAGTGGTTTTCTTTTGCTCAGAGCCTTTAAATGTTTTTATTAATTTTATCTATTTATTTAGTGTGGACCTATGTGTGTGCATGTGGGGTGGGGGTGGGGAGACATTTGCATGCCACAGTACATTTGTGGAAGTCAGATGACAATTTGACTGAGTCAGGTGTCTCTTTCTACCATGTAGAGCCCAAGGATCAAACTCAGGTCATCAGGCTTGGAAGCAGGCACCTTTACTCACTGGGCTGTCTTGTCAGCCCACCTCAGCGTACACATGTTTTCTAGCTGAATCTTTTCCAGTGCCCCTCACCTTTTCGACTCTCAGACCCTACCCCACAGGGAAATCTCCTCATAGCACAGATGGAGACCTTAAGGCCACCAGGGGACGCAGACTCCTGTGATCCTCACACTAGGGAAGTGGAGAGAGAAGATTCAGAGTTCAAGGTCAGCCTCAGCCCTGTAGTGATTTCAAGACTAATCTAAGCTACAATGAGACCCTGTCTTTGAAGAAAAATAAAAATTGAAGAAGAAGAAAAAGGAAAAGAAGAAGAAGAAGAAGAAGAAGAAGAAGAAGAAGAAGAAGAAGATGAGGAGGAGGAGGAGGAGGAGGAGGAGGAGGAGGAGGAGGAAGAGGAGGAGGAGGAAAAGGGGGAAGAAGGAGGGGGAGGGAGGGAAGGGGGAGGGGGAAGGAGAGGAAGAAGAGGAGGAAGAGGAAGATGAGGAAGAAGAGGTTAAGGAAGAAGAAGAGGTTAAGGAAGAGGAAGAGAAAGAAAGAAAGGCCACAGATTCCTAATCTTTGATCTGGTTGACCTTCCCTGTGACTTGGGAGAGGCTATGAAGATAGGACTTCTCTCTTTCCTTTGGCCAGCACTTACTTGCTTACCATTTAATCATCGTCATGAGCTTCAGTGCAGTAAATTTAGTACACCTTTCCTAGCTAACAAAATGGTTTTTCTTTAAGCGTGTGTGTGTGGCAGGGGTAAGGATTCTAGAAGCCAGAGGTATCGAGAACCCCGGAAGAACATGGCCCACAGATCTAAGCAGGCTCACAAAGGCTCACAGAACTGAAGGAACAATCATGGGGCATCTATGGGCCTTGCTTGGTCCTCTACATACATGCTGTGCCTGTTTAGCTTGGGGTGTGTGTGGGATTCCTAACAGTGGGGGTGAGGTCTGTCTCTGACTATTTTTGCCTGCCCCTGGGACCCTTTTCCTCCAACTGGGTTGCCTCGGTCCAGCTCTGGTGTGAAGGAATGTGCCTGGTCTTGTTGTAACTTGTTATGTTCTGTTGATATCCCCAGAAGGCCTGCTCATTTTTAGAAGGGAAACAGGAGGAGTGATGTGGGAAGAAGGAAGGTTGGGAGCAGAGCCTGGGAGGAGAGGAGGGAGGGAAAACTGGGGCTGGGATATAATGTATCCCAGAAAAAACTGCCTGCAGCTTTGACTTTCCACAATCTCACACATTTCTGATCTATTTTTTAAAATGGGACTGTAAAATAGATGAGCTATTTTTATGCAAAATGTTTTCCTTCTTAATCTGTTACTCTGGCACTTCTTGAAGCACAATAAAGATATTTTTAGTAGCTGTCAGAGAAAAAAGTGCTTTGAGTGCCACCTGCCATAAAGAAGGGCACTACACACATCTTTACCTAATTGTTTGTTTTTATTCTTTTTAAGAGGGTCTCACTATTTAGCCCAGGCTAGCTGGGAACTCATTATGTATACTAGGCTAGCCTGGAACTTGTAGTGATCCTCCTGCCTCAGCCTTCTAAGAACTAGAGTTACAGGTGTAAATAAATAAGTACATAATGAACAACTCTGCCTTCTCCTTCTTCCTCTTCTCTCCTTCATTCCCTTCCTTCTCATCCTCTCTTCTTCAATAGGGTTTTACTGTGTAGCCGAGGCTGGCCTTGAATTCATGATCCTTCTGCCCCACTTTCCCAAGTATTGGGTTATAAGTGCGCACCTACACAGTTTCTCACCATAAAGTTCTAACTTGTATCTTTGGAGTTATTGCAACAGTGGTAAACTTTGGAATGATCTCCCTAGAAACTCAATGTAGGCTGTACATCCCTTGTCTGAAGTACTAAAAACAATTCTTTTTCAGATTTGGGATTATATGGGTATACATAAAAAGTTATCTTTGGGACCACATGAATCCAAATGTGAAATTCATTTATGTTTCATCTACACCTGATAAATGTAGCCTGGTGGTGACTTTACACAATATGTTTAGTATGCGGGCCTCAGACTGCTACCATCACAGATTAGGGATAGGATTTTCCATCTGTGCATCACAGCAATCAATGCTCAAAGTTTTCAGTCTGGGCAATTTCAGATTTTGATTCACAATTTTGGGTTAGAGATGCCCAAGCTATGTTTCTTATTTATACAATGAAGTGAGGCTGGCCAGTAGCCATTATGACTTGTGTTTATTTCCTTCCTCATGCAGTACAAGCATTAAGTACGCACATGCAGGAGAGACAGATGGCTCCAGACTCCTGGTCGTCTGTGATGTTGCCCTGGGAAAGTGTGTGGACTTATTCAAGAAAGACTTTTCCTTAACCGAGGCGCCACCAGGCTATGACAGTGTCCATGGAGTTTCGGAAACAGCCTCTGTGCCCACAGACTTTCAGGTATTTTATTTGAGGAGGCATGCAAACCCAGGGTCATGTGTCATGGTCAAGCCCTCACCTAGCACTTAAAAAAAATAATCAAACAGTAAACAAACAAGAAAAAAGCTAAAACAGGCCCATGTGTGCGAAGACCAGCCTCAGAGACTTGCTTCCACTTCCACTAAGTATGTTTTCATGTAATGCATGCCGGCATCTTTGCTAATTAGCAAATATGAGAGTCTACTTCTCAGGGAGTTTTGGCTGCTCTTTTCTTCACTTGTTATATCCTGTCAATTCCCATTTGCTCTAGGATGATGAATTTGTTGTATATAAAACCAATCAAGTTAAAATGAAATACATTGTTAAATTTTGCATTCCTGGAGATATAATAAAGGAATTCCATCCTCGTGAAAATACTGAATCAGAGGAGCATAGAGATGAACTTTCCAGTGCTCCAGAGGCTGGAGGTAAGACAGCTTCTTTTCTTGGTTTCTTGAGAAAAGGTTTCTCTGTGTAGCCTCAGCTGTTCCTGAAACTGACTATGTAGACTGGACTAACCTTGAACTCACAGAGGTCTGCCTGACTCCGCCTCCAGACTGCTAGGATTAAAGGTGCACACCATTGACTACAAGACAAGCTTCTTGAGTGATATTGTATGAGATAAAAACTGAAATTTTTTTCAAAAGCACTTACATTCATGTTTGGTAGCAGCATCTATGACTTCCTATTTCATTTTCCTTTTATCCTGAACACATAAAAACCAACATGCTTAAGGAAGGTAAGTGATCTCCAAATCCTGTGCTTTGTCACCAGCATGCCTGAGATGGCTTGTTCTTTAGGATGGCTTAGTAATACAATTCATTTGGGGAGTCTCTATTTTGTCTTGCTGTAGCAAAATAATAGGAATGTTATAAAGAAAAATGTTTGTAATATTTACCTGTGTGTGTCTGTGTACGTGTGTGTGTATAGGTCAGAGAATAACATGCAAGAGTTTCTCTCTTTTCACCTATGGGCCCTAGAGATTTGAACACAGGTCTTTAAACTTGGTGGCAAGTGCCTTCACCAACTGAACCATCTTGCTAGCCTGAGAAAACACATTTGTACAGTGTGTGTGGTAGCGTTGGCCTGTAACCCAAGCACTTAGGAGGCCAAGGCAGGAGGATCTTGAGTTCTAGATTATCTCAAACCAAACCCAAACAGAGAAAAGGGCTTGTCTGGCTTATCATTTCAGAGGTTTGGGGACCTGATGCTGCCTTCAGTTTGGCTCTGGTGTGGCCCTCAAGGTAGATGGTATCACAACAGAACCATGGGCAAGGAGAGGTGACTCATGAGACAGTCAGCCAGAGTACAAGCAAACTCCCACAGGTCCTACTTCATAATTGTCCTCTGAGAGGCTCCACCAAGCAGCTGACTGAAACAGATGCAGAGACCCACAGCCAAACATTGGATGGAACTCTCAGAAACTGAACCACCAATCAAGGAGCATACATGGCCTGGAAGTAGTGCCCCCACCCCCACACATAAGTAGCAGATGTGCAACTTGGTCTTCATGTGGGTCCTGGGTCCCGAGCAATTGGAGCAGGAGCTATCCCTAAAGCTGTTACCTATCTGTAGAATATTTTCCCCTAACTGGGATGTCTTGTCTGGCCTCATCGGGAAAGGATGCACCTAGCCTTGCAGAGACTTGATGTCCTAAGGTGGGGAGGATATGTAGGGGGGCCTCTACTCTCTCAGAGGAGAAAGGGAGGGGAGATGGAGAGAAGGCCTGTGGAGGGGGGACTGGGAGAGGGGAACAGTGATCAGAATATAAAGTGAATAAATTAATAATGGAAAGTTTCCATCCACCCTTCAACATCACCATCCTGGTGACTAAGCTTCCAACACATGAACCTTTGGGAGATGAACTATGTCCCAGCCATGGCACCCATGGAACTAGGTCAGAGTTCAGTAGTACTGCATAGGTGGGTGGAGTAAGCGCAGGGTGCAGCTGTAGTCAGAAAGCTTGTGTGTGACTGGAACTACTACTCAGCAGGCGATGTCATCTTGGACCCTGACCCCTCAGGCAGACATGAGAATATATCCTTGTTTTTAAGTGTTGCTGTAAGGACAGAGTGAGAAAAGAGAAAGGGTAATAAGGGAAATAGCAGAAAACATAAGCTTCCTGGCAGACCATGGCCCCATTATATCACCTAATAAGACAATAATAACATATCAGAGGGCAGCCATGATGATACATGCTTATAATCCCAGCGCTCGGGAGCCTAGGGAGGACACTTGCCATAAATTTGAGCCTGCCAGGGCTACATAGCAAGATCCTCTGACAATATACCTCCCCCAAAAGCTAGCACTTTTATTGATGGCCGGTTTCATTTTGGTTTGTTTCTGTTGTGATGCTAGGGACTGATCCAGATTCTTGTATCTGCTGAACAAGTGTTCCACCACCACTGAGCCATAGCAACAGTACTTTTTCACTTTTATTTTTTTCCTTTGTTGAGGATTGAGCAAAAAGCCTCACACGTGCTAGGCAAGTGCTCTGTTACTGAGTTACAGCCCAGCTCTGTTTTTGTTTTTTTTTTTTGGCACAACATCTCTCATGTTGCCCAGGCTGCCCTTGCTCGATGTGTAATCCTGCCAGGCTTTGAACTTTCATTTCTCTTCCCTCAGGAAGAACAACATCTTAGATAACAGGTCTATACTGTCTTAATTAGAGTTCTCACTGCTATGATGAAACGCCTCGACCAAAGTGACTTGGAGCAGAAAGGGTTTATTTTGCTCACAATCCATCATCAGAAGCAGTGAGGGCAGGAGCCTGGAGGCAGGAGCTGTCATGGAGGGATGCTACTTCCTGACTTGCTCCTCATTCCTTGCTCAGCCTGCTTTCTTATAGAACCCAGGACATATGTGGAATCATCCCTGCAAGTATTTTATTAGGATTTTTTTTGTGTGTGACTATGTCCATTAGGGAGATGGGTTTACATCAGGATAACACAATTCATAAGGAGAATTTGGTAGTGTTTTCCCTTTCCTATTTTTATAGAATAGCTTAAGAAGCATTGCTATTTGTTTTTCTTTGAGGGTCTGGTAAATTCAGCAGTGTATTTAACAAGGCCTGAGCTTTTTTAGTTATGAGATTTAAAAAAAAAAAAACTTTACCATTCCTTACTTTTTTTAGAGATCTGCTTAAATTATTTATCTAATATTGGTTTGAATTTGGAAAATCAGAGGCTGGCAAGATGATTCAGAGGTTAAGAGCACCAGTTGTTCTTTCAGAGGACCCAGGTTCTATTCTAAGTACCCACATGGCGGCTCACAGCCACCTGTAACTCTAGTCTAGAGGATTCAAGGCTCTTCCTGGCCTCTGCCCACCAGGAACATGTATGGACAGGCACAGACACACAAACAGACAAAATACCCATACACATAAGAAAAAAATTTTCTTTAAAATTTGGTAGATTATATACATCTAGAAATTCATCTATTTTAGGTTTTTTCAAATTTAGTGGCATGTATTTTTAAGATATATTCTAGTGTCTCTGAATTCAAGTGACTGTCATAATGGCTCTTTTATCACTAACTTTATTTTTTTAAAGATTTATTTATTTTATGTATATGAGTACACTGTAGCTTCAGACACACCAGAAGAGGACCTCAGATCCCATTACAGATGGTTGTGAGCCACCATGTGGTTGCTGGGAATTGAACTCAGGACCTCTGGAAGAGCAGTCAGTGCTCTTAACTGCTGAGCCATCTCTCCAGTCCCTATCACTAACGTTATTAATTTGAGGTTTTCTATCTTTCTTCTGGTTAGTTTGTCTATCTTAACAAATATAGGAAAAATGAAAGGATTCCTTGATCTTTACCTTATCACAGTGAGAGAGAACTATAAGTCAGAGGGCTGTATAGATGCCTGAGTGCTTACGAGCCCTACCTACTCCTCCAGAGGATCTGGATTCAATTCCCAGCATCTACGTGGCAGCTCACAGCCAGTAATTCCAGTTTAAGGGGATCCTACACCTTCTTCTGGCTTCTGTGGGCTTCAGCACATACTTGGTGCACAGATATAAATGCAAGCAAAAATGCATATAAAATTAAATAATTTAAATAATTTAAAAATGGAAAGAACACAGAGAATCAATGAAACAAAGAGTTCTTATTTCTTTGAAAAGAAATAAGATCCAAGTCCTATTTTGAGCTCAAATACAAATTAAATAAATAAATATCACGTTTAAAGGTTATTGTGTGTGCACACATGTGTGTAGATCTGAAGACAGCCCATGATAAGTAGTTCTTTACTTCCCATATGGGACCTAGAGATCAAACTCAAGTTATAGGCTTGAGAGCAAGTGCCTTTATTCACTAAGCTAGCTCACCAGCCCAATAAAGTAATAATTTTTAATGAATTCAAAAAGTAGAAATGATTTTGAGAATGCTTTCCTCATTGGGTTTACTTTTCATACTTTACTTGCTTTGTGTGCGTGAAGCCCTGGGTTCAATCCTCAACTGCCACAACAAAAGCAAAAAGGCAAAACGAAAACCAAATTATAAAACAACAGCTAGATGTGGTGGCACATACCTCTAATCCCAGCTCTTGTGCTGCCGAGACAGGCAGCTTTCCATTTGAGAGTAGACTAGGCTAGCTACACAGAGATTTTTGTTCCCCCTTTGGTTTTTTGAGACAGAGTTTCTCTGTGTAGCCCTGGCTGTCCTAGAACTCACTCTATAGACCAGGCTGGCCTCGAACTCAGAAATCCACCTGCCTCTGCCTCCCAAGTGCTGGGATTAAAGGCGTGTGCCACCACTGCCTGACTGAGAGATCTTATCTTAAACAAAAACTCATCGAATACTATGAGTGTAATACTATTTTTCCATCTTTGCCGAAATACAATGTCTAACTAATAGAGCAAGTAGTGAGTGTGGACAACGAGGACAGAGCCATGGTTGTCTTAACGCTGATGTTGTGTCTGTAACTTGCAGATTTCCAGTTACCAGACATCAAGCCCTTCACAAACGTCAAAGCTGGCCTTCAGGATGCGGCTGCGAATTCTGTCCCTCTTGACAGTGTTCACATCAAGGGGAGAATAATAGACTTTGTAGCCCAGGTATATACTTTTTGTGGTTTTATGACACACAATTAAGTCATAAGTAAGAATCTGGTTGCAGTCATATCAACTAACTGCAATACATATGTCACTTGTTTAAGGAATAACAGGAGGGAAAGAATTTTAAATTAAGTACTTAATACAAACGCATGTTATTTTCCCAGATTTTCTGTCTGAGGTTGGCTGACTCCACCATGGAGCTGACATCCACAGATATAGAAGACCAGTTGTGTATTATTCTAAAATCTACTCATTACATTCATTTCTCACTTACATTTTTAGCTTATCATGGATTTATTGAGACATGGCCCCATCATAGGACCAGGAATGTCTGTATTCCAGAAGTTCCCAACCATGTGACACCAGGAAGGCAGCAAAATTCTTAGCATGAGATGGGTTTTCCTGACTCCTACTCTAGTCAGGCACATATAACTGCCTAAACATGCAGCTGGTGCACTGGGTCACATGATGTGAATGGTCCTCTGTGGTTGTAGAAAACATGGACCCCAGAAGCCAGGCTTGTGAATTTGGAGGACATGTTGGAAATGTAAGGGATTTAAACTCTCATTGGTAAAGTTAAGGAAGGCAGGAAAATCCCGAGTTCAAGGTCAGCTTCCATACAAGTTCCTGTGGCCCTGTCTCAAAAATGCAAAACAAAACAAACATGTTAGGATTCTGATGTATGTATAATTCTTTTCATTAGTTCTTCTTATAAATGCTCCATGTCACTTTGCCAATTATATGAGGGTTTTTTTTTTCCCCTCCTCTTTCAGGTCATTGTTTTTCAGACATACACAAATCAAAGCCACGTGCCTATTGAGGCAAAATATATCTTCCCATTGGATGACAAAGCAGCCGTGTGTGGCTTCGAGGCGTTCATCAACGGGAAGCACATCATAGGAGAGGTGAGAGGAGGAAGGGCAGGGAGTCCTCTCTACCCAAACCGCCATTATTCCAGTACACACCCGGCCTCCACTGACAGGCCTTCCCTAGCCTATTGCTGCCTTTCCCTGATGTACAGATCTCATCAATGGGTCCCTCTACAGTCTTCTCCATTTTTGTCCAGTCTTTGTTTAGGCAATTTAAACATAGAAAGTTATTTCCTTTTGTCTTTTCACAGATTTTTGTTGTGTGTTTATTTGTGTGTGCATACATGCATGCACATAAGCCATGGCCTGTGTGTGAAGGTCAGAAAACAACTTCAGGAATCAGTTCTATCCTTTCACATATGGATCCCTGGGATCAAATTGACACCGTTAGGCTTGATGGCAAGTGCCTTTAACCGCTGAGCAATCTCACTGGCCTCAAAAGAAGTTATTTCAATGTGCAAAGTTTGAGAGACAGAGGAGGGCACAATAACATAGACCTGCCATACTAGTGCTCAGGAGGCTACAGCAAGGGTTTGAAGAGTGTGTGGCCCAGGCTGACCTCACACTCACTCTGGAGCCCTGGTTAACTTTGAACTTGCAACAGTCCTGCCCTGTCCTGTCCAGCAGGGCATTAAATAGGGGTCTGGGGAGATCACCTGAAAGAGAAGATGGGGGAAACAAGCGAACACAAGGAACACAGATTGTCTATAGGCTGATCAAACCGTAATTTTTACATTTTTACACACAGGTTATATACACAAAAAGGCAGGATGTGGGGAAGGGGATGACACAGGAGCATAGGTGTTCAGGGGGAGTACAGGTATCTTCCAGAACAGAGTGTCAGCTGGGTGAAGGTTCAGGAGACAGATCACTATGACTCCGCCTATGATTCACTTGTTCTTATCTAAGTTGGTATCCACCAAGGCTACCTATCTACAAGGTCTATGTATACAGCCTAGCAATTTTCCACCAAAGCTGCCTGTTTACAATAGCTTATAGCCATCTGTTTCAGTGTTTTTCCACAGAGACCCAAGACTTTGTGTTAGCAGGCATGTATGTCAGGCCTATTGCTGATTTTAGGCCTTCAGTGTATAAGCAGGGCTGCCCCTGACACTGCCCTAGCCTCTGAGTGTTGGGATTAAAACATGCACTACCGCATCCAGCTTCATAGCTCTTACATAAGTTTGCAAATGAACCATGTCTCACTGAAGTGGACTCTCTCAGGAAAAAGAACCTAACCCCAGAAAGTAATAGAAGCTATGTGTAAAGCTAGAGGTAATCAGAGCACTCGTTAACATCCACAGGCTCCAACTTGGCCCCAAGACTAGCCTGCAGTTGCCGTTGTAGACTTTGGGGACCAGTGGTCAAAAGCATTGGCTGCTCTTGTAGAGAACCCTGGTTCAGTTCCCAGCACCACATGGAAGCTCACAACTGTCTGTAACTGCAGTCCAGGGGATTCAACTCCTCTTCTGGCTGGATAGACATACATGCAGGCAAACTATTCATTCATATAAAATAGAAATAAATGTTTTAAAAGAAATTACAGTTTAATAATAATTGGATTGGCAAAGAATAATTAGAAGCTGATGTGATGATACACAACTTTAATCCTAGCACATAGGAGGCAGGAGCAGGCAGATCTCTGTGAGTTCGAGGCCAGCCTGTTGTACACAGTGAGTCCCAGGTCTACTAAGGCTATACTGTAAGACCCTGTCTCAACAACAACAACAACAAGAATCACTACTTTAAAAATAATAAATGAAATAAATATTTTTGTTGTGTCTAACATGAAGTTCCAAACTTTTCATTTTTCAACTGCTGACTAGAGTCTGGTCCTAGCATAAGGAGAATCCTGTCTAGTTGGCCTTTTCTAGTCCATATTCTTATTTGGCAGGACACTTTAGTGATCCGTTTATGTAAGTTTTTGTTCATCTAGACTTAGTTTTCTGGCTTGGTCTAGGCTTTAATAAATACTGTTGTCATTTCCCTTATTAAAGTCTGAAGTCACTCTTACTATAGTGAGCATTTTAAAAATCTTTTCCAAAGTTGAGTGTGGCACCTCACACCTGCCATCTCGGCAGAGGCAAGTGGATTGTTTCAGGCACAAGGCCAGTCTAGGGTACATGGTGAGTTCTAGGCCAGTCTGGGACAAAGTGAGACTTGCCTCAAAAAATCAAAACCAACAAAATCATCATGATAATTGTCTTTTCCAGATAAAGGAGAAAGAAGAGGCCCGTCAGAAATATCAAGAGGCTGTCAGCCACGGCCATGGTGCTTACTTGATGGACCAGGATGCTCCGGTACAGCTTGTCACTCATCCTGTAGCTTGTGCATTATGGGAAATAATTTGCAATAGGAATCCATAATAGAAGCCAAAATCATTTACAGTACTCTGAGCTTATGAGATTTCTCATAAATGCCACACATGGCGACATACATCATAATCTCAGCACCTGGGAGGTAGAGGCAGGAGAATTGCTCCAAGTTCAAAGCCCATCTGTTATTCTACACAGTGAGTTCTAGACTGTCAGAGCTACCTAGCAAAACCTTGTCTCAAACACACTAATGAAAACTCCTTAGGAGTACAAGAAGCCAACCCAGCCATACCCATGTGTGTTGTCTAAAGGAGGAAATGAAGTCAGCATTGTATGAAGCAGGAAGAGCTGGTACTGCCTTCAGGCTCTGGGGTGCTGGAACCGATAAGAGAACACAAACATTAGGAATACACAGTCTTCGGCTGTAAAATGTAATATATTGATATTTTTCCCAGAACTGATCTTGTCTATCACCAAGTCATAACACAGAAGGCATCCCTGTAAGGTCTTTTAGAAATCCAGTGTTTGGTTGAAGGAAGAACACATTAAAAGTTAATGCAGATCTAAGGGCTACCTTGCTTTAATTGCTTACATTTAGTTAGTGTGTGTGCACACACAACACAGAATGCATGTAGAAGTCAAAGCACAACTTTCTGGAGTTGGTTCTCTCCTTCTGGCTGTGGGTCCAGGAAACTGAACTCAAGTCGTCAGCCTGGTGGCTTGTGCCTTCACCTGCTGAGCCATCTCAATGGCCTATTCCAGGGCTCCTATTCAGACACTTAAAGGATTGACACTATGAATTCTTAATAATCATCCCTTTGTTGTTTTAGTTCTTTTCTACAGGTAGGTATACTTAATATTAGAAGCAATAATTTAAGGCTGGTGAGATGGCTTAGCAGGTCAAAGTGCTTGCCACATAAGCTTGACACCCTGAGTTGGATCCCCAGAACCCATGTAAAGATAGCATGAGAAAATGGATTTCACAGAGTTGTCTCTGGCCTCCACATGCGTACATGGAAGGCAGTGCTCATACTCACATACATATCCACCCCGTAGTACACACATGCTCACATTCACACACACGCAGCATGCCCACACTCACACACCTCTTATACACACACACACTTCATGACATACACACATATACCTCATGCACACTCATGCTTCATGCACACACACACACTCAATAGTTTAAAACAAACAGAATAGTAATAACTTAACACTTAAGCCTAAGTTAATCATTAATTGTCTACTCTTCTTATCCAAATATGCTAAATTTTCATCATAGATGTAGGATGGCCAGTATAGTTAAAGATGTTGAGATGAGCTCTGTGCATATCAGGAAATAGATATATCTAGATACTCTAGATATATCTAGAACTGGGTGCATAATGTTACAGAATTAACATGTCTTCCCAGTGAGAAATCAGTCCAGCATTAGAGATAAATAAGGAAGAATTCTTCAATAATGGTGCAAAACTGGTTCTGGCTAATGCACAAAAGGGAGCCAGCCCTGAACAGAAGCCCATATCAGTTCATGAAATTCCAAGGCTTGGTTGTTTGGACAAATGAGGTGCTTTGCAATGGAAATACTGTGCTTAGGCTGCTCCTCCCAGCAGCCACTAACCAGGATTGCCCTGTTTGCCTGGCTGAATTATGCTCTTCCTGATAATAAGAGGGCCAGGGATGCTGCTTTAGCTACGTTCTACTTCGTGGGACCTCATATTTTCTGACCAGTCTTAGTGGCTGCCTTATGAGTCAATTTGTTAGCCTCAGTCTCCTGTATCAGTAGCACAGGCAGCAGAGGGCTGGCATGAAGCCCTCGGCTCCACTTAGCACCAGATAAACCAGGCATGGTGACAGCAACACATCTGTGAATCTCAACACTCATGAAGCAGAAGCAGGGGGATCAGAAATTCAAGGTCATCCTTGCCTACACAGTGAGAGTGAGGCAAGTCTAGGATAAATGAGACTCTATCTGAAAGGAGGGAAGGAAAGAAAGGAGAGGAAGAAAGGAAACGGGAAGGAATGGGAGATGTAATTTCTTTTGTTTTTCCATCTTCGCTGCTCATTAGATTGCCAGCTTCTACAACAATTATCAATATTCCATTCAAAGAATACTAAGTACTTTTAAAAGTACAATTTTAAATTTAAAGAGTTTTAATGAGTAGATTAAGCATAGTACAAGCTTAGAGAATGCTGCTTTCTGCAGCCACTGGGGAACTAGTGCCAACTGCCGTTAAGACCAGAGAAGCCACAGGACCTTCGAGGAAGGGATTGCATGGAGACACCCATGTGTCACAGTGTTTACACCTGTAGTGTGAAGTCCCTCAAGCAACTTTCTCAATGACCAGCCTTTCCTCTGCTTCCCACAGATGTCGCTCTGTCCCCATTACTAGTGAATTGTTGTAGTTTCCGTTTAAACTAGTAATGGTGTATCACCATTTTCTGGGGAAAAGCTTGTCTGATTGTCATTGATCGCTTCAGTAATACAAGGAATTAAGTGGCAGCGAGTGGACATGCTTTTGAGCAGCTGTTTGTATTTCAGGATGTTTTCACTGTAAGTGTTGGAAACTTACCCCCTCGGGCTAAAGTTCTTATCAAAATTACCTACATCACAGAACTCAGCATCCAAAGTCCTGTGGCCATCTTCTTCATTCCTGCCACTGTAGCACCCTGGCAACAGGACAAGGCGTTGAATGAGAACCTTCAGGTGGGTGTGCTTAATATGAGATTTGAGAGAACCCAGGTGATGCACATCTTTAATCCCAGCACTTGGGAAGCTGAGGTGGGCAGATCACTGTCAGTTCAAGGCCAGCCTGGACTTCATATTGAGTTCCAGGACAGCCAGGGCACCATAGTAAGACTCTGTACCAAAAAGCCAAAAAATAAAATAAAGGGGAGTGTGCTGGAGAGGTGGCTCAGTAGTTAAGAACACTTGCTGCTCTTGCAGAGGACCCAGCACCCTCTAACTCCAGCCCCAGAAGATTCAGCACCCACTTCTGGCCTGCTCGGGGACTGCACACATGCACCTAGCACACACATACATGCATGCAAAACATTCATACACATAAAATTTTAAAAAATAAAGAAATCTTTATGGTAATTGTCAGAGGTGTCCCTGACATCAGTTGAATTTTAGAAGTTAATGTCATCTCCTGGCCCAATGCTGTGTGTCTCACTGCTTGGAAATGAGACTGTCTGTCTTGATGCTGTCAGCTGTGCCTGGCTGAGATCACCTTAGTACCCTAAAGCTTAGTGGAAATTTTATTAGTCACAAAAACTTTTCTTCTAACAGGATACAGTGGAGACGATTTGTATAAAGGAAATTGGAGCAGAGCAAAGGTTAGTACCTAAAATATAAATCCTGTGGGTTAATTCATCCAATGGCCATTCTCTTTATAGCTTAAATTTTCATTTGCAATTGTTAGAAATGCTAGGGCAGGGGAGGTATGGTTCCAGTCTAGAACGGTTATTTGTATGCATGGAGCCCTGGCTTCAATTCTCAGGGCTGCAAAAAAGAAAGATTATTTGAAACAACTGCAAGTGGAGATTTAAGGCCTTGTACTAACACGACCTCTTCATTGTTGGTAGCTTCTCCCTGGCTATGTCCATTGAGATGCCCTACATGATTGAATTCATTTCCAGTGACACACATGAACTGAGACAAAAGGTCAGTGAATCCTTTGCTTTCTGAAGAGCTCCTTTGCTTCCCATTGATTTTATTGTATCAAAAATATATGCACGTGGTATAAAGGTGAACTAATGTGTAATGCCACACCAGCTTCGACAAGCAGCAGTCAGTGCCCCTTGCTGCTCCACAGGTCAGAGTCCGTGTGTCACGTTGGATGTTTGAGCTGTTGCTCTGCTCTTGCCCCAGAGTTTTAGTCATTTTCACCGTCTTGCCATGGCTTGTCTGCTCCATGGAGGATGGATGTAGCTCAGATGTGTAGTGTTTGCCCAGCATGTCTGAAGCCCTGGCTTTGATCCTGGCTTTGGAGGAGGAGGTTGCCTTTTGGCATCCTGTGTTGATAAGAATATGTCAACAGTGTTTAATTAAGCCATTGAAAAGACATATTTTTATTTTCATGTGATGAGTATTTGCCTCCATGCATGAAAGTGCACCACCTGTGTGCCTAGTGCCCACTCTGGCCAGAAAGCAGCATTGGATCCCCCCGGAACTGGATTTATAGATAGCTGTGAACCTCCATATGGGTGCTGGAAACCAAACCCAGGCCCTCTGCAAGAGTGGTAACTGCTCTTAACGACTGAGCCATCTTTCTAACACTGATGCTTTAATTTTTTACCTCTACATAGTATTTACTTTAAAAAGTTAGAGTTTCATTCCTGTGAAGAGACACCATGGCCAAGGCAACTCTTTTAAGGGACAGCATTTAATTCGGGCTGGCTTAAAGGTTCAGAGATTCAGTCCATTATCATCAAGGCAGGAACATGACAACATCTAGGCAGGCCTGGCGCTAGAAGAGCTGAGAATTCTACATCTTGTTCCAAAGACAAACAGGAGAAGACTTGTAACCGCCCAAGCTGCCCCATATTCAGGGGCTACTTTGTAACGGCCCGTTCTGCTACTCCGGTCCGCGGGTCAGGGCCTAGCAAGAGAGAGTGGGTATAGAGACTAGAAGAATGGAGACAAGACAGGGAGTCTGATCAAGTCTCTTTTATTGAAAGGAAATCCTGGGTATTTATACCCTTTACCACATACCTTTCACTCGTGGACAAGCACAGCTGAAGGCACTACGTTATGTGCCTTGCATTGTGGATATCACGTGCACCTAGCTAGCAGTGAGGAGACCACATGCACCTAGCAGCGTGGAGACCACGTGTGCTTAGCTGCTGGCGGCACTAAACAGAAAAACAAGATATGTGAGAAAAACCAGATGTTTATTAGAGTGTGCTCAGCTGTTGCGGGCTGTTGAAAACAAGTGTCTTGTCAGGGTATATGGCTTGAGATGGCTACAAAGATGATAGCTGCTTTCGGCTAGGAGTCAGCTCCCAACAAAGACTGTCTTGTAAGCAGCTAGGAGAAGGGTCTCAACCCCCCCCAACCCCCGCATACAGTGACACACTTCCTCCAACAAGGCCACACCTAGTAGTGCCCACTCCCTGGGGCAAGCACATTCAAACCACCACAGCTAGGGATATAACCTTGAGCTTGATATGTACCCAAGGCTAACCTTGAACTCCTGAGCCTCCTGCCTCAACTTCCCAATGCTGGAATTAGATTCTGTGCCCCTTTGCTGGGCAGTGGTGGTACACATCTTTAATCCCAGCACTCAGGAGGAAGAGGCAGGTGGATCTCTGAGTTCCAGGCCAGCCTTGTCTACAGAGTGTGTTTCAGGACAACCAGGGCTATTTAGAGAAACCTTGACAGGAAGAAGAAAAAAAAAATAATTGTGTGCCCCCCGGGCCTAACTTGAAATATATTTAATATTTTGACTTGTTTCCTATGTCCTGTCTCCTTAGTTTCTCTCCTCACACTGGCTTTTTCTGTTTGTTTGTTGTCTCGATAGCTCATTTTATAGGTTTTCCCCCAAATGCCAGAAGTGTGGGTGAATCTTTGTATTCATCCTTCTGATTAAGATGCAAGAATACTGTCAGTTGGAACCAGGGCATTTGTGGAAGATGAATGGAAAGGATGAGTGTTCAGATGTTGACTTACCTTTTTCTCCCCTAAATGAAGCAACCCTGTACTCTAGACTTCGTCAGCCTAGAGCTTTTAAGTCTGAGCTCTATTTGGCCGAGTTCTCTTCAGTAATAAAATGGAGTTTCAAGTGTGTTCTTCCTCTCTGTTAAGATGAAGAAGAGTTTGGAACGGGTCAATCGGGTCGTCAGGATCCCAGTCCAACTTTGAGTGAGGTGGGGGTGGGGCAGATTTTAATGTTATAGCTCTTTTAGATGGTATTCAATAAAGCAGCTGTCTTAGATAAACTTTAGTGAAACAGCTTATGTGCATACACTTTATTTGGGGTAAACAAAGGCTGTATATGAACCTTGGCGCATGGGAAGAAGTTTTCTGGGTGAATGTAAATCATTGGCTGGAGTTTGAATCCCTGGAATCCCCGTTACTAGCTGGACAAGATCTTATCCTGAAGGAGAAAGCTGAACTTGTAGGATTGCCAAGGACTATGTGACCTACTTCAGGTGGAAGGTGTGGGGGTCGGGTTCTCCAGATAAAGTCAGAGAAGGGGAAGCCCCGCTGGAAAAGGGAGTCCTCCATTTTATGCTGAGCTCAGAGGAGCTCTCTGACATGGTAGACTGCGACTTCAAGTAGCAGGGTTTCCCAATAATAAAGCTCTGGTTTTCTTTAGGGGGAGATGAGGGATAACTGGTGCTCCCTGCTTGGTTTTTCTGGCTCGGGAGGCTCCCGGAGCCTGAGCACTGGCACGTGATCTGTTTTCTCAGTCATTTGTGCCTCCAGGCTGTGAACTTTGCATCCTCTGCTCTTCAGAGCTAATGAGAACACTGCTGGTGTCTGTCTCACTTGGGTAGCAATCATTTGGTTGCGTTACCCACAACTTCACAATTATTCATCCTCCTAAGACATATTAACAGCTTTCTGTGTTGCTGCTCCAAGTCTGCTCATGACCTCACACTGATTCTCTTTCATTGTGAGATCTTAGTTTTCATCGGGAGTGGAAGTCAGTGCATGGGTTTAATTGTTTCTGAACAAGTCATCCTCACCAGCTACCTTCCTCACAGATAATCCCACAACTCTGTGGCTGAAAACATCAAGCAGTTTTTACTCTTAGGTTGATGTGGCTTGGTTGGGACACAATGGTCTAGGACCACCTGCTCACACATAGCTGCTGGCCTGTGTCAGTTTGTATGGCCACTGTGTGCCCAGATAGTCCAGGGGACATTCATGTGGTAAGAAGCTTAGTTTCTTTAAAACAAAGAAAAAAATTTTTTTCAAGACAGGGTTTCTCTGTATAGCCCTGGCTGTCCTGGAACTCACTCTGTAGACCAGGCTGGCCTCGAACTCAGAAATCCACCTGCCTCTGCCTCCCAAGTGCTGGGATTAAAGGCGTGTGCCACCACTGCCCAGCACAAAGAAATATTATAAGAATAGGTTTTTGTTTTAATCCCAGTTGTGTGGTATGGGGCTGCTTAAGACTGTCCACAGCAGCTGACTATGACTTGCCTTGTGCTCTAGCAGGAATGGTTTTGTCAGCTGCAGATAGTTTCTGAGATTATGTGACATTTGGAATTCTGAGAACCTCTCAGAGAGGATATAAATGCTAGGATGCTGAGAGGTTTGGATTGTCGGTTGTCGGTTGTGGTTATTGGTTGCCATTGGTCTCACATAAAAGAAGAAATAAGAAATTTGATATCCTGGCCGGGCAGTGGTGGCGCACACCTTTAATCCCAGCACTTGGGAGACAGAAGCAGGCGGATTTCTGAGTTCGAGGCCAGCCTGGTCTACAGAGTGAGTTCCAGGACAGCCAGGGCTACACAGAGAAACCCTGTCTCAAAAAACTAAAAAAAAAAAAAAAAAAAAAAAAAAAAATTAGATATCCTGGTAGCAAAGAGAAAACTTGCACCAAGGAATTCAATGCCCCTGATCATCAGGAAGTAGACAATAACATTGCTCCCTTTCCTACCCTGAATTTATTTGAACAATTTTCCCTTGATCCTGCTTTCTCTCCTACCTAAAAAAGTCTCCTACCCAAAGTCCAGCTACATATTCGTGTGGTGGTGAGAGAGAGAGACCCTGTTAGCAACAAGTCAAGGACAGCCCTATGGTATGCTGTTCAGTCTCCTGCTTGAATCACATTTGCCTGTAGTATTGATCAAAGAAAGTCACATGGTCAACCCCATTGGTGAATTCATAGACGCCATTCCCAAGTGAGGGGTGCTCCTTAAGTCCCTGAAAAAGGGTCAGTATCCTGGAGCAGAGCCTTGTGGCCATTTTACAGTGTTGTTGTCATTATTTTAAATTATCATCTACATCTTCAAAAGTCATTTTATATTTATGAATACATACCTTAAAAACAAAGTGTGATCCCAAGGTATCTCGTGAATGTTAGGTTTTATCATTTCAGGTTCTGCTTATATAGTGTGCTTTCTGCTACATCCAGATGAACATACAGCTCTGTAATCTCTAGATACAGAAAGAACTGTCTCATACTTAACTAGATTTAGCTGTATACATCAACTGTAGCATTTCAGGAAGGTAACCAACGTGATAGTGGCCATTTATAGTTTTGAATGTATTACTGCAGTGTTGGTTTGTAATGGAGTAATGTAAATCATGCAAGTACTTACCACTCGGCAGGTCAGCACCGATGGACAGGATGCTATTATTCCCTTGCTTACTTTGTAATGTGTTTATTTTGTGTCACAGAGCACAGACTGTAAAGCTGTAATTAGTACCATGGAAGGCAGCTCCCTGGACAGCAGTGGATTTTCTCTTCATATTGGTTTGCGTGATGCGTATCTCCCAAGAATGTGGGTTGAAAAACATCCAGAAAAAGAAAGTGAGGTATGTTCCTTCTTACTTAGGAGTAGGAAACACTGCCAAATGTGGCATTCACTTATAGAAGCTGAGGCAGAAGAATGACTACTAGTTCAAGGCATGCCTTGGTGACATAGCAAGAAAACACCAGCGTACATACATACACACACACACACACATACACACTTACATGAAATAGTTGGGCATAGTTATTACCAGCTTCCAATAATGACACAGAGACTTATTATTTATTTAAGAATTCTTCGGCTGAGGCTGGCTGCCTCTTAACTAGCTCATATAACTTAAATTAACCCATTTATTCTAATCTATGTTCTGTCACATGGCCCATTACCTCCTATTCAGTACCTGCACCTGTTCCTTCCTCTGTGTCTGGCTGGTGAATCCCCCACCTGATTCTTTCCCAGAGTTCCCAGAGATGAAGTCCCGCCTTCCATTTTCTACTTCATTTCCTGTCAGCTCTTTATTAAATCAATCAGAGGTGATGGAGGAGAATGTTTATGAAACACTAAGACAGATTATGCTTCACAAAAATAGCAATATCAAAGTCTGGACAGTTCCCCGCACGTGTAGCTTGCTGGTACAGAAATGAACATTTGAAATCATACAAAAACAACCTTTATACAGTGCACAAAAGGATTATCCTAACACCAGTGCCTAACGCCTGTCAATCCCAGGTCTTGGGAAGCAGAGGCAAGGGGAAATCAGAAATTAATGTTTTCCTCGCCTCAAAATTTAAGACCAGCATGTGCTATATAAGAACCTGTCCCAAAAATATAATATAATAAAATAATAATAATAATAGGAAACACTTATCTATTGGGAAAAAAGTATGAATAAATATACTATGAAAGTTGGAATTTCTTTTTTTTTTTTTTTAATAGGGCCTTTCCTTCTAGTTCAGCCTGGTCTTAAACTTTCTTTGTATCCCACACTGGCTTGAACTTGTGATTCCCAGGTACTAGAAATACAAGCATATGCCACCCCATTAAGTGTTAGTGGAGTAAGGGTAGTTCTTGGTCCTTGTTTCCTTGAAGGAAAAAAGACAGTATAATGGTACACACAATTTAGCCAGTTTGTTTAGCATAGCTAAGCAAAGCAAACACTCCAAAGAGATTGAAGTGGGCTGCCAAAGGCAAGCAGCCTAGTGCCTTTTTTTTCATGGATTTTCAATGTTTCATGAACACTTACAGAGTGGGGTAAGGTGACCCTTACCCTCCCAAATCCTGTTGGCTCAGACCTTCCTCTTAGATTATTTCTTCCTGTGACCTAGAAAAGCCTGCAGGTGAGCGTCACAAATCACAGCCTAAGTAACACCGGGTCTTTTAAGGGTGCAGACTTTGTCTTAGTACACATGTGTGTGAAGGTGCCGTAGTCCCTTGGTTGCTGATATAGCAGGAACAACCTGACTGACTGTAGCTTCAGGGGGGTTTCACCACAGGGGACATTTCACATGCCAGAAGATGTGGCTACTAAGATGTGGCTGACTATTCCTCCGATACCTGGAACCCACATGGTGGGAAGAGAAGTGACTTCTGCAACTTGTCCTCTGGCCTCCACATGAGCACATGTCATGCACACACATACAAATGTATAAATGTAAAAAGATAAATAAATCCCAGAGAGACTGCTCAGCACTTAAAGGTGCTTGTCTCCAACCCTGACAACCTGAGTTTAGATCCTTGGAACCCAAATGGTGGAAGGAGAAAAATGACCCCCGTAAATTTTCCTCAGACTTCTATGTGTACACAGTGGCATGTGTACGCGTGTGAGTGCACACACACACACACACACCAAATAAATATGTACATACATACATACATACTACACAAAAATTTTTTAAATAAATAAAATTACTTATGGCCATAATACAATTGTGTACTTTTATAACAAAGAATTGCTACTTCATTTACAATTAACCTGAGCCTGGGGCTTCATGTGGCTGAGCAGGTAAAAGCAGGCACCCAAAAGCCTGAAGATCTGAGCTTCATCTAGAAGATCCATGTGGTAGAAGAAGAAAAGAGGCTCCTCCACAGTGTCCTCTCCCCTCCACACACATGTGACCATACATACATACACACCAAATAAGCAAACAATAAAGTAATTTAGAGATAAGGGAAATGTAATAAAAATAACTTAAGGGGCCAGAGAGTTGGCTCAGTTGACAAAAGCACTGGCTGTTCTTCCAGTGGACCCAGGTTTGATTGACAGTACCCACGTGGTGGCTCAACTGTTTGTGACTCTAGTTCAAGGGGATCTCTTACCCTCGTTTTGCCTACATGAACACCTGGTATATACATGGTACATAGATAACCATGCAGACAAAACACCCATGCACATAAAAAATAAAATTAAAGCAACTTAAAACTGAAGCTTACGTGAAGGCAGAACTATGTTGTGTACTGATCAATAGGCAGTCTGTGCATGTGTTTTTGTAAGCACTACAACATCTGTATTCCTTTTAGGATAATGTGTGATTAAGAGAGATGATTTATGCATTCATTATTTGTACAAAATCAGACCTGTGTTTGTTTGTTGGTTTGTTTGTTTGTTTTAAGATAGTCTATATTTGAGGAACCAGGGTCTTGTGTAGCCCAGGCTATCCTGAAAGTCATTAAACTTCTGATCCTCTTGCCTCTTCTACCCATGGATAGGAATTACAGGGAACTACCACCTCCAGTTTTATGGTAGTGCTACAGCTCACACCCAGGCCTTGGTGTGTACTAGATGTACCAATGAGCTACATCCCAGACCCCTGTGGAGACCCTGATTCCTTGGGCATTTTCGTACCATGTGTTTGCATCTTCATCTCTAACTTTCTCTCTATTTGATTGCCTAGGCTGCCCCTCCCAAGCACTAGTAGGTCATTTTATTATTGGGAAAATAATAGCTAGGAGTGGTGGGATATCCCTGAAATCTAGTGCTTTGGAAGAATAGGCAAGAGAACCAGAATTCACAGTCATCCTCGGCTATATAGCTAATTTTACGTTAGCCTTTGTTACACAATGGAGACTCCATCTCGAAAGAATAAAAAGAGAAATCTTACTGGTCTTGTTTTGGTAGCATTAGTTTACTAAAAGGTTTTCATGTGTGTGTGTGTCTGTCTGTGTCTCTTTGTGTGTGTGTGTGTGTGTGTGTGTGTGTTATATGTATGTGTCTGTCTCTCTCTCTCTGTGTCTCTGTCTCTCTCTCTGTGTCTCTGTCTCTCTGTGTGTGTGTGTGTGTGTGTGTGTAAGCATATGCCATAGAAAGCATATAAAGGTTAGAAGAAAACTTTTCAGAAAGATTCTCTACTTTCCTGTGGCTTTGGGGACTGAAGCCAGGTCATCAGGCTCGAATAGAAGGCATTTCTACCCACTGAGCATATCACAGGTCCTAGAAGCTCTTAGAATTGAGAGTATTTTCTTATGTAAGTTGTGAGTCCCTCTGATCCACTGTCTCCTTCTCCCTTTAGGCCTGCATGCTTGTCTTTCAACCAGAGCTTGCAGATGTCCTCCCTGACTTCCGTGAAAAGAATGAAGTGATTATTTGTCTTGACTGCTCCAGTTCCATGGAGGGTGTGACATTCACAGAAGCCAAGCAGGTTGCCCTGTATGCTCTGTCTTTGCTGGGTGAGGAGCAAAAAGTCAACATTGTGCAGTTTGGCACAGGTTAGTGCACTGTCCCCAGTTCCTCATGGATCTCTTCCTTAACACAAGTATGTGCCTCATCTGTGGAGTTGGGGACACCTGAACATGAAGCTGCAGCACAGAATAAGTCAGTGCCTCTCAGTGAAGATCCACCTCTACCACTCATAAGCTCAGTAGTCACTTTGGGCAAATCTGTTTGAACCTTCAGTGCCTCTGTTACTGTTTTTTTTTCCTCATCTACATGATAATAACCGATACATCATAGTCTTGCAAGGGCAGAGATAATATGTGCCCAGGATTTTAAGCTTTGCTATACACTGAACGTGACACAAATGTGACCCATGTAGTCATCAACTGAACAAGATACAAGAACCTTGGCTTATTTAATAAGAAGGTCCAAAGAGTCAGGACCAACATTTGCAATCAGCCCTGTCATAGATAACATGTCAGAAATGGGCACCAGCCGTACCAAGCCAGCATTGTTACTAGAAAGTCAATGTCACCTTCCAGGAAGGAGGGCAGGGACAGCTCAGGAGTGTGGCAGAGCAGAGCTGGGAGTAGTGGCTCAACTCTGTGGCTCAGGTTAATGACTTAACCACTCAGTAGGAGTTAGATAAAATGACTTGAAACAGTTTGGCTATGCCATACTGCTTGGATATTGGCTAATGGTAAAGGGATTATAAGAATAATCTCAGGGTAACCAATTATATGGCTAATAGTGCCTTTGAGCCAATCAGGATGACTTACTTCTGTGATCCCAGCATTCCAGAGACTGGGGCAGGAGTGCTAATACGATAGCCTGGGCTATATTGTGAATTCCAGGCTAGCCTGAACTATAGAACAAGACCCTGTCTCATAAATAAGGCATCTCAATGGTGAAAGAAGGAGCATAGAGTAGAGTCAGGGTGGTCCTGCCCTGATGAGAATCATCTTCCATGTATCTGTGTCCCTTAACAATGAAGCTGGGTGGTCCTGCCAGGAACGTGGGTCATATAGGGATGGCAGGCACTTTGCTGGGGACCTACCCTGCCAGGGCTGAGCTGCATGCCACTGAAATGGCTTCTACCTTGGTTTCCATGGGTGATGCAGAGATCTCTACATGGAGCTTGACTCCATGGAGCATCTTATATAGAACAGCTTACAACATGTGCTTGGAATGTGTTTTTGTATGCCAAAATGTGCATACATGTTTTTCTGAAAAGGAAGCATACACATAAATATCTAGCATTGCTTATGGTAGAAAAGTAGTATAAAGTAGCCGTGGTGTTCACTAGTGGTCACTCTGTGGGTGTTTAATGGCAATATATCATACCTTCTTATTGCACAGGTTACAAGGAACTATTTTCATATCCTAAGTGCATCACAGACAATAAAGTGGCCACAGAGTTCATTATGGTAAGAAAACTGTCCTCCCCCTGAGTCTCTGCGAGCTTGAGTGGTTGGTCTAGGCCCTGGTCCTCGAATGCTTTGCTCACTGGTGGATGCAAGTGAGCTTTTCTACGGATGCATGAGATAAACCTACTTATAAGGAGGAAGATCTCTGGTCCATACCTGCAGAGGTCTGTCTGTAGTTGCTTGGCCTTCCGGCTTTGGTTCTTTGACAGCACAGCATATTACAGCAGAGGGAGGAGGGCTCAGAACCAAGGAAAAGCAGGAAGGAGCCAGGGGCCCAGTATCCCCTTCCGTAAGGACACACACCTCAATCTGAATCCTAGTACAAGAGGTCCCATCAACTCCCAGTAGCACCCACGGGCAGGTAATAAAGCCTTTATGGGGTGGGAGATGTCAGTTATCTGACCCACAATGGCCTGTGATGGTGATGGTGGTGATGGTGGTGGTGGTGGTGGTGATGGTGGTGATGGTGGTGGTGGTGGTGATGGTGGTGGTGGTGGTGGTGGTGATGGTGGTAGTGATGGTGGTGGTGGTGGTG
>NW_021620469.1:339914-359289 GCF_004785775.1 Grammomys surdaster | reverse complement strand
TGGTGGTGGTGGTGGTGATGGTGGTAGTGATGGTGGTGGTGGTGGTGGTGGTGGTTGTGGTGCTGGTGCTGGTGCTGGTGCTGGTGAGGATGATCTTAGCACTCAGCAGGTAGAAGCAGGAGGATCAGGAGTTTAGGAACAAGGAGGTCAGCTACCTAGTAAGTTTCAGGCCAGCCTAAGCAGTGTCTATCTTAAAAAACTAAGAAAATGTCTGGTGAGATGGCACAGTGAATAAAGGCAGTGGCTGAGTCCCACTCGGGGACCCACAAGATGGAGAAAACTGGCCTATGCAAGTTGTCATACGACCTCCACACATGTGCCATGGCACCATGAGCCCACCACATACACACACACACACACACAGACACAGATACACCCATGTGCACATACATATACATGCATAGACACATACAAAAACACACATGCACACACATACACATATGCGCATGCACACATATACATACACACACATGCACATAGACATGCATACACACATACACACACATGCACACAGGCACAAACATACACACATTCATATATATACACATATACACATGCATACACACATACACACATGCACATCAACCAATATAATAAAAAAGAAATTAAACAGCCCAAAAGAAAATCACCTACGTTCCTATCATCCACTGTGACTCCATAAGCATTTTAAGCACTTTGGAAATTTTTCTTCAGTCCATTGTTTTAAAATGAACAAACTGAAGATGACCAATCCTATCCCCCAGGCCAGCAAAGCCATGGGTGCTCTGGTGGCATGTTTCTTTGCACAGATGTTTAGTTCTTTGAAAACTGTTTTTTAAGTGTTCAGTAATAATATAGTTGCTATGGGACATGGGACAAACTAAAAGGATATAAGTATCACTGTTCCACCTGTGTATAAATTTTTTATGACGACACTGCATCTCTAGATTCTCCTTAGGAGACATGCTTGCTTCAGTGAATGATGAATTCCTGACAGGTGTCCATGATGACGGAGAGGCTGGAAGTAATAACCCGATGTTATGAAGAATTTACCAATAAACTCACTAGTGATATAAAGTTACACAGACAGAATTTAGCTAAAGGAGGGCCGTCTCCAATACGCCTGGTAGATAAGTAGTTCGATAGCCAGGCTTGCCGGGAGCTGTGGGGACATAAAAAAAGTAGAGTTGGCTTCTGATGTAACTAAGCTTAGGCTTACCAAAGAGATGTTTCTGTTAAGCTTTGTCACCAAGGTGTCGTCAATTAGCACCTATTCCCCATATCAGCAAGAGCATCAGTCTGCCAGCCAGACAGGATGACCCTGGCTAATGACCTTAAAAGAACAGCATGGATCCAATTCAAACTGGGACAATAGTCTTGCTGTGTAAATCTCCCATTTGTCCAAAATATCCAGTCTGTCTCTTTAAATATGTTTAATTACTCAAAGTATAACTTGGAGCTGGGCCCTAACAGAGATTTACAGATGACAGCATATGTAGAATGTTATAGCTCAAAATCTATCAAAGCTGTAAAAGATTTCTGTTCAGGACCAGTTTCTCTTTGGGCATTTGCCAGACCAGAGCTGCGGTGTAATAAAAAGCTTCCTCCTCACTATTCCCCGGGTGTGGGATTGAAAGGAGCCTGAGTTTGTCATACCAGCTGGAGCGTAGAGGTTATCATGTTCAGTCACAGTTAATGATGGATGTACCTTAAGATTGTGACACTTGCTCTCCTGCAGTCTGCAGCACCTTCCATGGGGAACACGGACTTCTGGAAAATTCTCCGCTATTTAAGTTTCCTATACCCTTCAGAAGGGTTACGGAACATTCTCCTCATATCTGATGGGCACCTCCAGAGTGAGAGTCTGACATTGCAGCTTGTGAAAAGAAATATCCAGCACACCAGAGTGTTCACCTGTGCTGTTGGGTAAGTTTCAGAGAACTGGTCACCATAGTGACAAAAGACAGATGGTAGACAATTCTTTAGTTTGTCTGTCTGGGAACTTTGCAAGCTTGGGAGCTGGTATGAATACACAAAATCTGTCTGTTGCAGAGGAGCTGAGCTTTTGGCTTGGGACCATGCTGCCAGGACTCACAACCACAGGGAACTTGGGGAGGCTGTTTCATTTGTAAATCTGGGCTTCCTGGGACTATTATTTAGCACAACAGTTCAGATGACTACCTTGTCCTGAGTAGCCTGGCACAGCTCCCCGGGGCTGATTTGCACATGTGCATGGCTGACAATGCCTGCCCTTGGGACTGCACCTGCCTCACACCTGCCTCACACCTGCCTCACACCTGCCTCCTCCCTCTCCTGTGCTACCAGTTTTCTGCATTAGCATCAAAGCCCTGAGGTCACAGTCTTTCCTCAAGTTGTTAGAGTTACTCCTCCTGTTTGTAGTTGGCATCTGTGTGAGGAAAAAGCAGGGAGGGTCTCCTGCTGCTCTCCTAGAGCCTTCACCTGGTGCCTGGCCCTGAAGCCCAGAGATTCTTCCTGCACAGCCCCCCAGACACCGGGTGTCCCTGTACTGAGACAGGACATGAGGCAGATTAGTGACGGGTTATGTAGACTGCTGTGCTGTCCTCACAAGTGAGCCCTGACTACAAGCTCCGGGTTTCTGGGGTCCATCCTGCCTCTTCATAGCCTCTGAACGCACTCTGTGCCTACTGATGATAAAAGTGGAACTGACTGCTCCCACAACTCTCCACACCTTGGTTTCTTTTTTCCCCTTTGTATTGGTTTCGGTTTGTTTTAAGACAAGGTCTACCTCAGTAGCCCAGACTAGCCAGGAATGCAGACCAGACTGGCCTGGATCTTGTGATCTTCTTGCCTCTGGATTACAGGCATGTGCCACCGTGCCCAGCTAGACTGATGTTTTATTTGTGACGGGGTCTCTGATCTTCCTGCCTTTACCTCCCAAGTGTGGAATTACAGATGTGTACTGGCACACCTGGCTTACTCAGTGCTGGGTGTGAACCTAGTGCCTTGTGCTTGCTAGGCAAACACATTGCAAAGTGAACTACATCCTAGCTCTTTAGGCAACTATCTTTATCAAGTATTATTCTGCTGTCTTTGAAGTTTTTTGTTTTGTTCACTGTTTGGTTTGTTTATGAAAGGTTTCTGTGTGGCCCAGGCTGGCCTTAAGTGTAACCAAGGACACCCTTACACTCCGGGTCTCCTGGCTGCAGCTCACAGCTGTGCCATCAAGTCCGGTACCTTTTGCAATTGCTGTTGTTGTTATTATTTGTTTTTATGTGTGGACGTATTCGATTTTATTTATTTATTTATTTATTTATTTATTTATTTATTTATTTTACTTTATTTCTTTTTCAAGACAGAGTTTCTCTGTATATCCCTGGCTGTCCTGGGACTCACTTTATAGACCAGGCTGGCCTTGAATTTAGAGATCTGCCTGCCTCTGTCTCCCAAGAGCTGGGATTAAAAGAGTAAGCCACCAACTCCCTGGCTTTATTTATTTATTGTTTAATATTTCTTCTATAAAGGTCTCTGCAAGCACCCTGACCAGAAAGAGTGTCATTTGTGTGAGGCAAGAAAGAAGTCTGCTTCAACACAACTCAGTAGCCTGTGTTGGTATGAGACACCAGAGTCTGAACCAGGAAGTTTATTTTAGGCATATTTAAGCACAATACATTTTGGGGGAAAAGGGTTTCTTGGTGTAACACAATCCTGTGTGTGCAATAAAGTTTAAGGCGTAATTCCATAAAAGCTCTTACATGTTATCTTAAGGGCTTGGGGAGCCGGTGTAGTCATCATCATACAGATAGCACAGAGGCCACCAGACTATTAACTATCTCCATCCACAGCCTTCTGGGTAGAAAACGGGCTGTACATCGCTTCCTTTGAAGAGACACCCTGCATGTTTAACAGTCCTGGATCTCCTAATGCTTATCTGCACAAGGACTCTGTGCCCTCGACATTTTGCCAATGCTATATTGACTCAAGAGCCCCACTTGCCTTGGGTGTGCTCAACCATGAGCTACACCCTAGCACATTTAATCTGTCTACCCTCAGAACAGAAAAGCAAATTCTTCACTCATCTTTCTTGACATTGCAACTATGTCTAGAATGTCTTGAAATTTACTGGGTGTCCTGGCATAAACTTATAATCTCAGCTCCTGACAGGCTGAAGTAAGAAACTAAAAGTTCTTGGGGCAGTGGTGGTGCACACCTTTAATCCCAGCACGTGGGAGGCAGAGGCAGGTGGATTTCTGAGTTCAAGTCCAGCCTGGTCTACAGAGTGAGTTCCAGGACAGCCAGGGCTACACAGAAAAATCCTGTCTCAAAAAAAAAAAGAAAGAAAAGAAAAAAAAGAAAAGAAGGAAGGAAGGAAGGAAGGAAGGAAGGAAGGAAGGAAGGAAGGAAGGAAGGAAGGAAGAGAAAGGTCAAAGCCAGTACAGGCTACTGAGTAAGACCTGTCTAAAATCTAATGCAGCTGAGCCTGTCATAATGTTACATACCTAAAGAGGTGGAAAGATTGCTGCAAGTTCAGGAATAGCCTGGGTTACAGAGTGAGATTCTAAAAAAGGGAAAAAAAGGAAGGAAGAAGAGAGAAAAGGAGGCAGAGGCAGGAGGATCTCAATGAGTTCAAGGCCAACCTGGTCTATAGAGTGTGTTCCAGGACAGCCAGAGCTGTTATACAGAGAAACCCTGTCTGGAAAAAAAATGTTTTTAATTAAAATGTGTGAAATGTGCTCAGTTCTACAGCAAATCGTCACATCTTAAGGACCTTATCTCAGTGTGGCGCTGGAGTGTTTGAATATTTTAACTCAAAATCTAAGCACAGTTGGAAAAAACAGGTATGTGGGTTTCTTTTTTAAACATCTTATCTGTACTCCTATGTTTGCATGTGGAAATCCTATCTCCTTACAAGCCGGGTAGTAACTTCTGTCTTTTGTGAATAGACAAGACCTACAAGGAAGCCAAAGCTTTTGGAACATTTTCTTTAATAATAAGAAAGGCCAAGCCAGACCTGGTAGAGCGGCAGTGCTTGCCTTTATTCTCGGCACCTCTTGCCCCTCTGCCCCACAGCACCAGGATTGCAGATGTAACCACACCCTGTGCTAGTTCTTCATTGAGATCAAATGCACACAGATTTACAAATCCAAAGTTGTCTAACCACCACTTCCAGCCATTTCCAGAACTTTGTCACATCCACAACAGAAAGTCTCTAATAATATAATATAAATTAAATATAATAATACCTCTGTATTGTCTCCTGCCTTCAGTGCTGGACAATCTATTCTATTTTAAGTCTTTATGAATTTGCCTTTTCCAGATACTTCTAGATACAAAGGCATAAAACATTTGTTCTTTTGTGTCTGGCTTACTTAACTTAGCATAATGTCCACAAGACTTATCAGTGTGTTGTATTTTTGACAGAATTTCTTTTCATTTTAAGGCCAAATATTTTATTATTTTTTAATTGGGTTTTGAAAAAAGGAATCTCATGTAAGCCAGGCTGAGCTGAGGATAGGCTTGAACTCCTGACCCTACTGCCCGAATTAATACAAATGTTGAGATTACAGGTGTATGCCACAATGCCCATCTTAGGGGTGAATAATAGTATATCAGATATTCATTCATGATTATCCTATCATAAACAGAGATGATGAAGAGAGAGATAGAGAGACAGGGAGAGGTGCACACACACACACCTCCTTGCATTTGTTAACCTGTCAGTGAACGTGGCCTTTCCCACCACACACAGCTATGATGGTACTTGCGTGAAGGCCAGCTCACAGGATCTGTGGAGCCTTTCCAGTTGTTCAACTCTGGGTTTGTACTCAGACGTGCAATTCTTATTTCCACAGCAGCTGCACATTTCCCACTCCTGGTGGCAATGATCCAGAGCTGCCCAGCTTGTGTGGCAAGTGCTTCCACTGCTGAGCCATCTCCACAAGCTAAAATAGAAAAACTTAAATATATTTATTTAAGCTGGTGGCACCTTTAATTCCAGCACTTGAGAGGCAGAGGCAAGTGGATCACTATAAGTTTGAGACCTGCCTGGTCTACATAGCAAGTTACAAGCCAGCCAGGACTATATATTAAGACCTTGTCTCAAAATAAAACATTCCCCCCCTTTGGAAAAATGCCCCATGACAGAAGGGGAAAAAAGCTACAAAATCCTCAAAGACACAATGTAAGCTTCTAAGTGTTAAGTAACTATTTCTGTGGTTTGTTGACTTAATGGTACTAGAGGTTGAAACCACACAACCGTTTATGCAAGGCAAGCACTCAAGTGACCTACCAACTACATGTATCCCTGGCTGGCTTTTTGTTTGTTTTTAGATGTTAACATTAAAGGAGAAATATTTTCTCTTGTATTACAGATAGAAGCCCAAATGACCAGGATACGTTCCCCAAGTTGCCACTCTGTCTCTGTCAAATGGCAGCAGTTTAGCAGAGATGTCCCCAAGCCCCTGCAGGCCCCAGCGTGGGTGCCCTCCCTGTTTCACAATGATCGACTCCTGGTCTACGGATTCATTCCTCACTGTACACAAGTAAGAAGATGCAGAGTTCCTCACACTATGGGAAAGACGATGGATTTCGCCATTGCTCTTCCTCTCACCCCTACCCCTTTCCCTCTTCTTGGTATTGCAGTTCCCCTCTGGGTACCTGGCTGGGGAAGTTCTTGATTTCTCTTGGAGGGGAGGGTGTTGCCAGAAGGGCTGCCGTTCCACTAATACGAACTGGGAACAGAAATACTAACAGAGCACGCATGTTTCTCCTATTTCAGGCAACTCTGAGTGCACTCATCCAAGAGAAAGAATTTTGCACAATGGTGTCAACTACAGAGCTTCAGAAGACAACTGGGACTGTAAGATTCAAATCTTAAACTGCTGGGCTCTGGGCAGAATTCAGTGGGAAAGCGCTAGCTAAACAGATGGAGGGCTCTTCCGTTTCCAGGCACCCACAAGCTTAAGCTATGGACAGAAAGTTATAGTTGTCAGTTTTCACATATAAGTTCCATGTACTTCCTATGTCGTTCTGTGCTGATATGTCAGCATACATATGGAGAGTGGTCACGAGGTTATCTGTGCAACTGGGATAGGGATATGTCCTTTTAATGGGTCTTCATCTGTGAGTCTTGGATCTGTCTATGGGTAAAACTAGCTTGCAAGTAAACATGTTTACTTGTAATTGTGTGTACATACTTACAACCTCAGCACTTGAGAGGTAGAGGCATTAGGATTGGTCATCCTTGGCTACAAAGCATGTTTGAGGCCCGCCTAGGCTACATGGACCTTTTCTCAAAAACAAAATGTGATTGTTTTGTGTCTATTTGAGATACTAACTCAAGATGGCCTTGAACTTGAAGCATTCCTCCTGCCTCAGCCTCTTGTATACTGATACTACACTCATTCTGACACTGTCTAACAAAAGCTGTTACAGACCCCCTGGGTAAGGGCAGAGTGCCATAAAACTCTCCAGTTCAGATGCCAGTTGCAAATGTTCTTCGTGTTACCTATTTGTCCAGTTTGTCAAAATTGGAAAGGAGTTGAAGACCCCCTAAACCCTTCCTCAGAACTCAGGAAAACAGTTCATTTACTGTTATTGATTCTTATTACAGTGAAGGTCTAGATTACAATTCAAAGATTTTTTTTTCTAACAGTATTTTAAATTAATTTTTATTCTTTTGAGAGTTTCATATGTGAGTACTGTATTTACATAATTTCTATTCCTCCGTCCCCTCTCCAACTCCTCTTGTGTCACTTGACACTCTCCCTCTCAAGTTCATGACCTCTTCTGTAATAATTCTCTCTCTCCCCTCTTCGCACATGCATGCGCATGCACACACACATACATACAAAGACTATTGAGTCCGTTTAGTGTCGCTCTTGGTGCACATGCTTAAGGCTGACCACAAGGAACTGAATAGTCTGTGAGAAGGCTCATCCCTAGACCAGACTGATTGTCTCTTTCTCAGCAGCCATTGATTACCTGTATAGGCTTTCATCTGAGTGTGGTGGTGGTGTTGTGTAGGTCTTGTTTAGACAGCCATATTGTTGAGATCTCACGGGTGCAGCTTCCCTGTTATTTCTAAAAGAAGCTAACAGCAGGCATCCTACAGTCTTTCCACTCCCTCTCCCATGGCGCTCCCTGATCCTTAGGTGTAGAAGTTCTGTTGTAGCTTGAACTGGTTAGTCTTGGCCAACTAGACACAAACCAGAGTCACCTGTGGAAGGGCCTCTCAACTGAAGGCTTGCCTCCATCAGACTGGCCTGTGGAAATGTGTGGGTCATTTGCTTGATTAATTGTTGGGGTGAGAGGGTACATTTTCACTGTGGGAACTGGGTCCAAGATGTAGAAAGGTAGCCAATTAGCAAGCCAGGAGAAACAAGCCAGTCAGCATCATTCCTCCCTGCTTCAGTTCCTGCCTCCAGGTTTCTGTCTTGGCTTCCCTTGGTCACCAGGGAACCAGAAAGCCAAATAAATCCTTTCCTTGCCAAGTTTCTTTTGATCAGTGTTTTATACCAACAATGGAAAAGCAAACTAGGACATAGATGTGTCAATTGGGTACCATGCAGACAAAGATGTGCCAGTTGGGTACCATGCAGATGAAGATGTGCCAACCGGGCACAGCCACTTATTCTTAGGAATTGGCCAGTTATAGATCTCTGTCTGCTGCAAAAAGAAGCTTCTATGATGAAGGGTGGGAGCTATACGTATCTGTGGGTATAAAGCTGAGTATTTAAAATACAGTTAGAAATTATATTAGTGTAGGGAATGGCGGTAAGTGACTCTCTTCAATTTCCTTCTTCGGGTAGAAGTTTTTTTTTTTTTTTAAATTTATTTATTTATTATATGTAAGTACACTGTAGCTGTCTTTAGACACCCATATGAGGGCACAAGATCTCATTGTAGATGGTTGTGAGGCACCATGTGGTTGCTGGGATTTGAACTCATGACCTCTAGAAGAGCAGTCAGTGCTCTTAACCGCTGAGCCATCTCACCAGCCCAGAAGTTTTTATTGTAGAGGACTTTCACCTCCTTGGTTAGGTTAAATCCTACATTTTTCTTTTTTGATGCAATTACGAATGGGTGTGTTTCTTATGCACTCCCTCATCTTGCTTGTTACTAGTATGTAGAAAGGCTACTAGTTTTTGTCAATGGATTTTGTATCCTCCCACTTTTCTGAAGTGACCAGAAGCCTCCGCTCTGGAGACTTGCTCACATAATATCAGAAGGTGCCATGCAAGCTGCCAAGGGAGAGAAGCCATATTCCACCCAGCTGTAAGGCATATGAGTTTAGAGCTCTTCCTTGGCTTTACTTTCACAGAATAGTGGAAGAGCATATACTTAGCCTGTGGAAAACTGTGGGTTCAATCCTAAATAACAACAAAGTTACTCTTCTGGGCACAGGCAGAGAGCCAGAGCCTGCTTTCTCAGGAGGACCAGCAGGCCTCGCTAAGTAGCTGAAGACCTTGACCTCCTGCATCTAGCTCTTAAGTGCTGGGGTTACAGGGGTGTGCCATTATGCCCAGCTGCTTTTGATTTTTTTTAACTTTTTTTTAATTGAGGATTTTGTATATGGAGGTTGTTTTTATCAAATCCATCCCCACTCCCTCCAACCCTTTGCACACCATGTACCACCACTCTCCCTCCTGAGGTCACGTGCTCTTATTTAACCCATGAGTCCATTTGGTGCTGTCTGCATGTGCATCAGTATACAGTCATCAACTGGAGCATGAGCAGTCCACGGGCAGCATCCTTGAAGAAGCCTGACTCTTCCTCCTTCGGCCGTCACTTGCCAGCAGCTCCCCAGCTGGGGCAGGCGTGCCTGAGCTGGTCCCTCACCCATGCTGGCATTTTGGCTGGCTTGACCTTGTGGGTCTTGTGTATGCAGTCAGAGCTGGCCCTGTATGCTCGCGTGCCACGCCCCTGTCCTGTTCCCAGAGCACTGATTCACACCAGCCCTACACTTCCTCTGGCTGCTACAATCTTTCTGTCTTCTCTTCTGGGATGATCCCTGTGGATCTGTGTTTTTAATCTTTGTATTTTTATTACATTTATTTAGTGTGTGTGTGTGTGTCACCGTACTAGTGTAGAGATCAGAGGACAACTTGTGAGAATCATTACCTTCCTTCCACCATGTGAGTCCCAGGGATTGAACTCAGGTCCTCAGCTCTGGCTACAAGAGCTAACTGTAGCTCTTTCTGTGGAGAACCTCACATCCATGCACTCTACTGTCCCTCCTCTTGAAGTTTGGCTTTCTTTTATTTTGTCTTGTTCTATTTTTTCCAGAATCTCATGTATCCAAGGCTAGCCTAGAACTTGGTTTATAGCTGAAGTTGGCCCTGAATTTCTGATCCTCCTCCCTCTTGTCACCTAAATGATGGAATTACAGGCATGCATGTCCACACCTGGAAATGGTGGTGCACATCTTAAATTACATGCTTATTACTTCTATCATATGTGTTTGCGTGTAGGCACAAATGTCACAGTGCATTTGTGGAGGTCAGAGAGGACATGAAGGTTCTGTCCTTCTACCATGTGGGTTCTGGAGTCAAACTCAGGCTGGAGTTGGCAGGCTTGGGGGCAATGACCACACACGGAGTCATCTTGTCAGCTTGAAGTGCTATTACTAATGATGAAATTGTGAAACTTAGAATTATTGAGATCAGACATTGACATTCAAGTCGGTATTACTGATACAGTGTAAGACAATCTCCTCAAGCTTGCTGTAGTGGCTCACACCTGTAATCCCAGCACACTGAAGGCAGAGGCAGCAGAGTCATTTTGTTCAAGCAGCCTAGGTAGGGTAGGGAGCTGAGGACATGGCTCAGTGGGTAAAGGTGCTTATTTTACCATGCAAACCTAACAACCTCAGTCTGGATCCCTAGGACACACATAAAAACAGTAAACAGGATATTATGTGTGTCTGTAATCCCAGCAGAGTCCTGAAGGAGGGAGGTAGAAGGCAGGACACTTTCCAGAAGCCTGCTGGCCAGCTAGTCTGGCTAACACAGCAGGAAAGAACCTCAGTCTTTTTTTTTTTTTTTTTTTTGAGACAGGGTTTCTCTGTGTAGCCCTGGCTGTCCTGGAACTCACTCTGTAGACCAGGCTGGCCTCGAACTCAGAAATTCACCTGCCTCTGCCTCCCAAGTGCTGGGATTACAGGCATGCACCACCACCGCCCGGCCTGAACCTCAGTCTTAAATATGGTCAAAGACTAACACGAGCTGTGCTCTGACCTCTACACATACACTTTTGGCATATCTGTGCCACACACAAGAGCAAACACAGACATGCACTCACATGTGTCTCACATATATGTAAAGTCAATTTATTTCCCCCTTGCTACTTAAACACAGATGATTCACAAACTGGCAGCCCGGGCGCTAATCAGGGATTATGAAGACGGCATTCTCCACGACAATGAAACCAACCATGAGGTCTGTTCTCCTGATAAAAGCCAACATGCATTGTTCTATGTCACTCCTAAGTTGATTTATTCATAGGACTATAAAGTAGGAATAATAGGATAAAGAAGAATGTGATGTCAGGGCATCTGTCAGCATCTGCAATGCCAGGTCTGGAGTACGGGTGCTCAGTGGCTGTTTGCTGAGTTCCTTGGTGAAAAAAGCAATGATAGTGACGGTCTGCGACTTCTGTGATCTTCCCCCATTAGAATAACCTGGAGGAGGGCTCAGGGGATGCTCCTGGAGTGCCAGGAATAGCCATCACCTCTCACCTCCTGAGCTGTACCTCAGCAGCTCAGGGACAGGATGGTGGTGACATGCCTCGGACACTAGGCAGAGTCATATTCACCTTGTTCCCTCTTCGATGGACAGAGGAGGGTCCTGGCAGAGGGGCCATCTTGGCCAGCTACTGTGACAGTCAGGCCGTGTTCTTCAATGAGGTTTGAGCATTGTTGTTCAATGCCATGCCTAGAAAGGATGCCACAGTAACCATGTAGGGCTCAATGGCTGTCACAACAGGTAGCATATAGCCCTGTGCTTTCCATGTGTGTGGGCACTTAGTGCATCTGATTAGCTGTACCTTAAATAATCCTAAACAATTAAAAATACCTGTACAGTTCTTCAACTTTACAGTGGGAGCCACAGACGTAGAGAGAGACTCACAGCATGTAAGAGCTCTCTGGATGCTGCTGTATATAACCATAACCATATACAGCAGTTTCCAGATATATATATATATTTCCATATATGCTATATAACTAAATTGCTTCTATGATTCAGCTAAATGACTCATCTCAAGTCACAAGAAACACATGTGACCTACCTATGATACTTAGACAGGACTCCTGACTCAGTGTTTAATTTGAAATACTAATTATGAAGGTATTTACTTAAGGCAGGAAAGACAGCCAAGTTGGTAGAGAGCTTGCGTAGCATGCACAAGGCTCTGAATTCAGTATCCAGGTATAATGGTACACATGTATGATCCCAGCACTTGGAAAGTTAGAGGCAGAAAGAGCAGGGATTCAAGGTCAGCAGCAGACACATAGCTGAGTTCCAGGCCAGCCTAAGATACATGAGATGCTTTCTCAAGAGAAATGGATGAGCCTGGAGTGGTTCACACCTTTAATCCTAGCAACCAGGAGGCAGACACAGGTGTATATCTGTGAGTTCAAGGCCAACCTGGTCTACATAGCAAGTACTGGGGTTACATAGTAAGACTATGTCAAAAAATAATATGTTTTGAAAAAGAAGAAAGTAAATGAATACATTACATGACTTATTTGTCACAGCAGAACACTTTGGATTATTTTGTAGCCTTTAAGCTCATTGCATATAAACAAACTAACACAGTTTCATTCTATCCTAGATGAAGAAAAACATCATGAAATCTCTGATTATCGAACTCAGTAAAGAAAATTCTCTTATTACACAATTTACAAGCTTTGTGGCAGTTGAGAAAAGGGTATGTATTATTATTAATTTAAGATTCAACTTTTATTTTGGTCACTTCTGGGCTGGAGATATGGCTCATCCAGGACCCAGATTCAGTTCCCAGCACCCACAGATGGTTAATAGCAACTCTACCTCTGGAGAATCTGGCGTCCTCTTCTGGCCTCTGTAGATACCCACACATAAATAAAAATACCTTTTTTTTTTTTTCCTTTCTGAAATAGTCTAGACAAGGCTGGCCTAAAACTCACAGAGATCCATTTACACATATCTCTGCTTCCTGAGTGCTATGGGCAAAGACAAGTGAATCTCTGTGAGTTTCAGACCATCCAGGGATACAGTGACACCCTGTCTCAAAACAAACAAAAACAAGTAAATAAATAAGAAGAAAATTTAAAGCCAGTAAGCATGTATCTGGGTGTGGAGGCATACCTACAATCCTAGCACTCGAGAGGCAGAGGCAAGAGGAGGTTGAGTGAGTTCAGCCCAGGCTACACAGGGAAATTATGTGTCAGAACAGCAGCAGCCGGTTATGATGGTGCATACCTATAATCTAGCACTTTGGAGGCTGAGACAGGAGGATTGCCATGAGTTGGAGGGCAGCCTGATCTACATTATGAGTTCTAGGCCATCTAGGGCTATAAAGGGAGACTGTGTACAAAGAAACAAAACCCAGGTCACTCTTGCCCTGGTTAGTAGTAAGGTGACCAATGCAAGGCTATGAGGGGGAAAGCGGTTAGAAGCCGGGGGACAGGAGCCAGGACCCCTCGTCTGTGTGTGCTAGCACTTGCCAGAATTCCTTTAAATGAATCGCGTGTTGTTCTAGTTAGGTTTCTATTGCTGTGGTAAAACACACTGACCCAAATCTATCTGGGGAACAAAGGGTTTCCTTCACCTTAAAGATCAGAGCCTTTCACTGGAAGAAATCAAGGCAGGAACCTAGAGGTAAACAGAAGCCACAGAGACTTGCTCCTCCTGACTTGCTCAGGACTACCTGACAGAGATAGTACCTACCACCCGTAGTCAAGTCAGTCATTAAGAAGATATCCCAGAGGGTTGCCTACAGTCCAGTCTGATGGAGACATTTTCTCAATTGAGGGTCCTTCCCAGATAGCTCTACCTGTGTCTAACCGGCACAAATGTGTCAGTATTTTCAGTGTTTTGATTAATAACTATCTGTATGTATATTTTAAGATATAAAAGCAAGGTGGTGGTGTCACATACCCTAATTCCAGGAGAGGCAGAAGCGGATTAATCTATAAGATGAAGGCTAGCCTGGTCTACAGAGTGACTTTCAGGAAAGTAAGAGCTGCATATAAAAACCCATCTTTTAAAAGAAAAGAAAAGAGGACATCTATGGTAGTTTGGGGCTAGGATGTGGCAGCTTACTACATAGCTAATCCCCAAAACAAAACCACATGCAAAAAAATATTATAATTTGATTACTTTTTAACAAATTTCTAGATTTGTTTTTCAGATTTGTCATTAGGCAAGCCTGTGGGCATTTTCTTGATTGAAAGCCAGAGACATATGATCCAAGTATACGCCCAAAAGTTCCAAACCCAATATCCACAAGGCTTTAGAATATGCTAATTATTTAATATGATAATATCTTTTTAAAAACTGTAACCCAATTGTAATCCTATGTAGGACATTAATGAGATTCCTTCAGCTAATGTCCCAAATATTTCGGAACTTGTTGCCAAAGAAGATGTAGACTTTCTACCATACGTGAGTTGGCAGGAAAAGCAACCAGAGGCCTCCATATTACAGGTAAGTACTGTCACCAAAGTCAGCCATTCATTGCTTAACAATGGAGATTTATTCTGAGAAGTATGTCAGTATAAATTTCATGGCAACAAAGTCCGAGATGGCCCCACCCCACCCTATCCTCACCCCAACTGTTAGGGGAACCACATGAAGACCAAGCTGCACATTTGCTATAAATGTGTAGATGGCCTAGATCCAGCTCCTGTATACTCCCTGGTTGATGGCCCAAGCTCTGTGAGCCCCCGTGGTCCCAGGTTAGTTGGCTGACTCTGTAGGTCTTCTTGACCCTTCTGGATTGCTCACATCTTCCCCCCCCCCCCCATAAGACTCCCCAAGCTCCACCTGATGTTTGGCTGTGGATCTCTGCTCTGCCTCCACCCACTGTTAGATGAAGCCTCTCAGGAGACAGTTATGCTAGGCTCCTGTCTGCAAGCAGAGTATCAGAAACAGTGTCGGGGTAAGAATATACTCCTAAAAGATGGTTTATAAAAGAGTCTGGGAGCTCAGTGTGACACACACACACACACACACACACACACACACACACACACACAGAGTTCAGAGTTGTCCTTAGCTGCATGACAAGTTCTAGGCCAGTTTGGGAAATATTAAAATCTGCCTCAAAGGGATAAAAAAAGAAGCCTGGCCGGGTGGTGGTGGCGCACGCCTTTAATCCCAGCACTTGGGAGGCAGAGGCAGGCGGATTTCTGAGTTCCAGGACAGCCTGGTCTACAAAGTGAGTTCCAGGACAGCCAGGACTACACAGAGAAACCCTGTCTCAAAAAACCAAAAAAAAAAAAAAAAAAAAAAAAAAAAAAAAAAAAAAAAAGAAGAAGCCTGTTGATGTAGGTCAGTGGTAAACACACTCTACACGAAACCTGAGGTTCCTACTTCAGCACAACTAATTAAGACTAGAATGACACAGGCTGCCAAAAGAGCTCGGTGGGTCAAGGCACTGCCACCAAACCTAATGGCCTGAGTTAAATCCCCAGAACCCATGTGGTGGAAGGAGAAAACCAGTTTCTTCAATTTGTCCTCAGTTTCTAAACACACTAAATAAACAAATAGAATACAAAAGAATGATAGGGGCAGAGGATGTTTCAGCAGTAAGGAACTTTTGCTGCTGCTCTTGCAGAGGACCCAGGTTTGATTCCCAGCACCCACGTAGTGACTCACAGCTATGTCTAACTCCAATTCTAAGGGATCTGTCTCCACGAGCCCCAGGCACACATATAGTGTACTTACATGCTTGCAGGCCAAACATTCACACACATAAAAAATAAGTCTAAAAAATTTTTAAACAATTACAGAATAATAAATACCTAAAACAGTAACAGCCATGTATTGTCATTATACATTACAGAGCTGCAGGGCTGGAGGGATGGCTCAGTGAGTCAGCACACTGGCTGCTCTGCAGAAGACCTGAGTTTATTTCCCAGCACTGTGTGGCAGCTCACAGCTTTAACTCCAGTCCCAAGGGATACAATGTTCTCTTCTGGCCTCTGCAGGCACTACACACATGTGGTTCTCATACATGTATGCAGGCAAAACACAGATACGCATAAAATAAAGGGAAAGCTTCTTTTAAGTGGGTGAGGGCTGGAGAGATAGCTCAGTGGTTAAGAGCACTGGCTGCTCTTCTAGAAGACTGGGCTTTGATTTCTAGCACCCACATCACAGCTCACAACTGTCAGTAACTCCAGTTCCAGGGGAGCTAATATCTTCTTCTGGCCTCTGAAGTCCATGCACGCATATGGCACATACATACATGCTGGTAAAACAGCCATACACATAAGATAAAAATAAAATAAACATTTAAAAAGGCACTGAGGGACACCCTTGGCCTAAATAACACCTCTCTTGTCCATATATGTTGGAAGAGTCTCCTTGAGAATGTAAAATATTCACGTACTTATGAAGATTCTGGTGGAACACTGAGACAGCAGCCATATAGGAATTCAGCTGTAAAGTTCAAAAGAGAAGGGCTGACAAACTGTCCACGAGTACAAGAAGTTCAGTCATTAGGAAGAAAAGAATTTTTTTGAGGCAAGCTCTCCATATTCTGGCTTCAAACTTGCTATATAGCCAAAACCAACCTTGAGCTTCTGATCCCCGTGCCTCTATCTCTGAAATGTTGGGATTACAGGAGGGCACCACCATTCCTAGATCCCAGTAATTACAAAATATAACAGAGGGTTGAGTGTGATGGCATATGCCTTTAGTCCCAGCACCCGGGAGGCAGAGGCAGGCGGGGTTACAGTCCAGTCACAATTAGAAAGGACAGACATCATCATTATCATCAGCCCCATAACTCCTATGTAAAGAATCTAAAGAGTGTCACCTCCAAAGCAAACACATTTTTTGTATGACAGTCTGCTTTTAGGTTGGCAGTGTTTGCTATTTAAAGCACTCCAGACAAACAAAACATATCTGAACCGGTCTTTTTATGAGTCCCAAGTAATAACACCTAACTTCTATTGGATGTTTTATCTTCTACATTATAAAGTAGGAAAAGTCTGTAGTCAATCTGTCTTATTTACTGAGTTTTATTGAGTTTTATTCTTCCAGGAGTGTAACTTATACAAGTCCTTATCTTTAAAGTACATTTATAGAGACCTCTAAGCCTATAATAAAAAAAAAAGACCTTGAATCTGTAACCTATTCTCCTGGCCGGTCAGAGTTTGTGAATTGTCTCTGTTTGCCCCTGCACCAATTATACTGTTTGAGTTTGCTCAGCGGCAGATATGCCAAGAAGATTCCTGGCGTGATAGCCTCATCTAGCCACGTGTTTGTCCAAGGCATAAGGAGACCTCTGGCCAAATAGTAGCCAGATAAAGTTTATTTTAGGATTTTCCTAAAAAGACTCAGACATAATTCTTCTCAGGAAAAGACATAAAATGAATCATGATGCAAAAAGTCCCCAATAATGCAACACACAGAGACCAAAACCCACAAGTTAAAGACAGAAGGGCAGCGATCCACTCAGCTTTGCTGGAACTGTGACAAGCAGTGGTCCTGGCTTTGTGACTCTTGCCATTTCCAGTGGATATGACTGTGCCAAAACATATTATTATCTTATAAAATTAAGTCTTTAAAGACAGGGCCTTGCAGGCCTTAAGTTTACATCAATCCTCTTTCTTCACCCTTCAGAGTGTTTAGATTATGAGTGTGCACCATGCCTGGCTTTTAAAGTTCTCCTAATCTATAAAGAATTTCTGTGAATTAAAACCAAGACCAAACCAGGCTATGGTGTCATATGCCTTTAATCCCAGTACTCAGGAAACAGAGGTAGGTGGATCCTGTGAGTTGAAAGCCAGCCTGGTCTACAAAGTGAGTTCCAGGACAGCTTGTGCTACACAGAAAAACCATGTCTCAAAAAACAAAACTAACAAAAAAGACCACAGGTGCTATGAGCAAACTTCTTCGATGTGAATCTCAGCCCCTGCTGAACCCTGTGGCTTGGAGCTTCAGTGTGTCTTTTCTGTGCCCTGAAATGGGCACAGTATAAATTGAGTTTTCCCAACCCAGAATTCGAAAATGCTATCAAGCAGGGCAGTGGTGGTGCACACCTTTAATCCCATTATTCAGGAGGCAGAGGCAGGTGAATCTTTGTGAGTTCAAGACCAGCCTAGTCTACAAAGTAAGTTCTAGGACAGCCAGGACTATGTAGAAAGACACTGCCTTTTTTTTTCTTTTCTTTTTTTTTAAAAAAAGAAAAGGAAAATGTCCCCAAATCTGTGAAATGCTGAGCTCCTATGTAACTTCACAAATGGAAAATATCATATGACAAGTACAGTCACAATAAAGGAACACTAAAAATATTGTAGTGTTACCCTTGGGAAACATGCACAAAGACGGCTATAGAACAGAAATGAATTCCATACTCAGATTTGCATCTAAAACCAGAGCTATCTCATGGTATATTCTAAAAATTAGGGGGGGGGAATCTCAATATGAAGCATTTGGGGAAAAGTATACTCAAGTAATCCTAGGATTGCAAAGAGCAAAGGGCCTGGTCCCATTGCACTTCCCAGCACATCTGGCTGTGGCAGATGTAATCTTAGCTACCACTGGTAGCAAGGATTTCTGAAATGGACTCTGTCTGTCAAGCTAGAAGCCTCAGGACGAGTGCAGTCAACACAGCCTGTGTTTAGGGAACCATGTCCACATCTGTACAGCAGTTAAGTGTGAGACATCCCATGCACAGGAAAGTCTCTATAAGGCGGAGTGTGCACAAGAAGCAAAGACATTGTGAGAACAGTTTCTATGGTTTCCACTATTTTATAAAAAGAACATGACACAAATGTATTTGCTTATTGGCTTACTTCATGGTTTTTGCTTTATTTATTTATGAAGCTTCCTTTTTTGTAGTGGTGGGATCTGAACCCAGTACCTTGTGTATGCTAAGCAAGAGTTGTCCTGTTCCAGGAGGACAGCTAGGTGGCACAGATGGAGAGAAGGAGTGTTAAAGGACACTTGCTTTCTTATAAACATATCCATTTGCATACTTTTACTTTTGTACCATAGGCAGAGATGGGGTCTTCAAGACTAAAGCAAGATGAAGTCACTGATGGCAATGGATCACTACAGGTATACCATTAAATAGAACTATGCATGGTGAATTCTCAGAGGAAAAACTTATTTTTCCAGTTTGCCATTTATCATGATTTATTTTTATTTCTTTCTCTCTCTCTCTCTCTCTCTCTCTCTCTCTCTCTCTCTCTCTCTCT
>NW_021620469.1:336807-339904 GCF_004785775.1 Grammomys surdaster | reverse complement strand
TCTCTCTCTCTCTCTCTCTCTCTCTCTCTCTCTCTCTCTCTCTCTCTCTGTGTGTGTGTGTGTGTGTCTCTCTGCCTCTCTGTCTCTGTGTGTGTGTCTGTCTGTCTGTCTGTCTGTCTGTGTCTGTCTGTCTGTCTGTTTGTCTGTCTGTGTATGTGTGTGTCTGTGTGTCTGTGTGCATGTGCCAGGGCCTGTGTGTGAAGGTCAGAGAACAATTTAGGGGAGTCTATCTCTCTTCCTGTCACATGGGTCCCGGGGAGAGAGGTCAGGTCTATCAGTGAGTGCCTTTACCCACTAAGCTATCTTACTACCTCCTTCCCTCCCTCCATTTTATATTTTTTGAAGACAGACTTTCACTATGTAGCCCAGGCTAGCCACAAACTCCTGATTCTCCTGCCTGAGCCCCCTGAGTACTAGCATGCCAGGCACAGTCCTTAGCTGCCATTTGTTTTGTAATTTTATTTATTTATTTTCTTTTGGTCATGTACAGTCTTTTGTTTGCGATACTTGGGCCTCAGCCTTCCAAGAGCTGATACTTGTTAAATTTTTAAGATTTATTCTATTTTTATTTCTGTGCATGTATGTCATGCACATACATGTATCCAGGTGCCGTGGAGGCCAGAAGAGGGTGTTGGATCCCCTGAAGCTAGACTTGCAGATGGCTGTGAGCTGTCAGAACATGGGTTTTGGGGGCTGAACTTTGGTCTTCTGAAAGAAAAGCCTTTATCCCATAGCCATCTCTTCAGCCCCTCGGTCACATTTTAAATTTTTTAATTTCTTGCTTCATATGTGTGTGTTAGGAAGCCTTCTATTTGTCCTTCGATGGTTTCAGACATTTATACACTGAATCTTGATCATATCCACCCCAACTCTTCCTCTCAGTCCCTGGCTTTTATTTGGTTTTCTGCTTTGCTGTGCCTAAAAATACCTTTAGCACTCATAGGTTACTTCCCCTTCGTTTCTTGTAGGAATTCTGTTTTGTTTTGGTTTTGCTGTGAGAAAAGCCAGACTTCACATGTGCTAGAATGGCCCTTAATCACCGAGCTTCCTCCCTAGACCTGTCTGTTCTGTGTTCACACTTAAATCCCACTGAAGTTTATCCTGGTGTAAGATAAAGGTGGAAAGCCAGCCTTATTCTTCCAAAGAGTCACCCAGTCTCCCCAGCACTTACCTCAAAATGCCACGCTCACTCTCAAGTATGGTCCTACTCTTCAGGGTCCTAGGCTTTAGTGACTATGCCTGTACCATCCACTCTGCGATAACCAACAGCTTTAACATGTGAGAGGCCTAATCCATCATCGCTCATCTTGCTTAATATCCTAGCCTCCCTAGCTTGTTGTAAGTCCTGGGTTCTATTCCTAGAGCCCTAAACAAAATATGAAAAACAACCCTCCCCCCACCCCTACACACACACATACTTCTCTTTGTGGTTGTTCTTTGAGATAGAGTCTCACTGTAATCCAGGCTGACCAAAAATCTCTAGATAGCCCAGGCTGGCCTCAAATCTAAGATCCCCCGTGTCATCCTTTCAAGTGCGGATAGTATAGGCTGGCTCTAGGCAAGGTGTTTCCAGGTTTAAGAGTTGACGATAAGAACTCACACAGTTGTGCAACTTTAATAAGGAGTGCCTTTTGGTGGAAGGAGTGGCTGGCAGCTGGAGCTCACAGAGAGAGAGAGAGAGGGAGAGGGAGAAGGAGAGGGAGAGAGGAAGAGAGAGAGAGAGAGAGAGAGAGAGAGAGAGAGAGAGAGAGAGAGAGAGAGAGAGAGAGAGAGAGAGAGAGGAGGGAGGGACGGACGTGTGTCTCTGAGATTGAATTTGAGAGCTTGGTCGAAAGTACCTGTGTGCTGAGCCGTCCCAGCATCCCACATGCTGCTTTGATTTATTTGTTCTTGTTCTTCTAGTGGTGTCCATGAGTGAACCCAAGTCGAGTTTGCTCACACAAGGGAAGCATCCCACCACTGAGCATTATCCCAGCCCTCGAGCTTTGTTGTTGTTTTGAGATGGTTTCTCTGCATAGCTCTGGCTGTCCTGGAACTTGCTCGTAGATCAGGCTGGACTCAAATTCAAGAGATTTGCCTGCCTCTGCCTCCTGAGTCCAGGATTAAAGGTGTGCACCACCACTGCCTGTCTTAAATTTTTATTTTGAAACCGTGTCTCACTAAGTTGCTCAGTCTGGCCTTGAATTTAGGACCATCCTGTCTGAGCCTCCCCAGTGTGAAATTAGGGATATGAGCCACCACACCATGTCTAGCTAACAGTCTCCCTCCCTGGGCCTGCGTCCCTGCAGGGCTCATGGTCCACATTCTGTGATGCGATACACAATCAATCCCTAACAACCCAATTGTCCAGCGTCTTGGAAGAATGTTAGCTAATTTATTTTGTTCTGTTTTCTCTTCACACACACAACTTCTCTCCTGAGCAGCCCTTCTCCATCTCCTCTGAAGGGAATAAGGAACCATCACTGCTATCTGCTACTAAAAAACGTAAAAGAAGAGTTATGAAGGTGTGTAATCTAGACGTTTCCGAAGACTTTGAAGGAATGGCCCCAGTTGCACAGTCACCTACAACAGTGAAGTCTCTTAACTTCCACCTGCCTCTCAATGTCCACCCACAACCGAAAGACGCGGAGCAGCCGCTGGATGTGAACCGGGTGGAGTCAAAGAAAAAAAGAGAATTTCAAAGACTGCTTATGGCAACCGAGTCAGCTGGATTTTCTGCCTTCTCATCTCCACTCTGCAACATCCCTCCTCCTCCTCTTCCTCCCCCTCTCCTTGATGGCACCTACCCTCCTCCCCCTCTTTCTCTCCCGGGAGGCACCCATCTTCCTCCCTCTCTCTTTGGTGGCAACTACCCTCCTCCCCCTCTTCCTCCCTCTGGTGGCACCCATCTTCCTCCCCCTTCTACTCTCTTTGGTGGCACCTATTTTCCTCCCCCTCTCTTTGGTGGCACCCACCCTCCTCCCCCTCCTCCTCTCCTTGGTGGCACCCACCCTCCTCCCCCTCCCCCTCCCTTTGGTGGCACCCACCTTCCTCCCCCTCTTCCTCCTTCTGGTGGCACCCACCCTCCTCCCCCTCTTCCTCCTTCTGGTGGCACCCA
>NW_021620469.1:334609-336407 GCF_004785775.1 Grammomys surdaster | reverse complement strand
CTCTGGTGGTACCCACCCTCCTCCCCCTCTTCCTCTTTCTGGTGGCACCCACCCCCCTCCCCCTTCCTCTGGTGGCACCCATCTTCCTCCCCCTCTCTTTGGTGGCACCCAACCTCCTTCCCCTTCCACTCTCTTTGATAGCACCCGTCTTCCTCCCCTTCTCCCTAGGAGATCCCAACTTTCTTTTTCTTCTAAAGGATTCATGCCACCTAAGTTTGATCCACCTAAGCCCAGCTTTAGCTATAAACTTGCCAGAGGTACAGATACCTATGACTCAGAGGCGCTTTTCTTGGGCTTGGGGGGTACAGGCTTTAGTGGTATGGGCTTTAGGGCTGGTACTACTTTCTCAGGTAGCTTCACTAGTTCAAAGGATTTTGATCCAGGTAAATTTTCCCAAGACCCCAACATCAGCTTCTCTCCCAAAGCCCCTGAGCTGGATGCTCTTCACAGGTCTCCTTTTTGCAGTCCTCCGAAACCACCTTCTGCCCCTCCTCTTGTCACCAGAGAACTTAGCTCTGGGGTTCCTCAGAGCCCTTCTTTTCTTCATTTGCAAAGTGCCTCAGTCCATCAGAGCCCTAACTACAGAATGTCAGATATGAGCATGGAGTCACCTGAGTCAGCTCGCCCTTCAGATGGTTCTTCCAGAGCTGTGTCGTCAGACTGCGTTCTAGAAGAGGCCTCACTTGGTAGAAGTTCTTTTGAAACAGAAACAGATGAAGCAGCAGCATATACAGCATGCAAGTTCTTAACAAGTATTGAGACTTTGTCGGATGAGGAATTTGTCATCTGTGATGAAGACCAGGAGAGTCCTGTGTCGTGGGCTTCACTCTTTGCTCTACAGACTGAGGTATTTGTCTTATTTCTGCTTAAGTCTGTGATCAGCTCACTTCACAATTTACACCAGTGCTTCTCAAAGCAGTTGGTCAGAGAACAGTTTGCCAGTCTAGAGGTTCAGGGCATGTGTCAGTGTGGGAGTGTATCTCTCAGTGAATGGTCACCTGAACCAAACTCGCCTCGGCATGGTGCTGGGTGGTGCTTGTTGTGTATTGTTGGTGACTATTAACATTCCTCAGTTGAAAATTAGCATCCTGAAGAGGCCTTGGACTTACTTTCTAAGATCTAGTATTGGCAATTGATGTTGATAGAAGTTTCCTCTTGTCCTGTAAACATAGGTGTGGTGAGTATTCTAAATAGTCTCCTATAGGTCTAGAGATATGGATAGCAGTGAATGTGAGTGCTGCAGCTCTAAGGGAAAGGTATCCTGGCATTGAGACCCAAGGGATACCACAAAGTCACACTGCACAACAGACCTCACATAAGAGTCATTGTGAGGGAAAAACCCAGGAGCGTGGCTGCCTTTGCTGAGGTGAGAAACAGCAAGAGGACTGACAGGGAAGCCAGGCTTATATAGGATGTTGGGGATGGGTGGACAAGCTTTCCAGGATGAGGATTGGCTTGGAGTCACTCAGGCATTGGTAGCTTTTCCTGTTCAGAGATTGGTGGATTTTCATGATCAGGGGTTGGTGGGTTTCTGTGGCAAGCTCAGGGGCCTGGTGGGACTTTTTTTGTAGGGTGAGGCTTGCACTGGGAATGACAGAGATTGTTAGGGAAGTCTGGGGCAGGGCCTGGGCCACTGGAGCTCCTCAGGTTGGGGCCTGGCTGCTTTCCTGCCTTGCAGGTTTACAAAGTTTACAGAGGGAGTCCAGGGCTGCTTGAGTTGGCCTGTAGTGGTTGGCAGTGGTGTGGAGGGGCTCCATCCGTTAAGTACACAGTACTCCATCTGTTAAGTACACAGTAC
>NW_021620469.1:322221-334599 GCF_004785775.1 Grammomys surdaster | reverse complement strand
CGTTAAGTACACAGTACTCCATCTGTTAAGTACACAGTACTCCATCCATTAAGTACACAGTACTCCATCCATTAAGTACACAGTACTTCATCTGTTAAGTACACAGTACTCCATCTGTTAAGTACACAGTACTCCATCCATTAAGCCAGTTAACATCCTGTGAGCTTCTGCACTAACACTGAGATCCAGGCTCACATGTGCAGTTCAAATATGGGGCATCACGCCTGTAGGCAAGCATTCAGCCCCAGAGCTACAATCCTAATCTTTTCTCACTTATTTTCCATTTATTTATTTGTGTGTGTTGTATGTATATGTCCCTGAGTTTGTGTGTACACGTGTTCATGCAGGTATAAATGTATCTGTGTACATGTGCACATGGAAGCCAGAGGTTCATGGGGAGTGGCTTCCTCAGTTTCTTTCCACATTGCTAACTTCTTATTTTAAAAGTTTAATTTATAGCCAGGTGTAGTAACTTACCTTTAATCCCAGCACTCAGGGAGGCAGAGGCAGGCAGATCTCTATGAGTTCCAAGTCAGCATAGTGAGTTCCAGAATAGCCAGGGCTATGTATAGAGACCTTGTTTCAAAAAACAAACAAAAATATAAACGAAGTAGGGAGTAGTTTGGGATTTCAGGGGAAAAGATATTTATGTGTATGATGTGTGTATATGGGGGGGGGGCCTACATGGTTACTGAACTCAGGGCCTCTGGAAGAGCAGGAAGTATTGTCAGCCATCGCTCCACCATCTGGGACTAGTTCTTTTTTGTTGAGATAGGGTCACATATTAGGAAAATAGCTTTACAAACATCTTCAATAAATCAGTTTTAGGAGTCAATGAGCTGGCTCCGTGGGTAAAGGTGCTTGCCACATGAGCTTCATAACCTAAGTTCAATCCCTGGAACTCGAAATGTAAAGAGAACTGACTTCCAAAAGTTTGTCTCTGACCTTTACACTGTATACATGTACACACATATATTCCCCCACACTGTATACATGTCTACATATTCTCTCTCTCTCTCTCTCTCTCTCTCTCTCTACCCCCCTCTCTTTCTCTCTCTCAGAAGTTTACCATCTCCATCTGCTAACCTAGGCCTAGTCCTGGAAGCTTCTGGCCTCTGTACAACCTAGAATGTTTTCAGTCTCTGAAACATGCTACTTGTGGTGGTTTAAATATGTTTGGCCCAGGGAGTGGCACTATTAGGGGGTGTGGCCTTGTTGGAGTGTGTGTGGCCTTGTTGGAGTAGATGCGTCACTGTAGGCATGGGCTTTAAGATCCTCGTCCTAGCTGCCTGGAAGTCAGTCTTTTCCTCCTTGCCTTCAGAACAAGATGTAGAACTCTCAGCTCTTCCTGTGCCAGGAAGCTGCCATGCTCCCGCCTTGATGATAAAGGACTTAACCTCTGAACTTGTAGCCAGTCCAGTTAAATGTTGTCCTTTATAAGAGTTGTCTTGGTTATGGTGTCTCTTCACAGCAATGGAAACCCTAACTAAGACACTACTGAATAAGCTCACTCCTTCCTAGTTCTTTCTGCTCTCTGGCTGGCTAATTCGACTCAGCTGTTCTGACTCAAGCTCCTCTCCAAGCTGACTGATTCAATTTGGCTTCTTTCTAGGCCTCTTGATTGTCTTACTCTGCTTAGCTTCATACTATCTTTGGCAATATGTTCTAATTTTCTGGCTCCTAATAATTCTCTGGCTCATTGTCTTCACCTATGTCTGGCTTGTTCTTCCTCTGCAACCTGTCTCTCTATAACTGTCCCAGTAAAACTGCCTCCTCTCTCCCTCTGCACAGCTTTCTCCTAAGTCAGCTCTCCTTCTGTTCTCGTGACAGTTGGGCATGTCTTATCCTGTCAAATCTTTCTCTGATTTGTCACTTTGCCCCTCAAATAGACATCACTTTCAAACATGGATACTTCCTTCTACAAACTAACTTTACCTTCATTGTTTAGGATTATAGGTGTGTACTAAGGCCATGTCTGTATTCCAGTCAGAGGATATCTTCTAAGGCTGAGCCACACCACAACTAGAAACACGTTTTTCCAGTTAGCAACACAATCTCAGGGTTCACAGTGTAATCAAATATCCTTTGTCTAATGAATATTTTTTGGTCTAATGTATATTTTTATCCAATGTATTTTTTGTCTAATGTATATTTTTTGTCTAATGTATATTTTTGTCTAATGTATATTTTTGTCTAATGTATATTTTAAACACTGAACAGGAAATCATGCTAGAAAGTGCAGTATGACCTAGGACCTATGATAACAATAGAACTTTTTTTTTCTTAATTTTACAGGATGGTTTTTGGAAACTGACACCAGAACTAGGACTTATACTAAAACTTAACATAAATGCTCTACTCAATTCTCTTGAAGAAAAGGGCATTCGATCTCTAGGTAAGCCACTGTTTTTCAGTTAATTAAGTCACTATGTTCCTTCATTTTTCAGTCATTTATAAGCTTTTATTATAATAAATTTATAAATAAGTATATTCATTTGGAATGCACTACTTTTGGAAATAGTTCATGTATAACTTTTGGAAGTTACATGTGACTAAATTAGATTTTTTTTCTTTTTTGAGTCAAGGCCTCACCATGTAGCCCTGGCTAGCCTGGAACTCTCTATGTAGAGCAGGCTGGCTTTGAACTCACAGCAATCTGCCTACCTCAGTACCTGAGATCAAAGGTGTACGCTATAGCTTTACCAATGATGAAAATATTATCTTGGCAGTTTTATTGGTTTACATGGCACCAACTATTGGAGAAGAACAGCCCTGAATCTGAGAATAGTAACATACACCTATAATCCCGCTGTGGCCTTATCACAAAGCCAGGTGGATCGTGAGCTTGAAACTAGTCTGGGCTACATTGCCAGATCGTGCCAGTAACAGCAATATCCAAACGCTCAATTTCACATGCTCAATAATTATTTTCTTGCCACAACATATGTACCTATTAGCCAACAGGGACATCATGTTTCACTTAGTGATTTACTTTGAGACCTTTGCACTTTCTACACTGTGACTGTAACACCTGTAACACCTGACTTTAGCATCAAAGAAAGACAAATCAAAACTACACTGAGATTTTGTCTCACTCCATCAAGAAACAGTGGAAGCTGAAGAGATGGTTCTGGAGGATACCAGTTTGGTTCCCAGCACCCATGTCAAGTGGCTGACAACTACTTTTAATTCCAGTTCTTTATTTTATCTTTTGTGTGTGTGTGTGTGTGTGTGTGTGTGTGTGTTTTGAGACAAGGTCTCTCTATGTAATCCTAGCTGCCCTAGAAATCACTGAATAAACCAGGTTAGCTTCAAACTCACAGAGATCCTTCCAAGTTCTGGGATTAAAAGTGTGTGCATCACTCCTGGATTAAACTCCAGTTCTAAGGGATCTAACTACCTCTTCTGGCCTATGAGGGCACCTGCATTCACATGCATAACAAACTGGAGAAAGAAACAACAAATACCCCTGAGGATGGGGCAGGCCAAACCTTCATATACTATTGGTGAGTCACTATGGAAATTAATATGATGGCTCTTCAAAAAAACCTAAAAATAGAATTATTATATAAGCCAGTTATACTGCTCTTGAACTTATGTTTGATAGATTCTAATTCAGCATTTCAGAAATACTATTCTGTCCATGTTTATTGTCACAGTTCATAATATGTGAGATATGAAACTAATCTAAATGCCCATCAACATAGGAATAAAGAAAATTCAGTCAGGCAGTGGTGACACGTGGCTTTAATGCTATCACTTGAAGGTAGAGGCAGGAGAATCTCTTTGAGGACAGTCTGATCTACAGAAGATTTCCATAACAACCAGGTGTGTACAGAAAAAACCCTGTCTCAAAAAATAAACAAAAAAAAGGAAAAAAGAAAGGACGGAAGGAAGAGAAAGCGAGAGAGTGAGAGAGAGCGAGAGAGAGCGAGAGAGAGTGAGAGAGAGAGAGAGAGAGAGAGAGAGGGAGAGAGAGAGAGAGAGGAATTCAGTACTATACACAGTGAAATTTTATTCAGACATGAACCAGGCATGATGGCCCATGCCTGAATCCCAGCATTTGGGAAGGTTGAGGCAGGTGGATTGCCATGAGTTTGAAACAGCCTGGACTACAGAGTTAGACCCTATTAAAACAAAACAAGAGCAAAGATATGGCCCAGCAGTTAAAAACATGTGCTGCTCTTGCAGAGGACCTGGGTTTTTCCCAACACTCCCCTTTGCATGTCACAACTGCAGTCCCGGGGGATTCAGTGACCTCTTCTAGCCTCCAAAAGCACTTCACACATATAGTGCACATGTATACATGCAGGCAAAATACTCATACATGTAAAATGAAATGATTAAATCTTTAACAGCAAAGCAAAGGGGTTAGAGGGATGGCTCAGCCATTAAGAGCACTGATTGTCCTTCCAGAGGTCTTGAGTTCAATTCCCAGCAACCACATGGTGACTCACAACCATCTGTAATGGGATCCAGTGCCTTCTTCTAGTGTGTCTGCAAATAGTTGCAGTGTACTTATGTACATAAAATAAATCTTTTAAAAAAGCAAACAAAGAAAAAACAAAGAAAAGACAGCTAAAAAGCAACAGTAATGTATAGTTTCCATGTGACATGCCCAGTTATAATGTCCCCATGACTCCACAGTAAGACAGTGATCTTCATAGATTTAATTGTGGTATAATTCAGTTAGGCATTTGGTTTTGTTTTCAGACAGGGTCTGGCTCTGTAACCCAGGCTGGTCTAGAATGCACTGTGTTGCTCCTGCTAAACTCATGGCAGTCGGGATTCCTGCCTTAGCCTCCCAGGTGCTGGGATTATAGGCATGAGCAACACGTAGCCTAGGACCAGTGTGATTCCTTGGTAGAACCTTAAGGCAGAGGGCATTAGTTAATTACTTTTTTGTTGTTATACTTAAAAATACCAGAAACAACTTAAGGAAGAAAGTTTATTTTGGCTTGTGGCTCCAGAGTGTTAGAATCCATGTTGGTAGGAATGGCATAGCAGCAGGTAGCTTGAGCTGGACACTGGCTGTTCGTTCACCTTGTGTCACAGAATAGAAGGAGGCTAAAAACTGTTAGTGCCACTGCTAGTGAACTTCTTCCTCAAGTAAGACTCTTTGTCCTGAACCATCCAAACCCCTCAAATAGCAACACCGCCTGGGGACCAAGTGTTCAAATACACAAATGAGCCTAGGGGGACACTTCTCCTTCAGACCACCACAGAAAGTAAAGGAGATCTTTGGTTTTTTTAGGTACAAAAGGTAGAGAGCGTCTCCTGGACCTGATTGCCACTTTGCTCGTACTGCAGTTTCTTTATACCGAGTTGGAACAAGAAGGAATGGTTGCCAAATCTCTGATAAAGATGGATGACACCTTCGTTTCTAGGTGATTTAATGTCCTAATAAGAAATGTTTTAAAATTTTTGGTATCTTTCCCCCTTATATTTTGTTTGTTTTTGAGACTGCTCTCACAGGGTGACTTGGAACTTGCTATGCCAATGAGAACGGCTTCAATCTTATAGCAGATTTCCTGCCTCCCAAATGCTGGGATTGCAGACAAATCATGTCTGGTTTGTAAATGACAATCTTAAGGGAGAATTTGTTCACAGGTTACAGCTTGCTCAGAGGTTCTTGTAGCAGGATGACTGACATGGGATTTTTACCTCAGACTGCATGGGAACAAATCTCAGAATACATGTGCATGTTGATACCAGAACATAGGTTTCTGGGCTCCTGGTTTGGTATTCCACACTAGAGTATGTTGCTCATTTGTGCATTTAGAAGAATCACATTATGATTGTTGGCCTGTTCCAAACAACTGCATGGTCTGCAACAGAATGCAAATGGGAAGTCATGAAGCAAAGCTGGGACTGTACCTTAGTGATAGAGCACTTGCCTAGTGTGCACTGGGACCTGGCTCAGTCCTGTAGTCCTGAGCAACACACACACACACACACACACACACAGAGAGAGAGAGAGAGAGAGAGAGAGAGAGAGAGAGAGAGAGAGAGAGAGAGAGAAACAGAGAGAGACAGAGAGAGACAGAGAGAACCAACCAAGTTAGGGTGGCACATTCCTGTAATCTCACCACTGAAGAGGTTACAGATGAAAAGTCATAATTTATGGGCTAGCCTAGGCTACACAGTAGGACCTTGTCCCCAAACAAAACAACAGAAAAAACTATCAAACTATTAAATAAAGTACATTAAAACATTCTTCCTAGAGTAGTGATGCACATCTTTAATTTCAGCACTCAGGAGGCAGACACAAGTGAATCTCTGTGAATTTGAGGCTAGCCGGGTCTACCTATCAAGTTACTCACAGCCAGACCTATATAATAGAGACTCTGCCTGTTTTAGTTAGGGTTTCTATTGCTGTGAAGAGACACCATGACCATGGCAACCTTTATAAAGGACAGCATTTAACTGGGGCTGACTTTCAGATTCAGAGGTTCAGTCCATTATCATCATGGTTGGAAACATAGCGTGCAGGCAGACATGGTGCTGGAAGCCAAGAGTTCTACATTTTGATCTAGGAAGAGGCTCTCTAAGAACTGTGTAGGGTATCAGGCATTTGAGCTCATGAGTAATGTAAACAAACTGTGGTGATTTAAATATGCCTGGCCCATGGGAAGTGGCAGTATTAGGAGGTGTGCCCTTGTTGGAGGAAATTCATCACTGTGAGGGGTGGGCTTGGTGATCCTATGCTCAAGCACCACCCAGTACAGAAGAGAGCCTCTTCATGGATGCCTGTGGAAGACAGTCTCCTTCTGGACACCTTTGGATCAAGATGGAGAACTCTCAGCAGCTTCTCCAGCACTATGTCTGCCTGGATGCTGCCATGCTTCCTACCACAATGATAATGGACTGAACCTCTGTGACTATAAGCCAGCCTCAATTAAATGTTGTCCCTTATAAGAGTTGGTTATGGGCTGGAGAGATGGCTCAGTGGTTAAGAACACTGACCTCTTTTCCAGAGGTCCTGAGTTCAATTCCCAGCAACCACATGGTAACTCACAGACATCTGTAATGGGATCTAATGCCCTCTTCTGGTGTGTCTGAAGGCATCTACTGTGTACTTGTACACATAAAATAAATAAATCTTATAAAAAAAAAAAAAAGAGTTGGTTATGGTGTCTCCTCACAGCAATGGAAACCCTAAGACACAAGCCAAGCAGTAGTGTCCCACACCTTTAATCCCACCACTCAGGAGGCATAGGGAAGTGGATCTTTGAATCTGAGGCCAACATGATCTACAGAGTAAGTTCCAGAACAATCAAGGCTACAAAAGAGAATCCTGCCTTCAAAACAAAAGAATAGTACAATCAAAGCACTTCTCATTTTTATTATTAAAATAAATAAAATATGAAGTAATGTTTACAATTAGCTTAAGCAGGGTGTATACTGGTGAGAATTCTGCCTTATCATCTTTGGTATTGTGAAAAGAGCCAAGAATGCTCATCCCAGGCCTTTGCCTTTCCCACGAGATAATGTGGACATGCAAGGGCACGCCATGTCCTTGGTTTGGGTACCTTTGTTGCGATAAATATTATTTGGGGTTTCTACCCCACTTAAAATCATTTAGTTCCAACATAAATAAAACTTTTATATTTACAATAAGCCTTAAAACACTAGAGCTGGGCAGAAATCAACCCTCTATGCTGTCTTGTCTACTTTCCTGTCAGTAACCCCAAGATATCACTTGCCATGTTCCACCCGGGTTGTTCCTACTCCATCAGCCTGGCCCCCGTGGCCATGCACTCACAATCCACCTACTCCATGGTGGCTTCTACTTTTCTCCTCTTCTCTTTCTTCCTTGTGCTTCCAGCCTCAAGCCCAGGGAACCCTCAGCTCTGTCTACCTCTCTCTTCTGCCCAGTTATAGGCTGTAGGCATTTTTTATTAGCCAGTCATGGGTAAGTTGGGGAGCAAAGTTTACAGAACAAAATCTGGTATACTTGAGGATCTCTTCATCTTGGAGCAACTGGATTTGGGGGTTTAGAATCTAGCATTTGAATTATAAGCAGCACCAGACTAATCTCCTGCATACATTCACTGATCATAGTTTATGCAACTCTTTCTAGAAGACCACTGTTTTAGGGTTACTATTACTGTAATAAAATACCATGACCAAAGCTACTTGGGGAGGAAAGAGTTTATTTTGTTTATACTTTTACAGTTCATCATCGGAAAAAGTCAGGGCTGGAACTCAAGTAGGTCAGGAACCTGGAGGCAGGAGCTGATGCAGAGGCTGTGATGCAGACAGATGCTGCTTAATGACTTGCTCCTCATTGCTTGTTCAGCCTGCTTTCTTATAGACCCCAGGATCACCAGCCCAGGGATGGCCACACCCACAATGGTCTGGGCCCTATCAATCATTCATTAAAAACTGTCCTACAGGTTGGCCTACAGCCTGATCTTATGGAGGCATTTTATTAATCAAGGTTTCTTTATCTCAGATGACTTTGGCTTGTGTCAAGTTGACATGAAGCTATTAGGCACAGCTACCTTGTGGGAAGAAGGCTCTGCCCTCTGCCCGGCCGTAGTTTACTGTAAGTTCACAGCTTTCACACACAGGCTCCACACACACAATAGTAAGTTAAATTACATTTTTAAACTTTGGTATAAGGGTTGGAGTGTAGGCCTTTACAGCTAAATCTCTAGTGTTCTTCAAGTATCTGGAACAATTTGAAAACTTCCAGACAGTGGATGGCCATCAAAACAGGGGCCTCAAGGACTCTAGAGAAGGAGCAACAGGAAACAAAGATAAAGAAACCAGAAAAAGCTGCAGAAAGAAAGCAAAGGGGAGGGGAGCCTGCTATAAACAGTGGGAGCCGGGAGTGAGGCAGGTAAGAAACTAGAAATGTACTGAGCTCAAAATCCCTATGGCAGATGGGGATCTCAAGATTTTCTTCTATTAAAATCTTCATTTTTTTGACAGAATCATTTCATCCAATACAGTGTTCTCGGTTTGGTACCACATTGCCTTTCACATATTCTGAACCAATAGAAACCTTTGTTTTAAATCTAGGAATATTCCATGGGCTTTTGAGAACATAAAGAAAGCAAGAGAATGGGCCAGAAGGACAGAAGGACAGTATCCATCCATCTGCCAACGGCTTGAGCTGGGTAAAGACTGGGAGTCAGCCACAAAGCAACTACTGGGAATTCAACCCCAAACCAGCACTTCTCTTCACCGAATTCTACACTACAGCCAAGGCTGAAGCCAATGAAATTGCATTTTAAACCTTTCTCATAATTCTTTTGTTACTGTTTTGTTTTTGTTTTTCAAGACAGGGTTACTCTGTGTAGCCCTGGCTATCCTGGAACTCACTCTGTAGAGCAGGCTGGCCTCATACTCAAGGGATCTGCCTGTCTCTGTGTTCCAGAGTGCCGGGATTAAAAATGTGTGCACCATTGCCCTGCTGCCTTTCTCATATTTCTATGTAGAAAATAATCAAATAGTAAAAGGTACCAATAATGACATGTAATCTGTCTTAAGTGTAGCTATCAGCCCCTTTAAAATAAAATTAATGGAAAGAATTGATTAATCATTTAACAACAATAAAAGCTGTAAGAACTAATATCAGATGCTGTCTCAGTGTCTTGGTGGGGAGGGGGAGGCTCTTTTTGTCTTCCCTCCAGGGGTCCTGTGGAAGGCTGACAGATTGAGCAGGATAGAAAGGAGTTGGTCTTTGGCTAGTGGCTGTGTTCTAGAATGGTACCTGTTTCTAGGACCCTGGTCCCCAGGCGGTATGACTGGGTGCCCATGCTTCCTCATATGGCTCTTTCTGCAGATACACTGATCAGCACTTGGTGTCACAAGCGATTCTTCCATGAGTCTTGTTTTGTTGTTACATCCTAAAAATCAATCAACAAACCAATAGTTAACTACATTTTCTTCTATCTCACCTTCCAGACATTTTCTAGATTTTGAATTTTATTTTATTTATTGTCGGGAGCCATAATGGGACAAGCTAATAATTAGCAGGTGATCATCCTGAAATGCTTACCTCGGATTATTATATAATCTGTGACAGAGTGAGCTCTCATCCAGCAAGGCTGTGAGAAACATATTTTAGGAAAGATTCCTGCTATTAATATGCTTTTCCTATTATTATTATTAAACATATGTAACAATCACTAAGCTATTGCACACCCCTTTGGAGCAGATCTCTGCAGACCCACGAATATGTACTGTCTTGTAATGCTATATAGACAAATAGATGACTTCTTAAGTCTTAATGATGATCCTATAAGAATTCCTAAAATTATATCAATGATTATTAAGCTCTTTTATAGTGGGACTGCTATTAAGTCTCTTTCTGATAGTCAAAACTGCAATGAGAACTCTGCCAGTCTCCCAAGTGTCATCAGTTAATTGCCCTTAGATAGTAACCCGACTTTCTCCTGCTCAGAGCACATTCCAAGAGACTGTAAAACTATTTTTTATTGTATTATATTTATATTATTTTATATATTATTATTTATATTATTTTATTATTATAATTTATATCATTATATTATTTATATTTTATTATAGGTGCTGGGACAGAAGAGAAAATAGTGCCTGGGTTTATCTATACAAAACTTCACTAATTTCTTAGTTACAGGTTTAAATCTTCAGTGAACCTGTGGAGCTAGACAGGGGATGGATGTTTAGCCAGATAATTACTCCTAATGCATAGGCATGTAAACATTCTCTGTTGTAAACTTCTATTTGAATTTTGGTGTGAACTTGTGATGAACTTTGTAACATGTGACCATGTACTCCGTAAGATGTATAAGTTCTGAGGACAAAGAGAAAGAAGCAGTAGCTGTAGTAGTCGTGGCAGTAATCGTAGCAGAAGTCGTGGTAGCAGTAGTCGTGGTAGCAGAAGTCGTGGTAGCAGTAGGATATCGTAGTCGTAGATGTAGAGTTGTAGAGTGGATGTTAGGCGCTGTTTGTCCTTTCCTTTTCCCCTGCTTAGAATTGTTTTACTTTGTTAGAATTCCTTTCTTTTTCCCCACTTAGGGCCCTACCACTTTTCTTCTTAGATAGCTTTCATAGGAAACTTTTACACTTAGTAATAAGCTCTATATAATAAGTTCTCTAAGTGTTTTTTCTTCCTGTGACCTCAAACTAGCAGGCATAAGTCAGGGCCCAGTAGTTCCTGCTGAGACCGAACAAAGGCTACATTGCCTAATCCTCTGCTGTTAGGCTACAGGTGTTAATCACCTAAGCCTGCAGTCTTTAACCCTCAGAAATTTTTAGGACTTTTTAGAACTTATCATCAGCATTTCAGTACAGGTCAGGGAGCCAGAAAACTCTGAGACCCTCAGACTTTAAAGCCATCACCAGAGTCCTACTCTGTGCCTCTGCCACTACCCTCTCCGGGCCGGGAGGCTCCCAGCAATTTATTATTTATTTATTTATTTATTTATTCATTCATTTATTTATTCATTTATTTTTGGTTTTTTTCGAGACAGGGTTTCTCTGTATAGTCCTGGCTGTCCTGGAACTTACTCTGTAGACCAGGCTGGCCTCGAACTCAGAAATCCACCTGACTCTGCCTCCCAAGTGCTGGGATTAAAGGTGTGCACCACCACTGCCCAGCCTTGAATTTTATTTTTAAAACTATGATCCACATTGAGTTACTGTGTTTATTGTTACACTTGAGTTGGCTATGAAATGTCCTTCATAGGTTCACATTTGGGAGCTTGGTTGTCAACAGATGAGCTTTCAGGAGGTTACTGCATTGTAGGGGCTCTGACCTAATCCTTGGAGTAATCCCTTGATGAATATCTCATATGGTGCCCTTGTTGGAAAATGCTGAAAAGATGGGTAGGGTCTGCTTGAAAAAAGTGGGCTGATGGAGGTTTAACTTTGTGGGCTGTATCGTCTTTTGCTTTTACTTTCCATTTCCTGTCATGAGGTAAAGCTGCTTCCCTAGGCCCCGTGCTTTCTGCCATGATGCTTTGTCTCATCATGGACTGAACCATATTTAGTTTCCCTGCCTCCCAGAGTGAAGAGGAGAAAGGTTCCAAAGGCATAGTGTTTCCCAGTTTTGACTTTGAACTGTGGGAATATTTGACATCATAATGAACAAACTTTTAAATCAGATTAAAACCATCACTTAGAATAGAAAACCAGATGGAGCAAATCTGTATCAAGTTGATGGCTGAGCCACAATGTAGGAATCATTTAAAGTAGCTTGAAACACAGAAGTTCGGCTATCTCTCTCCAGTTGGAAAGTGTAGCTGGCCTTTCTACTTTGTGGGTTCTTTTTTCTACCCTTTATCTCCTCCCCATCTCACCCCCTATCACTAGATCAGAGAGAAGAAGGATGGAGGAGAGAGAGAGAGAGAGAGAGAGAGAGAGAGAGAGAGAGAGAGAGAG
>NW_021620469.1:177832-322211 GCF_004785775.1 Grammomys surdaster | reverse complement strand
AGAGAGAGAGAGAGAGAGAGAGAGAGAGAGAGAGAGAGAGAGAGAGAAGAGAGAGAGAACCTTGAATGGAATTTCTTTCTTCTTGTTTCTTCTTTGCTTGTAGCTGTTCTTTTCCCCTCCCTTCATCGCCCTGGTTTCACCCCCTATCAGTAGATAGGAAAGAAGGATAGAGAAGACAAAGAGAGAGATCCTTGCATCTGATTTTTTTTCCTTTTGTTTCTTCTTTGAGCATGACTACTAACAAACTGAAACCAACCCCCGAACGACTGATCTCCAATCACCAACCCTGCCTGTTGGAGCTCTAGCATTTATGTCCCCTCTCAAAAATTTCCAGGATTCCAAACATCACCCAGTCACAGAAACTAGCTGCAACTGGCAAAACCATACCTCCACTAGAGCAAACCCTAGTCAGCATAGTCAGCTGCTGCAAAGCAGCCCCACATCCCATACCTGGGATTAAAATGAAAACATAATATTTCTGTGCTTTTTAAAAGAAACCAAAATACCAGAATTCTCACTACAGGAAAGGGCCTTAAAGGTAAACAATAACAAAAGAGAAATTGTTATAACCTTTTTTCTTTTTAAAAATGTCTTCCGGCACACCAGAGGAGGGCATCGGATCCCATTACAGATGGTTGTGAGCCACCATGTGGTTGCTGGGAATTGAACTCAAGACATCTGGAACCATTGAGCCATTTCTCCAGCCCCTTTTCTGTTTTTCCTTGTAGTCTTGGCTGTCCTAGACCAGGCTGTCACTCTGTAGACCAGGCTGGCCTCAAACTCATATAGAGAGCCTGCCTCTGCCTCCCAAGTGCTGGGATTAAAAGTATGGGCCACCAGCACTTGACCCAACCTTTTTTTTTTTTTTAATAGTTTCCCTAAGGTATTTGTCATACAAGCGAGAACTCCTGCTTCAAGCCATTCCTTCAGCCCTTTGTATAAAGCCCTTGTATATGAAGCACTTTAAAACATAAATCATGTCTTGTGGGTATTCAGACTTCTCCCTGTTCTCTTCATCAGTATTCACCGGAAGGCCAGGACTTCCTCTCTTACACAGTACAGGATCTCTGTTTCCACTGAAATGCTTGCCTCCTTTTTAAGTGATTTCTGCTGGAATAGCCTGTCATAGCAGAATGGGACTCCCTTTTGTTGGGAATCTAAAAGGAACAAAACACCAAGAACAAATATGCAGGGAAATTTTATTTACAACAAATAAGGAAGTGGGAAGCACTTCCAAAGTCACAGGTCCCCAAGCTAGGCAAACTGTCACTTATTAGGACAGGGGAGACATATGTAGGAGTGTAGAGGAGAAAAATTAGTAGAGTCACCGTAGCTAGAGTAAACACAAAATGAAGTAGTTGTGTGTTAGAAGTACTTAGACCTTGAAGAAATCATTGTAGGAACAGTGATTGTTTTCTGTGTCTTACAGAATTGTTTTTCTGAGGGAGCTTTACAGCCCTCATGACTTTGATTACAAGACAGTCTGGCAAACATGGAGTGTCTTGTGTTAGTGAGTACTGCAAACAGTGTACAGGAAGGACTAAGATTGCAAGGGTGAGGAATTCCTTCAAGGAACTCAGAGATCAGATTTTGGTTTTGGTATAAGGAACTTGTTTTATTCTAAAAATAACGTTTGTTTGACAATCAATTAATACCCTTCTGCACAGCTGTTCCAGGTTCAGCCCGTCAGAGGCTGGACCTCTTGGGTGCCTGCAAGGCTGTAGCTCATCCTGCAGTCACCCTCTTTCTTTGATCATCCTGGTGACTGAGATATAAGCACAAGGAGCAGAGCTGTCAGCATGTAGGTACGATAGGAGTATGCTGCAGAAATGAGGCTCAGGCTCTTCCCTGGCTAAAGATTTGGTCGTGGATGAATGGAAGAGTTGCACAGGCCAGTAAGATAACTCAATGAGTAAAGGCACTTAGCGTGAAAGCCTGGAGACTTGCATTCAATCTCCAGAACCCATATGAAGATGGAACGAAGGAAGTGGCTCCACAAAGTTATCTTGTGGCCTCACACATATTGTGGACATGCCCACAATAATAATATTTACTACTACTACTACTAATAATAATAATGAAATTTATTTGTGGTGTTCATACTTATTTCATTAGAGTGTTATCTAAGACAGATATTTATTTACAACTTGAAGACCCCAAACAAAGACAAGGCACAGTGGTGACTACCTATAGTCCTAGCATTTGAAAACTAAAGGCAGGAGGATTGCCATGAGTTTGAAGCTAACCTAGGTTATGAAGTAAGTTGTTCCAGGCCACCTGAGTTACATAGCAAGACACTGTCTCCAAACAAATAAACATGTTGCCATGTTTTTATAAATCTGAAAGTCTCTTTCATTTCTGTCTTGCGATGTGAAGAAACAATGTTAACTACCCAATTAGATAGTTCATATTCTGGATTTGTCAGCCTCCGATCACCTTTCCTTTTATGAGTTTCATTTTATTATGTTTTATCTTCATGTATGTCTATGTACCATACATGTGTGTGCCCTGGTTCCCTCGGAGCCCATAAGAGGTCATCAGATTATTAACTCTGGCATGAGGTGCAGCAAAAGTTCCAGTCTCTTTGAATCTAAGAGATATCATAATGCATTGCCAGAGAACAAAAAGTTCCCTACCACAGACTTGTTACTGACTTGAAATTCAAAACAAGAAAAATATTTTCTTTTTTTATTAACCTTTCCAAATTCTATTCTCAGGGTTATTCAGCTTAATTTTCTGCAAAGAATAAATTAGGTGTAAGAAAAAGCTGAAAAAGAGCTACAGTGTCCAAGGGCCTTGGGACATAAAAATATTAGAGATCTAGATTTTATCAGATCCATAAACAAAAGAATTTTAAGAGGCAGTCATGATATAAAATAGCTCTTGTAACTTCTGCAAGTGTCACCTTCTTCAGAAGTTGCTTCCATTCAGTCTGCTTCATTCTTGGAAGCCTCATCAAAATTCTCCACCAGATCTGGAACTTCATCATCATCATCCTCTCCAGTAGCAAGTGGTGCTTTTCCATTCACAGATTGTTTGGGCAGAGCTTCAGCCAGTCTCCTTAAACTAGTCAGACTGTCTCCACCAAGCTGGTTGAGGATGGTGAGAAGCATTTGTCTCAACTGCTTTGTCTCAGCGTGGCCTGTAATGGTGAAGGTGTTTGCTGCCAGAGACGCCTAAACTTCAGGGTTGTTAAAATGGATCACTGTTCTTGGTTTGAAAACATGTTCACCTTTTCAATATCAGAGATACTGTTTACCCCTAACTTCTTTAAGGAGAACTGGAGATTGTTTTTTTTTTTTTTTATCGTCTGTCATGCTGTTCTGTGAAATATCTCCTTTCTTCAAGCAGTTCCTTTCCCACCAATGGGCACTTGTGCCTGCAGTTTGGTGAATTTTTGCTAGTTCACAATCATTCCTTTCATCTTGTTGGAGTGGAAATGGGGCCTGCATGGGGTACAACAGTTTGCACTCGGGGTCTCTGGCAGACCAGCTGAGATAAGGCACACACATTCAGGGATATACGAGGCTAGAGGGAGGCTATAAGTAACGCCAGAAAAATGTTTTAAGTGACTTCTCCTAGCAGTAATGTATGAACATAGAACAACTGTCAGTTATTCACAATCTGCACAAATCACTGTTATATCATCCTTTGATGTATGTTGATATGTCTATGTTCTCTTCCATCTATATCTGATATCTATGTATTAACCTAATCTATCTAAAGATAATTTTTAAGCCAGTCTGGCTTTGAAGTCTTCACTCTCCTGCTTCAGTCTTTGGAAGAATGGGGTTATAGGAATGTGACCTGTTCTAAAGTTAGTATGTCTCTCTGGTGAAAAATCACTTCACACACTTAGGTTAATAAAGGAGAGAGCTCTTTTTTTTATTATTTTTTATTTATTTAATGTATTCACCATTGCTCTCTTCAGACACACCAGAAGAGGGCATCAGATCCCATTAAAGATGATTGTGAGCCACCATGTGGTTGCTGGGACTTGAACTCAGGACCTCTGGAAGAGCAGTCAGTGCTCTTAACCGCTGAGACATCTCTCCAGCCCAAGAGGGCTCTTTAACAACACCATGGATCTGACTCTGGATAATGTTCAAAGAGGGGCCAGCTGTAATCAGAATTTTACTAACTTATATTCATTTTCGGCTTATACATTCCACATATGTAAATTCTGAAATCTCTTTCAGGTCCCAGATCCAGGTTACTCTTGGAACAATTTTAAGAGACATAGGAGACTGAAAGTCTGGTTACTTGGGCAGATACAAGATTTACACAGCAAGGATAGTGTCAGAATTACTTCTAAGTATATACAGCAGTGTTGTTCTTTTCAAAGAGTTGTTATCCAGGGTCATCTTCCCTACCTACCGGCAGAATTATGCTTTTCCTGACGAAGGCACAGGGGATTTAATGTAAGACTAAGACTTAATAACAGTTGTGACTTGGGGAGCAGCCATTGAGCCCCTTAGAGGCATGTTTTGTTTTTTTTTAATAAGGGGGATAGGCTTAATGGCTGGTTGTATGTTAGGGTTGTCTCCTTTTGTTGTGGGAATGGAGTCTAATTGGAGGGCAATCTTAGTGCACAAACTTTAACAGAAACTTTCTCAGTAACCCAAAACTTCAATGTTGGCACAAAAATGTCTTTCCTAGAGTTTGTAATAAGCCTGGTGATTATATATTTATCTTCCAGTCATATGGGAGGCAAGCGTCCTAGTGAATCCTTTGTAGCATCAATATTTCTCAAGTTACTCTTGCATCAACCCCTCACCTGCCTCATATATTTCCAATTCAATGAGAAGCAGGGGAACTTGGGAACACACACATACATGGCTTTGTCTTGGTTTATCAGGTGCGAACGATCAATTAATTAAGTATAGCCCAAATGGGGCCAAGCCAGGCAACCTGAGCTCTATCTTTCGAAGGAGAGAACCAACTTTTATTCAGGTGCTGGACCAAGCCTCCAACCCTCCCCTGCCAGGCAAACGCTCTATCATTGAACTACTTTCAAAGCCCAACAAGTAAATCCGATAAATTGTTTACTTGATACAGTGTCTTGCTATGTAGGTTGACCTTGAATTCTTCAAAATCCTCCAGTCTCCGCCTCTTCACTGCTGAAATCACAGGCTTGAGTTACTGGACAGGCCATCTTCTCATTTTTCTCTTTTCCTCCCCGCCCCCGGCGTGTGTGTGTGTGTGTGTGTGTGTGTGTGTGTGTGTATGTGTGTGTGTGTGCGTGCGCGCGCGCGCATTCTCCTGCCAGGAGAGAATAAATATTAAGGAAATTCTCTATGTCGGTCCTTGGAAATTAAACTTAGGTCCTCATACTTGGCGACCAGTGCCTTAATCTGCTGAGCCACCTCCCGAATCCCCATTCTCTATCTTTAAACGCTGCTCATTAAGATGAAATATCCCTATAGGCTCTGTGTAATTGATTCGACCACTGACACCATATAAGCCAGCCAAAACCGTGCGAAAAGATTCCTGGGCAGCCATTCTGCACAGGCGGGTCTCGTTAACATTAGCGGGTCCCTTTCATTATCCAAACAACAGGTCTCCGCAGGCAGCCGGTCTCCCAGCGTCGGGGAGGTTACTCGCTAGGACCGCCCCTCGCATTCTTCCCCCCCCCCACCGGGGGGGACCCCTTCCGGTCTTCACCGAGGCAGCGGTCTTCCTCAGGGAGCCGTCCCGCCCATCCACTTCCCGTGAGCTCCCAGTGCGGGCGAGCGCGCCTTTGTGTGATTGGCCGCTCTGTTTGTCAATCCAGGGCCCGGCACCCACAATTGGCTGGCTTCCCTCACGGTCGCGTCACGCCGCTGAAGAGGACTAGGGCGGAGCGGCAGGCGCGCGGAGCTGTCTCGCACTGCGTCGCCGGCGGTTTTTCGCGTTGGTTTGCACAGCGTCTGTGATGGCGGCGGCGGCGGCGGCGGCTGAGGAGAGCATGAGTGTGGCCGCGCTAGTTACGTCAGTTCCCAACAGCATTGGCCGGTCTCCCGAGGCCGAAGGAGTTGGAACAGCGGGCGAAGAGAAGGACGCAGCCACCAAAGGAACGGTGGCCGTTGGGGACAGCGAGGAGGATGGGGAGGAGGACGTTTTCGAGGTGGAGAGGATCCTGGACATGAAGTGCGAGGGAGTATGTGGGGGCTGCGCGACGAGGACGCGGCCGAAGGGCCGGGGCGGGGGCGGTGGGGGGGAGAATCCGAGTGGGACGCCGAACAGTCTGGGAGGACAGTGCCGGTCCGTAAGCGCAGACTGACATCCTGGAAAGGATCCTGGCCACTGTCTGTGGAGGATGGATGCTTAGGGAAGTTTTAAGTGTTGTTTTGGCTGAAGAGACGAAGCAGTGACTTGGAATGTTGAATCGTGGGATGCAAGGCAGCTGGTGGGGGACTTCTGTGGACTTCTGCATTCGGGTATAGGGCTATTGCTTTCCGTTAGGAAGGACTGGAGAAAATCACGAGTCGTCATAGTCCATTCTCCACACCGTTGTCCCAATGTTTTCTAAAAGTAGAAAATGCTCCTTGGCTTAAATTCGTCTTCACAATTAAACCCCAGTCACACCGAGTGCTCGGGACGGTAAAGGTTTCCCAACCCAAAGTGTCCCTTTCTTTTCTCCGCGTTTTATGATTGTAACGCAGAGATTTAGAGTAAGCTTGAAAGGAAAAGCTTCGCACTTCATGCTTCAGCACTTAACATCCTCCTTGCTGCAAGTGTCGTACCCGGGAGAAATTCTTACTCTTGAGGGGGGTCCATCTGTTTGTGATACCTTTTCCCTCTCTCTTCTCTTACACGAGCCCTGCAGAGAAAAGTGCTTTCTCATTTCTGTCCTTAACGCTCTGTGGAGACCTCTATTAAAGGCATTGTCTTTTATCTCTACATTTGTCTTTTCTGCTCTAGATAGTAGGCTCTTTTTTTAATCAGGAGATGTGGTTTATATTAATGCTTGAATCACTGACACTTAGACCAGTAACAGCATGGGCAGATTTGTTGTTACCTGATGCTGAGGGCTGGACCCAGGGTATCATGCGTGCTAGGCAAGAGCTTTACTGCAGGCTCTATCCCCCAGCCCTGGGATTATTAAATGAGTAAATGAAATGTGAGTTTGGAGAAAGGAGAAGGTAAGGACTGTAGATAGGTATCATGCCTATAGGATGGTTGGTTTCTGTTGTATCTTCTGTCATTTGTTATCTGGCATATGCCAACTTTCATCTGTTAATTTTTAATCCATTGACCAACTTTTTTTTAATGGACGGCTGTTGCCATGTTGACTTGATGGTAGAGATTTCTTTAAAGTGGTGCTTTTCTCTAAGAACGCCTGTTTTGTTTTGTTTTTGAGACAGGGTTTCTCTGTGTAGACCAGGCTGGCTTTAAAACTTCAGAAATCTGTCTGCATCTGCTTCCTGGATACTGGGATTAAAGGCTAGTGCCACCACCTCCTGGCCTGATGGTAGAGATTTTTTTTTTCTTTTTAAAGAAAAACTTCTAGCCTATATTGTTATTTTATGTGTATGGTTGTTGAGCCTGTATGTATGTCTGCACCACATTCATGCCTAGAGAAGAGAGCATTTGTTCTCCTGGAACTGAAATTACAGATAGTTGTGAGCTGCCGCATGGGTGCTGGGAATGGATCCTAAATCCTCTGGAAGAGCAACCAGTGCTCTTAACCACAGAGACAATGGCTCCAGGCTCTCCTCTGCATACCCCACTTGGTCACCCCCTGCTTTTTGAGGTAGGATCTCTAAAGTCAAGGCTGACTTAGAGCCTGAGACCTTCCTACAGTTACTGACACTGAAAAAATTTCATGTCAAGGGAAGAGTTAAATAATTGAAATTCACTGTCATTATTATGGAGCTAGAGAGGTAGGGCCAGAATTCAAATCCCCAGAGTCCATGTAAAGCTGGATGCCAGTCTGTAAACCTGGTGTTCCTATCGGAAGACGGGAAATTTACCTGCTGTACTATCCTGCAGTGCCAGAGACCTGTCTCAAGGTGAAACGGAAGTTGAAGACTGAGTTTGTCCTCTAAGGTCTACCAGCAGCTGTTGCACACCTATATCCACACAAGCCTGTACTTGTGAATGGCTAGAAGTGGATCCTGGGAACCAAACTAGGGTCTTCTGTAAGAGCAATAAGCAGCTTTAATGATTGCTCCAGCTTCTGACTTCCTTTTCTCCTTCCAGACCCTCCTGTATACCTCTCCTTGCTGTCTTCATCTAAAAATAATAATTAAAAAAAAAGCCAAGCTTGGTGCAGTGGCACACACTAATACCATCACTCAGAAGACAGGGCAGGCAGATAGATCTCTCCTGTGAGTTTCTGCTGAGCTACTGATTACCTCTGTGATTTTTGACTAATTACTTATTCTATCTACAGTTTTCAGATGCAACTATAGAATAATAGTATCTACTTCATAGGCTATTGTAAAGATTAACTAAGCTATTGAAAGTAGATATTTAGATAATGTATGGCATTTTGAACCATTATGAAGCATTGTTTGAACCATATGCCTACTTTATATGTGCATGTGTATTGTTTGCCTTTAGATTTTTTTTTTTTTTTTTTTTTTTTTAGGTTTTTCGAGACAGGGTTTCTCTGTGTAGCCCTGGCTGTCCTGGAACTCACTCTGTAGACCAGGCTGGCCTCGAACTCAGAAATCCACCTGCCTCTGCCTCCCAAGTGCTGGGATTAAAGGCATGCACCACCACTGCCCGGCGCGTTTAGATTTTTATTTTATGTGCATGTGCACCACATTTGTGCCTTGGGCTTAGAGAGGTCAGGTCTCCTAGGACTGGAAGTGCAGGCAATGTGAGCCTCCATAAAGGTACTGGGAATTAAACCCAGGTCCAGGTCCTCTTCAAGAGCAGTAAGTACATGTGTGTGTGTGGTTTTTAGTTTTTTGGGGGTTTTGTTTGTTTTTTGAGAGAATTCTTCCAGTGTAGCCCAGGATTGCCTGAAATTTTCTGAAGCATAGGCTTGCCTTAAACTCTAAACTGTTTTCTCTGCTTTTTCCTCAAAGGACTGTAGGTGTGTACCACCATACCCAGCAGCACACTTGATTTTATTTTTAAAGATCTATTATTTATTTGTATGTGTTTGGGGCTTTGGAGACCAGAAGAGGTGGATCTCCCCTGAAGCTGCAGCTGGTGGTGAGCTGCCTGTTGGTGCTGGCATCCAAAAGGGCTCTTAACTGTTAAGCTATGTATGTCTCCTGCCTCCAGCTGCCATTTTGTCAGTCCTCTCCTTCAGTGTGGTATCTGGAGCTCTTAACTCAGGTTGTCAGGTTTATGCCAGAAGCACCTTTTCCTGCTAAACCTCTTTTTAAATTTCACCTCTGCTTGAGAATAATAGTCAGAGAAGTACCAGTGTACCACTGCTTACTTGCTTGCTTTATTTATTTATTTATTTAAATCTAAACAAGCTAGGTGGTACTGGTGCACACTTTTAATCCCAGCACTGAGGCATGTTGCTACACAGAGAATAACCCTGTCTCAAAAAAAAAAAAAAAAAAAGCATAGAAAAAAATTTAAACAATGTTGCTTATAAGAAAGAATAATCACCTTTTACTAAAAATCATTGAGTACCTTGCCAGTTTTTTCTTCCTATTTTAAGGGTACAGATTGCTTTATAATCAGAAAAAGACATCAGTCTTGGTTTTTTTTTGTGGCAGAGGGTTTTTTTTAAAGACAAGGTTTCTCTGTGTAGCCCTGGTTATCCTTAAAGATCCACCTGCCTCTGCCCTGCTCCCCTTCAAGTGCCCCAGCTGCCTGACAAGCCTTTGGTTGTTTTTTTTTTTTTTTTTTTTTTTTCCTTCCTGTGTAATCCTGGTTGTCCTGGAACTAGCTCTATAGACCAGGCTGGCCTTGAACTCACAGAAATCTATCAGCTTCTTAGCCCCACCCCATCCCCAAGTCTTTTAAAAACAAAACAGGCCAATGATAACTTGCCCCACTCCATGCCACGAGATGAATATGCATGCTTTCGGTTTGGTGTTAATTTTCATTTTGATGCAATTTTCAAGTTCTCTTGCTCTTCACAGCTGAATGGGTTTAAAATTTTAATCAGTAATATGTCTGTTTTTGATTTATGCTATAGGGTAAGAATCTTTATAAAGTTCGATGGAAAGGATATACGTCTGATGATGATACCTGGGAGCCTGAGGTTCATCTGGAGGACTGTAAAGAAGTTCTTCTTGAATTTAGGAAGAAAGTTGCTGAGACCAAAGCTAAAGCAGTCAGGAAAGATATTCAGGTATCAAGTTTTATCTCATTCTTTTTTGGTTTGATATTCATAATTTTATTTATGCAAAGTACGTGTAGTAAACAATTTATGAAAAATACAGTATCCAGTATTTCTTTTATGAATTCCATTTTGCTGGTTTGTCCTCACAGACTGCTTCTGGTGATTTTGTTCCAACTCCTCTTTTCCAACCTGTGGTTCTATTTGACAGTCAAGTATAGTTGGTATGTTGTTAGTCAGCTTACGCTGTGATGAAATACCTAATGTAATTTAAGGATAAGTTTTAATTTGTCTTATAGTTCTGAGAGGTTAGTCTGCCTCTGGATGCCTCTGATGGGAGTGCACCAGGGTGCTGTAAACTCCTTGTTTTCACAAGCCAGGAAGCACAAAAGAAACCAGGGTCCCGATACTCTTTGAAGTCATCACAAATGAACTAAGAATTTCTTATTAAACTTCACCTCCCCAAGATTTCACCACCAAGCCAAGGTGGGAGGCAGAGACAGGCAGATTTCTCTGAGTTTGAAGCCAGTCTGGTCTACTGAGCTAGTTCTAGGACAGCTAAGGGTAACACAGAAACCCTGTCTTAGAAAACAAAAAAGATTCCTCCTCCCTCTCCCCTTTCTTCTCCTATTTGCTAGTGCCTCCCTAGGGACCAATCCTTTAACACATGAACCTTTGGAGGACACTGAGCATTCAAATGACAGCAGACATGAATGTTGGCTAATAAGTTGGGATATGTTTGTAATCCCAGTACTCAGGACAATTAGGCAGAAAGGATTACTGAGAATGGAGGTCTGCTAGGGCTGCTTAATGTTACCCTATCTCAAGGACAAAGAGTAGGGGTGTGTGTACTCAGTGATACAGCACCTGCCTAGCAGGTGCAAAGCCCTGGATTCAAGCTCCAGTGCCATGCTGAGGAGCAGGGATGATAAACATAAAAGTGAAGGAACACGCAGCAGACATCATAATTTCATATTTTCCAGTGATGTGAGCAACTATTCTTTATATGTGGAGATTATTGCCATAATTATTTATTTTATTCTAGTTCACAGTATTGTTAGATTATAACACATAGATTCATGTTTAATTTGTGTTATTAACATGTCTTCATGAAGCCTTTCTTCTAGTTAAATAATTCTTTCAGACTAGCTTGGAACTCAGAGATAATCTGCCTCAGCCTCTTGAATGCTCTGGGATTAAAGGTCTTCACTACTATACATGGCTTTGGTTTTGAAACAGAGTTTTTACTCTGTCTCTCGTTAGTCTGGAACCATGTAGATCAAGCTAGCCTTGAACTTATGATTCTCCTGCCTTTGTCTCCTGAGTGTTGGAATTACAGGTAGCATACCTAGTGTATTAGTCAGAGTTTAACTGCTGTGAACAGACACCATGACCAAGTCTTACAAAGGACAACATTTAATTGTGGCTGGCTTACAGGTTGAGAGGTTCAGTCCATTATCATCAAGGCAGGAGCATGGAAGCTTATAGGCAGGCATGATGCAAGCACAGTTGAGAGTTCTACATCTTCATCTCAAGGCTGCTATGAGGAGACTCACTTCCAGGCATCTAGTATGAGGGTCGTAAGGCCCACAGTGACTGTGAACAAGAACATACCTCCAATAGTGCCACTCCCTGGGCTAGGCATATTCAAACCACCACACCTTGCAAAATTAAATAGTTTATAATCCCCCCTTCCTCATTTTGTTATGGTTTTTGGCAATGTTGTATATTAAGCTGACATTTTACCACAGAGCCAAACCTTCACGTCCCAATCACTCCAGGTTGTGGCAGATGTGTATGGGCATCCGTTGTGTTCTTGTCATTGCTTTATTATGTAAGGGTTCACAAAGGTTCAAAAGATTTTTCATAGCTGGACAGTGGTGATGTATGTATGCATTTAATCCCAGCTCTTGGGAGGCAGAGGCAGGCAGATTTCTGAGTTTAAGACCAACCTGGTCTACAGAGTGAGTTCCAGGACAGCCAGGGCTACACAGATTAAACCCTGTCTCAAAAAACCAAAAAAAAAAAAAAAATTTTTTTTTTCATTTGAATTACTCACAAAAGCCACCACATTCCCTTACCTTTTCAATTTCGGTGATGCTATAGGAAAACATTTTTCCACCCTTTCTGTTAATTTGCTTGCTATAAGACAGTCTTGGAAAATGAGTAATAAAATTAGTTTGTTCAAGTTTTTTGTTGTTGTTTATACAAATAACTTAATTTTTCTGAGACTGGATTTCTGTGTAGCCCTGGCTGTCCTGGAACTTGCTTTGTAGATCAAGCTGGCCTTGAACTCAGAGAACCATTGTCTCTGCTTCTAAGTGCTGGGATTAAGGGCATGCAAAAGGCATGCACCATTATACCTGGTGAAATATCTTATTCTTGAGCTTTTTAGAGTAGGAAAACATTTCAGTAGGAAGTATTTAAGATGATATAATACAAATCAGCCAAATAGGTAAGATTTCTATGTAGTTAGTGTGCTTGTTTCACTTAAATAGAACAAGTTTAAGAACATTCTAGAAGGGCTGATAAGACAGCTGATCAGATAAGGGTGCTTGCTGTTATACCTGATGACCTGGGTTTAATTCTCAGACATCATTACTTGGTGAAAGGAACACAATTCCTCAATTGGTCCTCTGACCTCTACATGCAGGCTTACACATAAAAAAATAATTTAAAAATTCAATTATAGCCTATTTATACATGAGACTGTTACTTTTTAACTCAGTTTGATGTTTCTGTTTGATACCACTGGAAGCACTGACATTTTTCTTCTTTATGTCTCCTTTTTAAATTGACATTCCTCACCTCTGAGTCTTATTTGCTAGGTCAGAAATATAAGTAATACACATGTTAAATTTAGGTAATTTAAATAAGTCAATTTTGCTAAAAATGTTTTGATTAGATTTTATTAGTACTGCCTCTGAAAACTTTTGAACTTATGTTAGTGTTTTAACTTTTTGTATTTTATAGAGACTATCTTTAAATAATGACATATTTGAGGCAGACAGTGATAGTGACCAGCAAAGTGACACAAAAGAAGATACTTCACCAAAGAAGAAAAAGAAAAAAATAAAGTGCAAAGAAGAGAAAAATCCAGATGATCTGAGGAAAAAAAGGACAAAAATGGGAAAGCTGAAAGATAAGTTCAAGTCAGAGCTGGAGAGCGCCTCTGACGTTGTAGGTTTTGATGTAAAGACAAAAAAAAGAATTTGGGAAGTCAAGGAAGAATTAAAGGACTCCAAAAAGCCCAAAAAGGATGAAATAAAGGAAGCCAAGGAATTAAAGAAAGCTAAAAGGGCTGAAATAAAAGATTTAAAGATTAAAATAAAAGAAGATGTCAAAGACAACCGAAAAACAAAGAAGGAAAGATATATAGAATCTCCACTGGAGTCTGAATCACCTAGTGATTCCTTCATTCTAGAAGATGACAGTGAAGACTTTTCTGACAACAAAGAAGAAAATCAGAATGTAAGAACTTTAAGAGATAAGACAACACAGGATACAGTGCAAGAAGGAATTTTTGAGAAACATCTGGATGACCTTATAAGTATTGAAGAGGATGCTGGTACCCGAGTTAGAAGGAAGAAGAAAAAGCCAAGAAAGTTTGAGGAACCAAAAGAGATCAAGAAGTTTGAAAACACGAATACCTTTTTAGAAAGGAAAACAATACCCAAAAAGCAAAGAAATCAAGACAAAGGCAGAAGTAACCTAGAATTAAATAAGTTACCATCACCTGTGTTTGCCCAAACCCTTAAAAGTTCCAGACTGAGTGGGGAAGAGAAGGGCCTAAAGTCCTCTGACTTGGCAGAAGAGGTAAGGTTGGTAGAGAACGTGTAGAGTACAGAAATGGTTGGTACAGATCATTACTGAGTATTGTATGGTCAGGAACTTTCACAAGGAATGACAAAGGAAACAGTCAAACTAGAATAAAGTGTAACTCAGGTAGTTATTAAATATGGTGGCACTGAGAGCAGCTGCATGTGCTCAGATATTAAGCACTGGAACCCCAAGTTTACCTTTTAGTTTGTGCTTTAGTTTCTTTTGCCAAACAAGACAAATCCCTGAGAGTTAATTTAGTTTAAAAAAAAAAAAAGTCAGAATTTTTGTAGATTTGTGCAACATTTTATAGTCAGGCCTATCAGCTTCATCAACTTACTAAATTTCATTTAGTGTGTGTATGTTCTTTATTTTAAAAATACTGAGAATTTGATACAATGCATCTTGATCTTATTTCCCTTTACTCTTTCCCTAACTTCTTCCAGATCCACTTTTTCCTCTCCTTCCACCCAGCTTGTGGTCATCTTTTTCTTAAGCTTAATCATGTCCAATTTGTACTGTCTATATACTGAATGTGGGGCCATCTACAGGAACGTAGTAGATTTACCGGGAGCCACACACACTGTTAAAGAAAACCTTCTCCTAGAAACCATCCAATAATAAGTTCCATAGCTCCTCAGTTAGGGGTGGAATTTCATGGCTCCTTTCCCCTTTCGTGTTAAAATGTTGACTAGCTTGATCCTTCATACTTTTTCCCTGCCCCTTTCTAACAAAGTGTCTTACACTATAGCCCAGGCTACCCTTGAGCTGATCCTCTGTCTCCTTCCTCCTGGGCGTTGGGAATTGGGGTTACATTTGGCTTTTACCCTTTTTTTTTGGTAAGATTTTTTTTTTTGGTAAAATTTATTTGTATGGATTGGCAGTTGTAGTACCTGGTGGTGATACCCACCTTTAAGGAGGCAGAGGTAAGTGTATCTCTGAGTTCAAGGCTAGTCTGGTCTACAGAGTGAGTTCCAGGATAGCCAGGGCTACACTAGAGAAATTCCGTCTTAGAAAACAAACAAATACTCAAAACCAAAAAAAGATTTATAGATTTATTGGCAAGAATGTTTTATTTGCATACATGTATGTGTACCATGTGTGTGTGCTTGGTTCCTGGAGAGTACCAAAAAAAGCATCAAATACTCATTTGAGTGCTGGGAACTGAAGGAACTGAACCCAGTGTCTTTATTTTTTGTTTGTTTGTTTGTTTTGTTTTTTGAGGCAGGGTTTCTCTGTGTAGCCCTGGCTGTCCTGGAACTCACTCTGTAGACCAGGCTGGCCTTGAACTCAGAAATCTGCCTGCCTCTCCCAGTGTCTTTATAAGAGCACCAAGTGTTCTTAATATCTGAGCTGTCACTGCAGCCACAAGATTTTTTTATAGAGTTTAATTTTGTAGCAGTTTAGTTTTTATTGTACAGAAGAATGGCTTTCACAATGACATTTTCGTACCTGTAGATAGCGAATTGCAAGTCTCTTTGTTTTGTTTTATTTAAGATAAGGTCTCACTGCTGGCCTTGAATTTATGTAGATCTGTCCTTGCCACCCTAGTGCTAGGATTAGAGGTTTACACTATCATGTAAATGTATATTCAAACATTTTAAATAATAGATTCTTTTTTTACAAATGGAGAAACAAGTATTGGGTTTTGAGTTTCATTTAGTATGGCTTAGCATGTCGAAGGATAATCTTGATGGAGGGCAGTGGGAGAAACACTGAATAATCAGCAGCTCACACAGCTCAGACATTTGTAGCATATTTTGGTTTGCAAATATTACAGTATCAACTCTTTATCTTTTATTTTTGGTTTTGTATTCATTATTCTTTAGGAGAAAGAAAAAAAAAATGAACCCAAAGAAAAATACCAGAAAAGATATGATTTGGACAAAGAAGAAAAAGCCAGAAAAGAGCCAAAGGGATTAAAATGTAAGTATAAAAATTAAAATAGTTCCATGTTCATTGCCATTGTTAAAAAAATTAATCGATTTTTATTCATATTATGTATACACCTGGATATATATGCATGCCTATGTATGCCTGATTTGTTATAAAGGTTGAATGTCTTTTCTGAAATATTTAGGACCAAAAATGTTTCTGATTCCTCTTCCTGGTTCAATCATATTTATATGTACATATAATGAGATTTCTTAGGAATGGGCCCAAGTTTAAATCCAAATTTTGTTTTATGTGTACATTATATGCAATCTTTAATATAACGTTTTTAGTGTTCTAGTGTTTTTGTGTCTTGTTAAGTGACATTAAGAGTAAAATTTTCTACTTATAGCCTCATACTGGTTCAAGTTTAATTTTGGGACATTTCAGAGTTCTCTTGTGTTGTGGTGCACATGTGTGGTATATGCAGGTGTGTCTGTGTGCATTTGCCCAGTGCACTCAGAAGGCCTGAGGAGGACATGGGATTCACTGCTGTTACTCTCCACCTTATCCACTGCATCTGAAGGTGTGCTGGCAGTTAGCAAGCCCAAGCAGTCCACTTGTCCACGCCCCACATAGTTCTAGAGTTTTAGGTACAGCTTTTTATATTTGGGGGATTTGAACTCAGGTCTCATGATTGCACAAGCCTTCTTACACGTTATGCCATTTCTTCAGCTTTCCTGACTTCAGGTGTTTTTTGTTTGTTTTTGTTTTTTCAAGGCTAGCCTCAAACTCCCAGAGCCCCACCTGCCTGCCTCTGCATCTGGGATTAAAGAGGTGCACTACCATACCTAGCCAGCTGTACACATTATTAATACTTCTTTTTCTCACCATGTTGGAGGTGGAACTCAAGGTCTTATTCATGCTAAGCGAATGCTTAGCTGCATCTTCAGTTGTAAAAGTAGATTTTATTTTAGTTCTAAACTCAGACATGGCAGTAGTAATGCCTGTCTCAATGGCTCATACATAAAGTACTATAAGAACTGCATCTATTTGAACAATACAAAAAGTACTTACTACATTTCAGAGATTTGTTGGAGATTCAAATTACTATCAAATTAAAATATAGGCAAGATGTTGAGAGTGAACAGTGCTGATTCTGAACTACTCTTCTGTGATTGTGACAAAGGACTACTGAAGAGGAGTCTCAGTGATCCTTGTCACACCTTACCTTAGAAAGACACACTAGAGCTTGTGCAGAAGTTGTTTCTGGTGCTGAATGGGGAAAAGAGCATGGTGTAAGAGCACTGCCCGTGTACCTGAGAAAGCTGCAAAATTCCACCAGTTTTTTAACTGTGAATGGAGTGCAAGAAAAACTAAGTATATAGATTAATAATAGCATGTGTGCTTACCATATTAGGTCCTACCTAGGTTCTATTTTGAGCACAAAAAAGCTGGAGTGAGGGAGTAGGAAAACGATGTAAAGTACTAGAGAATTTGGAAGAACTTTTGTAAGTGCTAGTTACATAGGTTTTTACTAGCAGGGATATTGGAAACCAGTACTCTACATGCATGAAATAAATAGTACTTCCATTGAAAAAAAACATGTTCTTGAAATTGGCATACAGGATGAGGGATCTAGTCTGGTAGAGTGTGTCCAGCATACACAAGGAAATCAATTGCCCCATCCCCCAAAAATACAGGAAGGAAGGAAGGAAGGAAGGAAGGAAGGAAGGAAGGAAGGGAGGGAGGGAGGGAGGGAGGGAGGGAGGGAGGAAAAGTTACTCAAGTAGATGTGAATACTTCTTTGTCACAGCTTTCTGGATACTGAGCAGCCAAAAAGACTAGTTAAAATGACTTTGTGACTTCGATAGTAAATCTTAAATTACTTCATAACCAAGGTAAGTATTATTAAAACTACAAAAACCATACTTATTCAATATGAGTACAGATTTTCTTTGGATTGTAAAATAAATTTGAAACTTATAGTTAACCATTGACTTTAATTTTTTACACTAGCATTTAAGGAAATCAGAAATGCATTTGATTTATTTAAGAAAACAACAGAAGAAAAAAATGATGTTCTTGAGAATAATTCAAAAAGAGAAGAAATATCACTGGATTATAAAGTTACAGATGATAACAAAACCAAGGACAAGTGTTCACTTAAAGAAAAAAGAAATACTCGAGATGAGACTGACACTTGGGCATACATTGCTGCAGAAGGGGATCAGGAAGTTTCAGACAGTGTGTGCCAAACAGATGAGAGTTCTGGTAAGTTTGCTTGGCATTGTTCACATACAGAATGCCCCATATTTTCTACTTTTCTCTCAGAATATAGTAAAGATTTTATTTGGACCTCCTGAGTAACTTTTACCATTGAAGACTCAAGTCATTCTTTGACATTTAAATGCATCAAATATTTTCTAAGTTCTTAAAATATACTTATAAAGATTTCTATTTTTTTCTTTTTTTTTTTAATTCAACAAAATTTTATTTCCTCAAAGTACAGCTGTTTGAACCTGTTCATATGTCTTCACCAGCAGCTGGGGTGTCTCCACCCTTTATGTTTCTGGTGTAAATCACTTGGACTCTGTGCTTTGAAACCAGCTTGATAAGTCCTTTACTAAGTAGCTCCTGAAGGGCTGCCCTGGCCAAGTTACCTCGAATCTTCAGTTCCTCAGAGACCACAGCTGGAGTAATAAGCTTACAGCTGGGAACTTCCTTACAGAGTTTGTCGTGTGTAGCTTTGTCAAACAGGATGAGATTGTTCAGCTTGTCCCGAACTTTGCCTTTGGATCACTTCTTTTTGGCCTTGCCACCAGGTTTATTTACTGGGTCTTTGTCTTTTTTTGGCCACCTTTCCGGCCTCTTTCTTCTTGTTGTCTTTGGGCAGCATGGCGAAACTCAGAGAGTAGTATGGTCCACTGCTGCCTCACTAAAATTTTCTATTTTCCAGCTTAACTTTTTTGGGTTTGTTTGTTTGTTTTTGTTTTTCAAGACAAAACTTTCCCTGTAGCCTTGTCTGTGCTGGAACTCACTCTGTAGTCTAGGCTAGCCTCAATCTCCTCGATCTGCCTGTGTCTGCGTCCTGAGTGCTGGGATTAAAGGCATGTGCCACCACCACCCAGCTCAGTTCAGTCTTTTATCTTGTGCTTTCATTCCAAAATAATCGTATAAAAACTGTACATGGTGAGTGAAACCAGCTCTCAGTAGGTAGTGGCAAGAGACTTCAAGGTCATCCTCAGCTACACAGGGAGATCAAGATCCTCCTAGCCAATTCTTGGTACAGTAGATGTGTACCATCACTCCTTGCTATATATTTTTAACTTTACAGAAAATAGGAGATATAAATGAGACTATATTGTAAAATGTACCTGGGAACATTTTAAGACGGGAAAGATCTTGTATAGAATACAAAATACAAAAGCTATGGGAAGAAGGAATTTAAAGGTGTACATGTATATACGTATAAATGAGGTAGCTTGATCTTGTGTGAAATTATTTAATCCGTGACTCTCAAGAAATAGTTTAAAATGTTTTTCTATAAGTACATATTTTTTTTATTTTGTTGAGACAGAGTCTCACTGCATAGCCAGCCCTTATTTGTCTGGAAATACTGTGTAGATGAGGCTGGACCTCCAGCTTACAGAAATCCTCCTGTCTCTGCCTCCCAAGTTGATTTATTTGTAAGAGTGTTATACTTGTCTCTTCTCTCTCTCCTCTTGTGTTTTGTGTATTTTCTGTGTGTGTGTGTGTGTGTGTGTATATATATATATATGTGTGTGTGTGTGTGTGTGTGTGTGCGCGCACACACGTGCACTTTGAATGCCTGATGCTTAGGGAAGTCAGAAGAGGGCATTGGATCCCTGGAACTAGAGTTATTGATGGTAGTGAGCCACCATGTGGGTGCTGAAAACTGAACCCTGATCCTATACCTCTTGTAAGAGCAGCAAGTACTCTTAATCATTGAGCCATCTCTCCAGTCCCATATTAAGATTTTTTTTTAAATTCCGAATGTATAACACACTAGAGGTTCTTTAAAAAAAAAAAAAAAACCCTCATCTCCAGATCTGGTTTTGCATAATAGACTTTTGTGAAAGGATTGTTTTTGTCTTGAGATAGGGTCTTGTGTAACCCAGGCTTCGTTCAGATTCCTAAGCCTACCACAGCCTTCCAATTGTCTCACCATTCCTGTAACTTCCAAGCAACATGTAATACTTAAAAGATTGCTAAAAATATTTAAGACAATGTAAGATCTGTATGGGGAAAATTGTAAAACATTTTTGGAGTAACGAAACATTTGATACCTAGCTTATGTGAAGCTTATGTTTGATACTCAGCACTGTAAAGAACCTATTAAAATGTCTGATTGCTATTTTTATTAATAGAAAAATGTTTTACACATTTGTCATTTACTTCAAACTGATGATAGGTTGCATCCAGTTAGAATAAAACCATCTAGCATTGGTTAGCAATCTAGCTCAGTGATTTAGTGCAGAGCTCTAGTTTCCTTTTTCAACATTGTAAAAACAAACTCATTTCCCATATAATTTACAAATACTAACTCCAAGATTTATGTGAAGATTTCAGAAGCTAAATCCAATTATGTCAGTAGTAATCAAAGTCTACTATATACACTGTAGCAGTTGAGCTGGAGAGATGGCTGCCCCTCCATGGAGCCAGGTCCAGTACCCACTTGGTTCTCATAACCTTCAATAACTCCAGTTCCATGGGTTCTTAGACCTGGCCTCCAAGGGTAATGCTTCATTTGTCATAGACATACATGCAAGCAAAACACATCTTTTTTTTTTTTTTTAATTTAAGAAACCTCTATTTACCTGGCATTAGGAAGATTATATTATTACATTATATTATATTAATTAGTACAACAGTCTTCTGTCAGACCCATGCATAGCTGTGAGATGGAGAAAAGTAGCAGATGTCACAGACATGCTTTTAGAACTAACAAGTTCTTGGTTACTATTTCAGGATAATAGATTATCCACAAACTCCGTACATGGAAAACTAATCCTTAATAGAATAGGGATATTTAGGTGCTAGTAATGATAAAACTGAGGCTTCTGACCTTGGGGTAGGAAAAGACTGTAAATGTGTGAAACACCATGCACACCCAGTCATGTACATGAGCCAGGGGACAACTTCTAGGAGTGGTGCTTCTCTTTCCACCATTTAATTGGGGACAACTCAGGTGGTCAGTGAGCCATCTTGCTACCTCAAAAGATTTGTTTTTAAAAAAGTATTTTATGTATATGGGTGTTTTGTCTTGTATGTCTGTGCATCATGTGTGTGACTAGAGTTCCTGGCAGTTCATGTGGGTGCTGGGACTTGAACCCTGATTCTCTGAAGGATAGCTAATACTTTGAACTGATGAGCCATCTCTACAATTCCCAACCATTTTTTAATACAAAAGTAAAAGAGATGCCAACGCAATGAATGACTCAGCAAGTAAAACTGCTTGTCACTGTAAGGACCCACGAAAAGGACCCCCAACTCAAGTCCCGATAAGCGCACACCCAAGGAGACACGAGAGACTGACTTGATGCAAAATAGCAAAAGGCAGTTTACTAACAAGGGCCCTTGGATCGAAACTCATCCCACACAGGGGAGAGAATTTCGATGAAGACCCCAGGAAGTTTAGAACTTTTATAGGGGGAGGCACAAGGGGGGAAGGGAAAAGCGGGAAATTCTGGCGAGGTTACATATAATTGGATATTTCAAACATCAGCACTTTGCGTAAGCAATCATTTTGACAGGCTGGATGGCCCACTATTTTTGACCATGAAACCTCAGACCTTCTAGGATAAACACCAGGTGGTCCATTACTCACTTGGGCATGTTTAGACTGGTCAAGATATGTCTTTGGTTGTTTCTACATTTCTGGTCACCTCGTCCCTAGAGGGGCTTGATATTTTTATTATGGCTATTCTCAGCAAGCTCAGAAAGCCGTCCTGCGGTCTTTGCCAAGTTGTTTTTTTTTTTTTTTTTTGCATTGTTGTTTTTTTTTTTTTTTTGGTTTTTTTCGAGACAGGGTTTCTCTTTATAGTCCGGGCTGTCCTGGAACTCACTCTGTAGACCAGGCTGGCCTCGAACTCAGAAATCCGCCTGCCTCTGCCTCCCGAGTGCTGGGATTAAAGGCGTGCGCCACCACCGCCCGGCTGCCAAGTTGTTTTTAATTTTTACTCTTACATCACCAACTGATGACCTGAGTTGGTGCCCAGGGCCTACATTATGAAGAACACAGGATGTCTGTTGACTTCTACATTGTGCTTTGCCATGTGTCCACCACTCACCCCCTCCACCCTGAAAAGTATGGAAACAGTTACAAGGGTAATGTTTGAGTCTATTACAGTCATCACAGCTGTCATTTAATAGGGTCGAAACTCAGAAACAGGCAAAACTTCAGTTTTAAGGGTAAAGATTGTCAGCAACTAATTTTACAAAGGGTGTGATTTACCCAGACTCTCGTGATGTAGAGAGCAGCCAGAGGTAGTCACAAGCATGCAGTAACATTTGGATTCAGTGTGCATTCGTTCTTTAGTATATACCTCAGTTTTTTCTTTTTATTAAAAATGGAGAAAGTGAATTTTGTCATTAAGTCTAGAGGTAGCATTGAGCAAGGGGTAGAAATGAACAGTGCTGGGATGAACTGAGCCACAATGGAAGCTAAGCTACCATTCTAGCCAAGCTGTCATAATTATAGTGAGCTCTGCTGGGATGGACCTTCGTCTATCCTGTTCCAGTTTCTCTCAGTGAAGTGACTGACATTCCTTCCTCTGTGGCCAGGGTCGAGAATAAGGAATTCCATTGTGAACCGAGACCTGGCTGTGTACCGAGATTAGGCCTCGCTCTCACTTTGTGCTATGTTTGATAATTCTCAGAGCTACTTTAAGTGTGTTCTAGCTGGGGCTTATTTAAAGGTTAGTGTGCGTCAAGTAAATTAATTGTATGAATACATTATAAAGGTTAGCTTCATAAATATTAGCTGCTTTGATTAGATCCACTGCTGTTTATTCATAATCATATGACCTGTTCCAAGCTGCACAGCTAAGATACAGAACCGGGGTTTGTAGCACCAAAGCTGTGCTATTTCTGTGATGACATGCTCTTGGGATTAGCAGAGAGTCAGTTTTAATCTAGAGGACTTCAGAAAAAATTACTTATTTGCACGGTTCTCCCAGATTTCCTATCCTTTGGTAGGTTATCTTCCTAACATGTATGTAGTTTAGAAATTGATTTTTAAGAAACATTCTATTCTTGCCATCAGATATTTCTGGTGTGGTTTTTTTATTATTGTAGTTTATTTGTTTTATTTTGCTTTTCCCTTGTTTTTTTTTGTTGTTTGTTTTTGTTTTGTCTTGTTTTCTTAAATACAAGGACTTACTATGTTACTCTGACTTGCTTAGAACTCATTGTGTAGGTTAGGTTTGCCTCAAATCTGTGACAATCCTTCTGGCTAGCTGGTTTTTGTTGTTGTTTGTTTCTTGAGGCTGTCTCACACTGAGTCCAGGTTAAGCTTGCTATAGATAAACCTATTGCCTCACCCTCTGAAGTGCTGGGATTCTAGGTATGAGCCACCAGTCCCTGCTCTGGTTTCATTTTATTTTATTAAAGTAACATGTAGACTATTTAAACTACCCTAACTGAACATGCATATCAAGTATGTGTTGCAGTGTAAGAAAGAACATGTGCATTTTAGTGTTCAGGAGCCTGAGGGCCATTAGTCATAGGAGTAGAATGTCCATAGACATGAGATGGGGCTTTGCTGCCCTGTTGGAGCATTTGGCTTCTATCAGTAAGGGAAATACCATAAACAGTGGTTTGTATTTGCATACAGACTAGTTTACACACAATGACTTAATGTTAATGGTTGTAAGCAATGAGTATCTAAAAAGAATAAGACAGGAAGACTTACTAGAGCCTTGGGGCCATAACTCAACTTTGGTAGAGTCCTTGCATAGCATGCTCAGAGTCCTGAGCTCCAGTTCCTTGTACCATATAATTGAATATGGAGGCATATATGTGAAATTCCAGCACTTAGGAGATGGAAACAGGAAGTTCCTAAGGTAAAAGTTACCCTTATATAAAACACTGCTCCCACCCAAATTTATAGTTTACAATTATAGTTTCCCTTTAATGTGTGGCTATTTATCATTTGCCCAAGAAATTTTAAATTTTAGCAGTGAAAGAAAAGATTCAGTTACCTACTAACTTGTGTGTTAAAAGTATACTTATCAATCTGGAGATTTCTTTAAAAATAACAAAAACAAACCAAAGTGAGCATATTATACCCAAAGAACTTTATATCTTTTTTTTCTAAAACTTTTTTTTTTTAGATTATTTATTTATTTATTATGAGTACACTGTAGCTGTCTCCAGACACCCATATGAGCGCATCAGATCTCATTGCAGATGGTTGTGAGCCACCATGTGGTTGCTGGGATTTGAACTCATGACCTCTAGAAGAACAGTCAGTGCTCTTAACTGCTGAGCCATCTCACCAGCCCAGAACTTTATATTTTACTTTGCACTTCTTTGTTCATCGCCTCTCAGCTCATAACAGCTAGGCAGTGGAATCAACCTGGATGTCCGTTAGCCGATAAAGGGATAATGAAAATGTGATACATTGACACAATGGAATGTTACTCAGCTGTAAAGGAAAATGAAATTTGCACGTAAATAAACTAGAAAATATACTAGATGAGGTCACACAGGCTCAAAAAGATAAAGGTCACACATTGTCTTTCATAATGAGAGTCCTAGCTTCAGATCTTGTGGGAGTTTATCACAGGGTACATCAGAAGCCAAGGGAATAGAAACAAGCCCTGTGTTGGGGGCTGCATTTAGGGAGGTTAGTGGAATATAAGTGACATGAAAGTGAAAGTGGGAAAACTGAAGGCAAGACAGTTGAAGTAGATACCTGAGGAACCAGGGGACGGCTCAAGGGAGCTGTTTGAGAGCTTGTAGCTCTGCAATTCAAATAGAAAATAAAAGAGGGCATAGTTCGATAGGTGTGGTATGAAAGAGCAGGGTAGGTAGTACTGTGAGCTAAGGTTTAAGCTGAGATGGGGGATGAGGGAGAAGGGGTTGGGTCGGTTAGCTAAAACAAGGAATGTGACTCCACCAGTGTGTAGTCTGATTTTTGTTTTAAAAAATAAAAAATTTAAAAAAAGAAATGAAGCTCAGCAGTGGTGCATACATCTTTACTCCCAGAACTTGGGAAGCAGAGGTAGGTGGATCTCTTGAGTTTGAGGCCAGCGTGGTCTACATCAAGTTCCAGGACAGCCAAGGCTACACAAACAAACCATGACTTACCCTTACCCCCCACCAAATAAAATTTAAATGCAGTATACATAAAAGTTTGTTTAAAATGTGACAAGTTAGCTGGGCGATGGTGGCACACACCTTTAATCCCAGCACTTGGGAGACAGAGGCAGGCGGATTTCTGAGTTCGAGGACAGCCAGGGCTACACAGAGAAACCCTGTCTTGAAAAACCAAAAAAAAAAAAAAGTGACAAGTTTAGCAATCTTATGGTATTGTGGGGTTTTGTTTATTTTTATAGAACTCCATAAGAGTGTATGTTAATGATGCCTTTGTGTGTTCCAGATGGCAGGCAACCAATTTTGAGTTTGGGTATGGACTTGCAGTTGGAATGGATGAAATTAGAAGATTTTCAAAAGCATCTTGATGGGGAAGATGAGCCCTTTATCGAAACAAATAGGATTCCAAGTAGTAAGTGATTTGCAGATTTATTTGCCTTTTCCACAAATCTAGATTTATAGAATCTAATGTAACTTTGTTTTCATTATAGATTTGTTGAGGGATGCTGTGAAAAATGGAGATTATATTGCTGTGAAGGTTGCACTGAACTCAAATGAAGAATACAACTTGGATCAAGAGGTACTGTGTTTTTTGGAGAAAAAAAAAATCTCACAAAGAATCATAGAAACTAGCTGTGACACAATATTCAGTTATTTTCCTAGAAAAGTAATGCATGTTCATGTTTAAAGTGTGCATTAAAATCCCAGCCCACCAAAATGACTGGTTTGGTATTATTTGCTTTTCTGTTGCTATAATAAAAAGCGAGTTAAAGAAGGAAGAGTTTATTTGGGCAAACAGTTCTAGTGGGATAAGAGTCTGTCATGGCAGGGAGTCTTAGCAGCAACAGGTATGATGGCAGGAGCAGGAAGCTGAGACTCATGTCCTTATACACAAAGGACAAAGCAGAGCCAGTACACTGGAACCAGAGCAAGGCTATAGAGATAGCTCAAATCTTATCCCCAGTGGCATACTCGCTCCAGCAAGGCTGTACCTACAAATCTTCCTAGAAAGTGTCACCAACTGGAAAACCAGTGTTTAAATACTTGAGTATGTGGGAGACACATACTCAAGTACTCTTTCTCACTCAGACATGTTGCAGTGGTAAGTAGTATAAAAGAATTTCTGTTTTTATGTGGCTATTATGTCTGTCTTTCTTTCTTTGTTTCTTTCTTTCTTTCTTTCTTTCTTTCTTTCTTTCTTTTTTTTTTTTTTTTTTTTGAGACAGGGTTTCTCTGTGTAGCCCTGGCTGTCCTGGAACTAAGTCTGTAGACCAGGCTGGCCTCAAACTCAGAAATCCACCTGCCTCTGCCTCCCAAGTGCTGGGATTAAAGTTGTGCGGCACCACTGCCTGGCTATGGCTAGAAATTTTGTTTTTTTTTAAATAATTTTTTTTTAATCTTTTTTTTTTTTTTTTTTTGGTGGTTGGTTATATGTTTTTTCTAATGTATTTTAATTTTTATTTTATGTGTATTGGTGTATTGCCTGGATATATGTCTATGTGAGAATTTCCAATTTTGAAGTTACAGACAGTTGTGAACTGCCATGTAGTTGCTGGGAATTGAACCCAGGTCCTCTGGAAAAGCAGCCAGTGCTCTTAACCACTAAGCCATCTCTGCAGACCAATGTATATTTTGATTGTAGCTCATATATAGCAACTGCCCAGCTTTTTATTGTCACTCAGGATTTTTCATACCAATGTGTGTGAAGATTTTGCTTTTGTTTTACATGGGAGTTTATTAGAGTCCTTTTCCTCTAGTTTTTAGGTGAAACAATGAATTTTTCTGAAAAAATTTTTTTCTTTTAAAATAGTCTCATTATATAACCCAGACTAGCCTTGACTTGTCGGTGATTTTATTACCTAAACTTCTCAAATAGACCTGACTCTAGTAATTTTTATGTTTATATAGGTATTTCTATTGATGCATTTTATGACTTTTAAGTGTCTCATCTTCTTTAGACTAGATGGTTTGTTTTGTTTTTCTTTTTTCTGTTTTTGTGCTTTAATGATATGTTTATAATCAAAAATCTTGTTTTAATCTTTTAATCTTTATTTGCTGGTGGGGAAAGTGTATGTGTAAGTTGCCTTGAGCAACTTAAATAATTGTTTTTTTTCTGAGCCAGGCTCCTGTAGACAAGCTGTGTGACCAAGGATGACCCTAACTCCTGAGTGTGAGTCACCACACTCACCTAGTCTAGTTCTTACTCTGATCATTCTAAATAGTGCTTTAGATTTGCCATTCATTTTATACCAAGAATGTTTGATATAGAATTTATTGCAGGGAATTTACTTAATTTTTGAAAGATTTATTTATGTATGCATTTTATGTACATAGGTGTTTTGTGTGCGTGTATGTCTAAAGAGCACCAGATCCCATGGGAATGCAGTTATAGATTGGTGTGGATTGCTATGTGGGGGTTGGGAATTGAACTTAAGACCTCTGTAAGCAGATGGTACACTTACCTGCTAAACCATCTCTCCAGCTCCTTTAATTTTTTTGCTTTAGATATTTAATTTTAATGTGTATGAGTGTCTGCCTAAGTGTATGTATATGCACCATGTGCTTGCCAGAGTCTACATAGAGATCAGAAGAGGAGTTAGATCCTCCAGAATTGGAGTTATAGCTAGTTGGTGAGCTGTCATCTGAGTGCTGGGAATTGAACTAGGTCCTCTGTACGAGCAACAAGTGCTTTGAACCACTGAGGCCACCCCCACACCACCCTCCCAGCCCAGTCTGGCTGAAAATTCAATGTTTATGTTAGTTATATTGGACACAAACTTGCAGAAAACCTTCTGTCCCTGCCTTCCAAGTGTGTGAGCCATCATACTTGCTTGCTTATACATGGACATTGTAAAATTTAATAGCAATATTTATTTTTTGAAACAGGATCTCACTGTGTATTCCTTACAGTCCTGGAATTCAGAGAGGTCCACTTGCCTCTGCCTTGAGTGTTGGCATTAACAATGTTCACCACCATGCCTGACAGCAACCTTTATATTTTTAAAATTTTAGGAGCTAGGGAGATGGCTTAGTGTATGGAAAGGCTTGCCATGAAATATGAGGACTGGAGTTTGAACCCACATAAGACAAGCATGGTAGCTACCATCTGTGATCCCAGTGCTACTAAGACAAAATAGTAAGTAGAGAAAGGAAAGATCCTGGAGACTTGTAGACTAGCTAGCCTGCTGTATGCAGTAGTGCAAAAGAGGTGACCTAGTCTTTAACAGGATTTGTCCTCTGATCTCCACCCATGCTCACTTGTTGTGTTATACACATCACATACACACAAATTTTTAAAATCCTAGATTGGGGATATGGCTCGGTCAGTAAAGTGCTTGCTATACAAGCATGAAGGACCTGGATTTGGATTCCTGGCACATACATAAAGAGCAGGGTCAGTAGCACATATCTGGGAGGCAGAGAAAGTAATTTATCCCTTGGGTTTGCAGGCCAGCCAGTTTAGTTGAATTTGATGAGGAACCTTGCAAATAAATAAATAAATAAATAAATAAATAAATAAAGTGGAGTGAGGCTGGAGCGATGGCTCAGTGGTTAAGGGTGTCCTTACAGAGGACTGCAGTGCAGTCCCCAGCATACAGAGGGCTCACAGTAGCCTATAAACTAGAGTTCCAGGGGATTGGATGTCTTCTGGATTTACATGCCTGTACCCCCACAGAAGTAATACATAGAAATAGGGTAGTGAACATCTCTGGCCTCTATATGCATTTCCCCCCATGAACACATACACACAAAATCCTAAAGGTTTTCTTTCTGATTACTTACAAGAGTATTTTAGTAAGCAACCTAACCTAAGTGGATGCATAAGTCACTGTTCTTTAGTGATTTCTTCTTGAAATAGCTTTACTAAAGAGATTTGCTTGTAAACGTTTCTGACTAAAGACTAACAGGGTTTCACTGTCACAGGATTCTACTGGGATGACACTGGTGATGTTGGCTGCAGCAGGCGGTCAGGATGACCTCCTCAGACTCCTTATCACCAAAGGTGCAAAAGTGAATGGGCGCCAGAAAAACGGGACTACAGCCCTCATTCACGCCGCTGAGAAGGTTTGAGACTTGAGTGCATGAAGGGAAACTGAGAATCTTTTTTTGTAGTGAAATATGGTCATATGTCATGTAGCCTTACTTTGTAGTTTCAGTGGGTCTGTGACATGAATTTTTGCTATTAGCAGTACTCTGTAATCAGATTTAAAGTGTGACTTATCTAATCAGCAGTTTATAGTGAGTACAACCTCTAGTTACACTGCCAGTATTATTTCATAAATAATATTCATAAATAATATTTCATAAATAAATGGTTTAGAGGACTCACAGGTAGAGTTTCTCACATGGAAGCTACAGCGTAGGCTGTAAGTGGCAATTACTAACAAATTAGTGAGGGACTAGACGTGTAGGCTTCTGTGGCCCTCCAGTGAAAAATCAGTGAGACGGATGTCCAGTCACCTGCATGGAACAGAATCTACTGAGTTGCTGGGCGGTAGTGGCGCACGCCTTTAATCCCAGCACTTGGGAGGCAGAGGCAGACGGATTTCTGAGTTCGAGAGTTCAAGGCTAGCCTGGTCTACAGAGTGAGCTCCAGGACAGCCAGGGCTACACAGAGAAACCCTGTCTCGAAAAACTAACCAAACAAACAAACAAAAAAAAGAATCTACTGAGTCTTTTTCCTGATTGCAAAACATCTAGAAGCTAGGTCTGTCTTTTAAGGAAATCTTGGGATTAAATTTGTTTGGTTTTTCTCCTCCATTAATTTATTCACTTTTGTTTCCTGTTTTTTAATAGAACTTTTTAACAACTGTAGCTATTCTTTTGGAAGCTGGAGCTTTTGTAAATGTCCAGCAAAGCAATGGTGAGACTGCACTCATGAAAGTAAGTCTTGAGTTTCATAGTGGGTAGGTATGTTGGTGCTGCAGACTGGGAAAGGCATAGGGACAAGGCCATCCCTAGAAGTCAGAAGCTCCTGTAGAATAGAAGTGGGTCAGCAAAGCAGGCGAGTTTGGTAGGTCAGTGATGTACTGGGACAAGCTCAGTCTAAGGGACCCAGCAAGAGTCGTGGGGGATGGGGGTTGTAGGTACTGAGTGAGCAGGAGTTGAGGGAGATGCAAAGGGACTGCAAGTGTTTCAATGAGTGATAACTCCATGCTAGAAGTAGAAGGTGCTGGAAAGAGGCAGACAGATTCAAGATTGCACAAAGTGTAGTTTACAGGTGTCTTGGGTAGTTTCTAGCCAAGTGGATGTTTATTCCTCAAGGCAGAAGGAAGAGTTTGTCTGCTAAGCTAGACAGAGAAAGGTTTTTCCTGGTATCAATGACTATGTCCAGTGCCAGTTAAGAAATTGACATCAGAGGTCCATACACATTAGCTGAATGCCTTACTGACTCTGTCCAGCATGAGTCAGGTCATGTGCCAAACGTGCAGTGACAGTACCACCAGGATCACTGCAGTCACATGAATGGGTGCCCAGCATCCATCCTCATAGGCTTAGACGCCTGAGAGCAGGGAAGGAGTATGTGCTCTCACTATGTTGTATCTTGTGAATCTATCTCCTGTGGAATTGTGGTTTATAGGTATGTTTTGAGTTCAAGGTTTTTGAGTTTCTGCTGTTCCCAGCCACCCTGCTTATATCTCTCTTTGAGTGGTAGGTTGCAAGTACCTCACTAGCCTCAGCCCAGAGTGGCTCACTCCTCTGCAGGAGTTCTAGGTTTCTGGTTCATAGTGCTGCTAGGACTCAGCAGATCCAGTTTTCCATAGCTGGTTCTGTCTTCTTACTTCTTCCCTGAGGTACAGCTTTGCTTAAGTTTGATCTAAGCAGGGATTTTTCTGCAATGCCAAGGCTATCCTGTCAGATGTGAGCAGTGTATTGATTGCAGTACAACCCCAGGCTTGTCCCGAACCTTGTGTTCTATAACCTACATCTTTCTCCTGGGCCCTAAGGTCTAAGCCTTGATCATTGCTTTGTGATTCCTCCCTATGACTGATTTGGGTTTGCGGAAACAGTCTTTTATTGAGGAGTCTAAGCTTCCATGTGTATGTAGTTTTTTTTGTGTGTGTTTGCCTGTTACTATGTAAGTACACCAAAGGTGGCACTCAGTAATGTCTTACTGGGAAGTGTCTTACTGAGCAGACACTTAGACCTCAGTAGAAGAAAGCACAGGAACAGAGACGGGTCTGGGTATGCTATCATTTTGTACAGGACCATCCAGAATTGTGAGTATTCTAAGATCACTTGGGAGAAGTTCCCAGATTAAAGAGTAGGTTTGTTCTAATCCTCCTTAGTTGAGTAGGGAGTGCATTCAGGGTAAGGCAAGCAGTTTGCAGACCTGGAAGGAGGTTCCTGAAGTAAGTTAAGTACTATTAGTCTGAACCTAAATAGTGACAGGGATCAAGTGATCAGTTCTCCAACATGTAGGGGTCAAATTCACAGAACACGGTAACAGGTGATAGCTGATTTTCCTGATTTAGGGAGCTCTGGCAGCCAAAGGCAAGTAGGAACTGGGCATCAGCTTTGAGAAGGCACCATTGAAAGGTAAAAGGCTGCTGGAAAAATGAAGGTTTATGACCTGGTGTCACAGCAAGTGCCCTGGGCACTTAGCTGTTCCTCACAGCAGACTCTAGTTTATGTCTTCACTGTTGTCCTGTTTCTAATGCTTGCTAATACCTGTCCCCAGGTTTCTTCCCTTTCCTTTATGAGGTTTTGTCCTCTTCAAAAAGACCTGCCAGACACATGTGGAGAAACTTAAGTGACTATGGTTTACAATGCCACTCCTCTTTCCTGACCTAGGCATGCAAAAGAGGAAATTCGGACATTGTCCGCCTTGTGATTGAATGTGGAGCTGACTGCAACATTTTGTCAAAGCACCAAAATAGTGCATTGTACTTTGCAAAACAGTGTAATAATGTGCTTGTATATGAACTCCTGAAGAGCCACTTGGAAACGTAAGTGTCAGGTGAACATACTATGGTTAAGTCAGAGTGGGAAAAATTTATTGAAGACATCATATTTGGAATGGTTTGTATAGTAGGAAAATGTTGAGAAAGGATTATCCTGTAGGGTTTCTCTCTTCAGTAGATGATGAATTTAGTAAGTGGCATATTTATTACTTCCTTACAAGTTACCCAAATCTTAGAAAGCCCTGGGAACATTTCCTTCAAACGTTAAGTCTGGGACTGGAGATGTAGCTCAGTTGGTAAAAAGCTTACCTCATGTGCACTGAGCCCTGGCGTCATCCTCAGCAGCTCTTCAAACCAAGCCTATAATAGCAGTACTTAGGAGCTCCTGTTAGGGTAAAAAGACAGTCTAGAAGTTAGGGTAGAACTGGAGCAGATCTAGAACTTGGATATATAGCTACTTCATGGCCAGCCTAGACTAATATAAGACTCAAAGTTAACATCTACTCTTAATTTGGTAAAATTGTGTGTCCGTGCATGCACGCCTGTGTCAGCCAGAGATTGACATGTCTTCCTCTTTTATTCTCTATTCGTGTCTTTTTCAAGCGAATTCTGAACTGTGTATTTTGTTATGAGTTTATATCTTTATCACTGAAGAATTCCTTTGATGGGCTAGGGTGTGGTTCTGTGATAGAGCTTCTGCCTCGCATGTGCTAAAGTCTGCGGTTCCATCCTGAGTCCCATATAAAACAAAATTTTAGCAACATCTGCCAAAAGCACTGAGTCCCTATTTACCCAGGTAACTTTATGAGACAGCCTGGGAGAAACAGCCCCTGGCCTTAGCTTGTAAACTAGACACCGTGTTTAGGCAGAGGGCGTATTCTAAACAAAGTAAGTTTTAGGCAAGGAACCATGTTGTATCTTACTTGCTGTGTCTACTGGAAAGCCTGTCTTGGGCATTTCCCATAAAGAATTCCTAGAAGCTAGTTCTTCCCATTCTCTCAGAACAGAGGGGTCACTACAGAGGACCTGTCAGTGAGGTGGCCAGCCATTTTCCTTTGCTCAGGACTGAGGAGCTCTCATTTCTAATTTTTCATTCATGCATTAGACCACTGCTAAGTAAATTTTTGTGCCAGACACATGCAACATGGTTCCTTACATAAAACAGAAAAAGTTGCCCTTGTGCAACACCTGTTCCAGTAAGAAGAGATGGATGAGAGAAATTTAAAGGCCACTATCATGAGAGGAAAGCCAAGTGAGGTCAGAGTTGTGTCGGTCCTTTCCACAAAGGTGGTTCGAGGTCAGACACAACTGCAGCTACAGATACAGCATACAGATTGTAAATTCAAGCCCTACTTGGGCTACAGAATGAGTTAAAGGCCAGCCTAGGCAATATAGTGAAATCCTGTATCCACATAAAAAATGAAGAGAGGTGGTTAAGAGGGGACCAAGGTTTAACACCATGTGAACAATGAACATGGTCTCATTCACATCTGTAACCACAGTACAGTGAGATATTTGAGATAGGAACTTGCTGGGGGTTTCGGGTGTCGACCTAACTGGATAGAGAATCCCAGATTCAGGGAGAGAACTGCTCCAGAGAACTAGGGCAAAGAGTGCTGTCCTCTGGCTTCCACAAGGCCACACAGGGGCCAGATACAAAGCACACTTGGAAAAGCAGTCTCTACAGGGGAAGACCAGGCTCAGGTTAGAGCTCAGTGGTAGGGCACTTGTTTAGCCATGTGCAAGGGCCTAGGTACTGCAAAAGTAGAAAGTATCACTGGGCAGTGGTGGAAAATTCTTCTAATCCCAGCATTCAGGAGGCAGAGACAGGCAGATGTCTTTGAGTTTGAGGCAAGCCTGGTGTACAGAGTGAGTTCCAGGACAGCCAGTTACACAGAGAAATCCTGTGTTCAAAAACAAGTTAGAACACAGAAAAGTTAGTGGGCAGGCTTTTATGGGCATTGTACAGGATAAGTACATCTTTTGATGGTTTCCTTTTGCAGAGGGGTAAAGGGAAGGCAGACTCTCATGTCTTCCAGTCTAGCTTCAAACTCACTGTTACCTGAGGCTGGCCTTGAACTTCCTTCTAAGTACCAGGATTATAGATGCATGCCATCACATGTGAACTTATGTGATCAAATCCTGGGCTTCATGCATGCTAGTCAACCAAACTACACCTCCAACCCCTAAAGTGTATACTTTAAATTTTGATTGTACAGTGAGATATAGTGTCATAATGACACAGTACAAATATATAATAATCAAATCAGGGTAACTGAAGTTTTTTAATTTGTTAACAAGAACAATAATTACAGTTACTTATGTGGCATAGTGTAATATTTTAGAACATCTACATAAAAGTCTTAAAGATAGGGTCTCATTCTAGCCATCCTGGCCTCAAACATGGTAATCCTACAGTAGCATTCTTGAGTTCTGAGGCATGCGTCACCACACCACCTAACATTAACAGTCTCCCTGTGTTCTGTTAACTAGACTTTCAAGAGTCGCAGAAGAAACAATCAGGGATTACTTTGAATCTCGCCTTGCTCTACTGGAACCTGTTTTCCCAATAGCATGCCATCGGCTCTGTGAGGGGCCAGATTTCTCAACAGATTTCAATTATACGCCCCCTCAGAACATGCCTGAAGGTATGCAAGCATATGTCCCATTCAGACTTAAGTGTTTGTAGCTATCGTTTGTAAGGATGGGTTTGTTCCTAAGTGAATCCTCTACTTTGAAGGAACTCTTCAGCAAACACCATGTGTGATAGTTGGCAGAGCTGCCCTAGCAGGCAGCCTTCCCATCCCCTTACCTGCCACGGTAATTATAGAAAACCAGTATTTACAATGCAGAGAATTGTTTGCTGAGTTTTATTAAAAGGCTCATGACTCTTAGCCTAGAATCATTCCTTTTTCTCCCAAATTTTATCATAGCCACTAGTTTCTCTATTTTGTTGCTTTTTGAAACAAGAGTCTCACTCTGTAGCCCAGGCTGTCCTGGAACTTGCTGAGTACATTAAACTGGTCTTGAACGCTAAGATCCCCCTGCCTCACCCTCCTGTATGTTGGGATTAAAAATGTGCTCTACCACCAGGCAGTGGTGGTACACACACGCCTTTAATCCCAGCACTTGGGAGACAGAGGCAGACGGATTTCTGAGTTGGAGGACAGCCAGGGCTACAGAGAAACCCTGTCTCGAAAAACAAAACAAAAAACAGTAACAAAAAAATGTGCTCTACCATGACTGGTTTGAGGCTTGGTTTTTTTGTTTTGTTTTGTTTTTTTAAATAGTCTTGGTCCTATACTCCTGTCGCAGCCTTCTGAGAGCTGCCTGGTTTAACTTTTCAAGAAAACCTGAGAGGGGGCAACAGGTGCTGTCCTACCTCCCATTAGATTTATGTGACAGAGATATATGCAGTTACTGGTGCTGGGTGGGGGAGGAGGGTCATACCTAGTAAGTTGTTCTTGCTTCAGTGACTAACCTAACTGTCCTTGTGCAAGCAACCTTATAACTGGAGTGGGCCATCAAAACAAAGCAGGAAAGGGGCCTACTGGTAAGAAGTGGTTCAGTTTGAGGTGGGGAGTGTTGGATGAGAGTAATGGATGGGATATGGCCAGAGTATAAATTTTGAAGTTATAAAAGAATAAGTTCAGTCACCAGAGCCCACAGGGTAGAAGAGAGCCTACTCCCGAGGGCTGTGCAGTCCTCATGTGTGTACCATGCACATCCAAGGGAGGGCAGACCATTCTCTCTCCCTACAATGTTAACATAACTCAGTGTAAGCCTTCTGCTATCAAGCCGGATAACCTGATCTTGATCCCTAAAACTCACATGGTGGAGAGAACCAACTCCCTAAAATAGGCCTCTGGCTTCCATACACAATGTGTTATGTGGGTGCACGCACACAGAATAAATCAGGTGTTTTTTTTAAAGCCTTGTTGTAAGCTACATCATAATGTGGTATTTGTGAGTGGATTATTGCTACAGGCACACATTTGAAAACTTCTAGGAACTAGAAACAAGACACAGATGTTTATTTGTACATATAATAAATGCCAAATATAAAGACAAAACAATGTGTTAATGTGTATAAGTCAGGTGCTCTTAGAACATCTTCATCAAATTACACTTATTTGTAAAGAACGGTTCAGCTTTCAGCATCCACTTAACTGCTTGTAACTCCAGTTCCAGAGTTCTAATTAAATGCCCTGTAATGGTCAGGCACACATACATGTATGCAGGCAAAACACTCGTACATAATAAACAGTAACCACCAGTTAACTTCAGTACCCACAAGTCTCTCTTGGGTTATTTGGACGAGATCTCTAATTTTGTGGTTTGGAGGATGAAGCCCAGGTGTTGAGTAGGACCTGCTCCCTGTCAGCAAAGATAACCCCAAGCCAGTGCTGTCATCAGTGTTAATCTTCTCTTTTCTCCCTTAGGCTCTGGTGTCCTCCTCTTTATTTTCCATGCAAACTTTTTGGGTAAAGACGTTATTGCTCGGCTTTGTGGACCATGCAGTGTACAAGCTGTGGTTTTAAATGATAAATTTCAACTTCCTGTTTTTCTGGTAAGATTGGCGGGGGGGGGGTTGTATTGAATGTAGTCCATGTATTTTTATTTCAGCCCTAGGTAGCCTATAGAACTCAGTGCAGACCTTGTAAGCCTTTACCTTGAATTAATCTTCACATCTCTGCTTCCCAAGTGCTGAGATGAGATCTTTTATTTTACCAAGACCCAAAACAAATAGTTCAGTGGGTAAGACCATTTTACAGGCAGGTGCCAGGTATTTTCACTGGTTGGCCACTCTCATCAGTCAGAGCCTTTAGAAGGTGGGCTGTCAAGTCAGGTGAAGGTGAGGCCTTTTTGGGCTACACGGGGAGATCCTGTCTCAACTATCTCAATTTTTTTGTTTTGTTTTTGTTTTTGTTTTTTGAGACAGGGTTTCTCTGTGTAGCCCTGGCTGTCCTGGAACTCACTCTGTAGACCAGGCAGTCCTCGAACTCAGAAATCTGCCTGCCTCTGCCTCTGCCTCTGCCTCTGCCTCCCAAGTGCTGGGACTAAAGGCGTGCGCCACCACTGCCCGGCTCTCAAAATGATGTCATAGCCCTGAGCTAACTCTGACTTGATCTCATCTCTCTTCCCTCTAGGACAGTCACTTTGTCTATTCATTCAGTCCTGTTGCTGGCCCCAATAAGTTGTTTATAAGGTTGACGGAAGCACCCTTTGCCAAGGTGAAAATCTTTGCTTCATATTTACACAGGAACTGCTCAGATAATTTTTAAAAATCCCCGTGTCACTGGACATGGTACAGACAAGTTCTTTCTGTATCTGTGTTAAGCAAATTGATGTGTCTGAATGTTGAACTTTGGCTCTCTGGGGCAGGTATGCATAGCATACTTAACTGAAGGTTAAGCCTGAGGGCATCTCTGAGTACTCAAATCTTGACAGTACTAAACTGCCACTAGGCTCATCAAGGCAGGATTTCTCTATATGAAAAAAAGAAGCTGGACTACTCAAATCACTCTAGTAATGGTTAGCTAATATACTGACTAGTAGGATTATATTTTTACTAAAAGGATTATATTTTTACTAAAAATAGTAATAACTTGGATGCTCTTACAGGGTGGGGTTTGTATGTACTGACATATTCATTTCTCTTGTTTAGGTTAAGTTGCTAATAGGTGCATACAGAGTACAGCTGCAGTGACCACAAAGGATTGAGAAGCAGCCTCTTTTCAGCTGGATTCCCAAGTACCATCTTTGTACCAGTTTCAAACATTCATCGTCTATAGTTTCCTGTCACCTGTAAACGTGCAATTTAAGCCTGTTGCCTGTGTAGGTTTGTCTACATACATGTATTTGTGCCATTGTTCGAAAACGTTCAATGTTCTGCATATATTTCCACAATGTGGAATGGTACATATAAGAAATATTTAAGGAAATTAAAAACTTTTGAAGTGAAATTTTCTACTACTGTTTGTGAGTTTGTATTTGAAAAGCAAAGCCAGATTCAGGCTGGCCACATGACTGAGTTCAACAGTAGCCATGACTACAACGGGAATCCTTTACAAATCAGATGTAAAACATTTACTATACAACTAAATTTGATGTTCTTAAAGGTGAAATGCAGCTGCAGGCTTTTCCTCCTGGCTGATTTGTTCCCAAAATAAAGGCTCTGAGAGTCTGGGAAACTTAAAATGACACTGAATTATAATTCTTATAAGCTTGCGCTTGTTCAGACCAGCTTGTAGCTTAACCAACCATTTATTCAGTTCTGTGAGTGCCACATGGCTAGGGGCAATTCTGTCCCCTCACCTGATTATCCCAGAGTTCTTCTTCCCTACCAGGGCTGCCACCCTCAGCTAACAGGCTGTCAGCTTTTTATTGACAAGTGAGGCTTCCATACAATACACAACAAATCCTCTACAGCAGAAATGTGTCCTGTGGCATACTCTAAGACTGCTGCTTTTGTGTCATTAGGAGTTTCTCCTCAAAGCATGCTGTAACCTGTAAGAGACAAAGCTGTCATCAGTAAATAGGAATGATACACATGCACACACACAGGCATTTTGTCCTTTTTCTATTTCCTTTTTCTTCTTTTTTTTTGTTTTTCAAGACAGGGTTTCTCTGTGTAGCCCAGACTGGCCTTGAACTCAGAAATCCGCCTGCCTCTGCCTCCCTAGTGCTGGGACTAAAGGCGTGCGCCACCACTGCCCGGCTGTCCTTTTTTATCATAGCCCTGCTGGCCTCAAATCCTGACTCAGGAGATTATAGGCATGTTCTACCATGCTTGAGTTACTGTGTCTCTCTGTACTTTTTAAGAGGTTTCAGCCCTAATCACCAAGTAAGAAGCCTTAAACAGTCGATACATTTTCCCTATTTAGGCATTGTCTAATTATATACAAAGAACCTTAAGATAATTTTTCTTTTCCTTTAAGCCCTGGCTATGTAACCAGACTGTCCTCAAATGCACAGAGAATCTAACTCTGCCAACAAGACCTACTTTTTCCTTAAACCAAGTTTTTGCCAAGTGTCCTAGGCTAGTTGGGAAATCCCATATAGCACAGGCTGGCCTTGAGTTCATAGAACTGCCAATGTATCGGCCCACTGAAGGCAGGGTTTATAAGAAATCACCACACACACTGAAATGGCAATTTTTTAAGTTTATAATGAAGGCAGATTCATGTCACTTTCGTTAGCAGTACATTTATCATCTTAGTAATTAAACTTGCCTTACATATCTTCCTGTGGTTAACCCATTTCCATGTTTCCACTTATTAGGAAAAAAAACCTGTATTATAAAGCAAGTGCTTTAATTAACTAATGGCAAGTGCACTTACTTTCACCCTCTCTGAATGCCCCATGGGCTAGGCAGTAGTGGCACATTTAATCCCAGCACTCGGGAGGCAGAGACTAGGAGACTTCTTTGACATCACAGCCAGTCTATAGAGCTGGTTCTAGGACAACCCGGCCTACACAAAGAAACCCTTTCTCAAACCGCCATACCCAGGGAGGAAAAAAAAATTAAGGCCACATGGTGCCACAGCTTTGATCCTGACATACACAGCCTATTACATAGATCTTATATGTTCAGATTACTACTTCAAATTTTACTTAATGAAGAATCTATACATACAGCTATTTGAAAATTTAATTCCAATGAGATAACCAGAGTGTATAAACTTACTCTAAACATATTTGAACAGTTGCTTAAACAATAATCGCCCAAAGGGCTTTAAAATTTTAAATGTAGGACCAGGCTAATTGGTTAAAGGCCAGGTAGCAGAGTATCAAACTGCAAGGTGTCCTCAGTAGAACTGCTAAGAATACACCAACAGATACCATAAAACAGTGTGCCCACCGGTCTTCCAGGGTCTCGTTAAAATGGAGGTTTGGAGTCATCAGATCCTGTGTCCTGCCTGTAGATGTGCATCTCAGGTCTCAGGCAGCACCATCATTGCTGGTCCACAGAACTGCACCTCAAGCATCCAGAAAACAAAACAGAAAATTTAGCAGCTAAAGCAGCATAGCCAAGCAGTGGGTGTTATCAGAAAAAATCCATTTGAAGAAACTATGAAGTTAAAGAGATATGTGTGAGAGATCCTAAGTGTGAGTGCTCTTGAAAGAAGACCCTTCCCTCCTCTATGCCTCACTAAACATTCATGACCCCTACCTACCCATGCACATCGATATGGAAACACAAGAGTGGACTTGATAATGACATGGACCTAGCAGTTCATCCCCAAGGTCAAGGATACAAATGACTTTGGAGTGGCAGTAGAGAAAGATGCTATCACAGTGAAAGCTTTCTAGGCAACCATTTTAAGTATTTAGAAGGTAAAGATGTTTTAGCCAAGGCAAGCCACATGGTGGACTACCCACCCAGCTTGGTGCATGAGTAACGAGGCAACCTATCAGGAGCTGAGGGCTACACTGAGAGCCTTCTGTGCTGAGCTGCATCATAGACAGCAACTTAGTATCTTCAACTGAAGAAGAAAACCCAGGTATGTACTGATTTCAAGACTGGCTCTCTTCTTTTGCTGTACACGTGCATGCCCCTTTTTCTCTTTCTCTCTCCCTCCCCTTACCCCCTCTCCTCTTAACTCATGGCAACTTCCCTGGCCTTCATCCTTGGGGGCCAGTGAACTCATCTACCCAAGAGCAGGTTACCAAGAATCTTGCATTTAAAAAAAAAAAAGGGAAAAAAACACCCATACTTTTTTTCCCTTTCTTTCTATATAGGGTCTCTCTATATTTAGTCCACTGTCTTGGAATAAAAACAACACAAAACAAAAAACCTCTTGAACACAGAGTTGTAAGGCTTCAGCTCAAACTCTAAAGTGTCTAACAACAAAACACCAGGGCTGGGAGTGTGGCACATTCCTTTAATCCCAGCACTGGGAAGCAGAAGTAAGGTGAACTAGGGGCTGGACTGATCTCAGAGTTTCAGACTACATAGAGAGCTACTGTTATAACAACTGAAAAAGAAAAACACTAGGATTCTGCCCAAGGTGTATAGTTCAGTGATTGGACATTTGCCTGTGCAAAGCCACAGAAGCACCAGACACAAAGGAAAGGATCTACGTGTCACACACCTGATACCCAGCACTCACTCATTGGCTGAGGCAAAGGGATTAAGAGATGAGGATGGCTCTGGTAAAAGACTGGCTGCTCTTCCAGAAAGCCCAGGTTTGATTCCCAGAACCCAGGTTGGATTCCCAGGGAATCCAAATGCCTTCTAGCATCTGGAGACACCAGGCACATGTGATCCATAGACATACATGCAAGCAAAACGATACTATACATAAAGATAGAGGGGAAAAGTCCATGAATAGTTGTGGCAACACAGTAGTTACACAGTTAATACTCTGTCCCAAACCAAACAATACCACTGGTGCTATTACCTATGGCAGCTGTAGTAAGCACAATCGGAACTGGAGAATTCAGAATTGTATGCAACTGCAGCTCCGTTTCTAACAGAGAAGAGACTCCAACTGACCTAATGCCGCAGTGTGAGCCCAGCGTGCCTGGCTTTTAAACGCTTCTGTATTAGACAGTGGCTTTAGCAGATTCACGTTGTCTTAACAACCTAGGGATAGAAAAATTTTAGACCTTTAAAACTCAGACACTGTAACTGGTCTCAAGTTCTCAACAGGAATCAACACTTAGTAAGATACAATTTTGTCTTATATGGCCTACTTTTTAAAGACTTTTTTTTTTTTTAATGAATGTGAGCACACTGTCTTTTCAGACACACCAGAAGAGGGCATTAGATCCCATTACGGATGGTTGCGAGCCACCATGTGGATGCTGAGAATTGAACTTAGGACCCCTGGAAGAGGCATCAGTGGGTGCTCATAACCAATGAGCCATCTCTTCAGCCCCCATGGCCTACTTTTATTTTGAAGAGTTATTTTTATTCTGAGGGTAATCTCAGATCCAAAATAGTCCCAATGTCATCTAAGAACACTGGCTGAATTGAGATTTACACTAATTTCATACCGTGGAATTATATACACCCTAAATTCTAAAAGATCTTCAAATCTGGCAGCTACTGAAAATTATTTACATTGTGTGTACATGAGGGAGGGTGTGACGTCATAGGACAGGCTCTGGGAAGACATTCTCTCCTACAGAGATCAAACTCAGGTGGGCTCATGCTTGGCAAGAGATGTTCTTATCACAGTGCCGTCTCAGCAGTAAGAAACACTTTCTAACTAAGTCTTTATCATAGTTCTTTTTCACCGATTACTGGTCCCTTAACACAGCTTTAAAACCGTCATGATAGGGGTTCATTTGTTAAGAGCAACAGAAGACAGGTCCAAATCTCAGCACCCATACAGTTGTTCACAAGTGACTGTAAACTCTAGTTCCAGGGGATCCAAATGCCTTCTGACTTCGATGGGTACTAGGCACACATATGTACCAACAGTACACGCAAACAGAACACCCAATTGTATTTTGTTTTTTTTCGAGACAGGGTTTCTCTGTGTAGCCCTGGCTGTCCTGGAACTCACTCTGTAGACCAGGCTAGCCTCGAACTCAGAAATCCGCCTGCCTCTGCCTCCCAAGTGCTGGGATTAAAGGCGTGCACCGCCACCACCTGGCTCCAATTGTATCTTTGAAAATGATAAAACATCACATAAAAATCTTTCTGCTATATCTACAAACACTTTCTCTACTTGTGCCAAGGCCACGTCCACTTATCGTGCTCCATCAAGAGGGATAATTGAGATGTTCCCCAGAGAGCACAAGTGACTTTTAAGTAAGACAAAGGTGTGAGATATTAGTGAAGCAGGATACAAAAGCAATGCAAAAAAACACAACTAGCAGGTGTAGCTTCAGGGTTTTTTTCCATTTTTTTGTGGGAGTGGGGATGGCAAGTGTTTGACACATGGTTTTTTCTGTATGGTCATGGCTATTCCAGAACTCACTCAGTAAATCAGTCTGGTCTTGAACTCAGGAAGTACATAATAACCACAAAATACTGGAACTCTACCTAAACGGTACAGAATAAAAATGTTGTTTAGGTCTTAAACCTGATATAAGAAACACTGCCCCAAACTATAATTTTGGATGGATTATTCATGCAAAAAAGGCTTACAAAATTCTGGATATGCACACTGGAGAGTCACAGGCCTACTAATGTACCTTAATGATTTAAAGAAACCGTAACAATTTATAGAAAGCATGGTTTTATGCACTATAAATCACATTTAAAAACTGTATTAACAAAGTATGGGGAAGGGGGAATCTCTATGAACACCAAAAGATTACACAAGGGCATTTTCATATACTCAGATACACAGTACCATGCATACTCATATGACTACGAGAATATTGAAGATACAATATTCCTAGGAAAAGAGGCACTCTCTACCAGGCCTTCTGAGTGGTAGAAAATGATAGGATGTTTCTACCATGTATCAGATATAACACCCATTACCTAAGATACTAAATCTATCCGAAGCTAAGGAAGGCCTAAGTAAAACATGATATATACATCTCAATACTATGGAGGCTGAGTTATTCATACTCAGACAAACAGTAAAAACTCAAGGGTATTTAAAGGGAAACATTGAAAAATTGCTGCTATAAAGTAACCTAAATAAATGGTGACATTTCCTGATATCTGCAGTTGTCTAGCCCAAAACAATGACATTCCACAGTTGCTCCCTACAAAACCGCAGGGATTCTTTCCCAAATAATGCACATTTCCAGGGGACTTTTTAGGAAATATACACACAAGAGAGACATAGAGACCAGTGTTCACAACCAACTATGTCCCTTCCCATTTGTAACAGACACAGTAAAGGCTAATAAAGCAGTAAGAGTGACCTAGGATATTTTCTAGGGGAAATTTACCTTTAATACTTTTAATTAAACTTTCATATGTACATCTGTTTTGTCTGCACATGTGTGCAATAGTTGGAAGGGAGGGAGTCGCTGAAAATCTCAGCCTTGCTCACCCTGTTTCTAGAGAATTCCCTCCTCTTTTTACGTCGTACTTTTGAGACATAGCATTATACAGCCCTAATCTAGAACACAGTATGTAGGCCAGGCCCTGCCCCTCCCCCAGGGGGCAGCAGACACCAGATGCAGGGCTGACCTACTAACCTGAGGGCCTCAAGTCTACTACTGAGCATCACATCCTTCTCCTTCTGGAAACTAAGTTGTTCAAGTTCCCCCTGAACTAGCTCAGGACTCGCAGGCCTCAAGCAGTGACCCTCCTGCCCGAGCTTCTGGAGCAACTAGGATGACAGGGATGTGCCACACTGCCCAGCTCCAGTGAGCATTACAAAACAAACATCCACCATCTCCAGTGTAGTTTCTTACGCATGTCAAAGTAAAAGGCTAGTCAACGGAAGTAGTAAGAGGCTCATCAAGGATGGGCTGGACCACAGTGATGTATTTTTAACCTGCTTTCTGAACCAGTGTCCCACTACACAAGCCACCAGGCCTGGGCTCAGGCTCCTCTCCAGCACGTCCACTGCGGGAGGAGACAAGCAGGCAGTAGCACACCAGGACAGGATGTTCACTTGTGGTTTGAGGATGATGAACTCAGATAACTGTACTGTTTTCTTTCAAAGTTCAATTTTCAGATAAATTGTTACCATCTACAAAAGGTCAGTTCCTTATTTAATATATAAACCACCTAATATAGACATGAAAAAGGGGCTGGAGAAATAACTCAGCAGTTAAAATCACTGGCTGCTCTTCCATGGCAGAAAGGTTCAATTCTCAGAACCCACATGGCAGTCCATAACTGGGAACCAACACATTTTTACAGACATACATGCAGGCAAAACAATAATACATACACACACACACACAATTAAAAGGCATGTGAGGCTAGAGAGATGGCTCAGTGGTCAAGAGCACTTGCTGATCTTACAGAGGACCTGGGTTCTGTTCCTAGCACCCACAGGAAGCTCTGGATCCAGGTATGAATCCTTCTGTCCTCCTTGGCAACAGATACGTATGACTGCACATACATACATGCAAAGAAAATTCATATACATAAAAGAAAAACATCTTTTTTCATTAAAAATGTTAAAGACACTAGCAAATATTGAATAATATTCAGGCTTTTCTCATCATTTATTTAAAACAGCACCTCTGCAGATAACATGAAAATCAAGCCTTGAGGAAAAGCGTTTTTCAGGTGTCATGTGCATTACAAACTGTCAAGTATAGCACTAGCGGAATCCATCATATGGACTGTTCATCTATCTGAGTAATAACACAGACTGTGCTGAGGTAGAATGCTCATCAGAAAGCAGGACCAACCAGCAAGTCCACCCTGGCGCGCACAACCCATCAGCATTCAGTGAACATTTTCAATACAGTCAAGTAGCTGCCATGGCTGGTTCTTCCCGGTAAACCCAGCCATAATTTCATAAGATCAACTGTGGATGTATGAACATGACTTACTTATCCAACTCCACAATCTTTGCCACTGTCAGTGGGCAGCTGGGCAGGGTACAAAAAGCTGCGGAGAAAGGGAGCTGCTGGGCCTCTGGACACAGAACGCAATCCTAGCTACCTGGGAGGCTGAAGCAGATTATAAATACAAAGCCAATCTGGGTGGCAGAATTTCAGTCATCCTCTTTCTTAACAGCAAATTAAAGCAATTAGTCCACACAAACTATACTAAAGAATACACAAAAATCAAGTATAGTAAAACTCTAAAATTAAACTTCCCATCTCAAATTCCTCTGCTTCTGTGTGACTGATGCCGAGGCCTTCAGGGCCTTTCCCAGTTCAGGCTCTGTACGACCAGCATAACACCTCCAGTAACTCATGGCATCCTTCATCTTCACTGCACTCCATTTAAGTTACAATCAGTTACATGCCCCCCCCCCACACACAAATGTCATTTTGATTATGGTAATAATCCCAATGTCACCTGAATAAACTGTTCACTAATTCAATAAAAGTGCAGTCAGCACCAACATGAGGTCTCTGTGCCCCAAGAAGTCACCGTTAGCAGGGGCCAAGAACTGTACAATAGTTAAGAATCAGTCAATCTAACAGACAGGCGTCAGAAGTCATGGGAAGTGCCACAATCTAATGCTGGAGTCTGTGGACAGAGAAGCCCGAGCCACCAGAGGCGGCTCTGCTGCTCAGAGCAGAGCAGAGGAACTGAGCCCGAGCTTCAAGCACTCCAAAGGTTTCCCCTTTCCTCTTAGAAATGACTAAGAAGCAAAACCTCTGGTCCTTCAGCCTGATGCCATCTTTTTTCTCACGTGTATGCCCTTTCTTGTAATTCTGCAGGGCTCCAGCTTCACTTCTCGCTGCCTAGGGGACAAGTCCTGCAGTTAGTACTCTCTAGTCCAGCTTGTTTGACTATCTGTTACATTTTGTAGACAGTCCACAGCGCAACCCAGGATGGCCTCAAGCTTATGGTCATTCTGCCTCTAGAAGATATCAATTTTATTTTCAGCTCTTTGTTTTTTTATTAAAAAGTATGGCCATGTAGACCAGGCTGCCCTGGAACTCAGAGATCTGCCTGCTTCTGGCTCCCAAGTGCTGGGATGGATAAAAGGTACACAGTTACCTTTTAAATTCTTGGTGCTTATATATATGTGTAAGCAGAATGTTTGTACACATCAGTGCAGTTCACAGAGGGACAAAAAGGGGCTGCTAGATCTCTAGGAGCTGGTTTTGAGGTGCCACATGTGTGTTGGGAAATGAACTGTGGTTCTCTACAAGAACAGTAAGTACTCTTAGCAACTGAGCCATCTCTCCAGCCCAATTGCTACTACTTTTACTTAGGACAGTTAGCTAAGAATTCCTGTAAGCAGCAGTTTTTTGTCACATACTTTCAAATGTCTTAAGAGCCTTCTATCCTGACACTGATCTTAAACTGATTTTCATTTTAAAAGCAATAACACCATCTCCACCCTTTGATTCACAAAGATGCCCAACAGCCAGTTAACTCAAGTTCTAAGTTTTAAATACCTCAGTACTTTAACCCACAATGCAATGTGTTGCTTGGGCTCCAACCTAGGTCCTTGTGCACTCTCTCATGTGCTCCACCATTCCATGCCAACCGGCGGGTCTTGATTTTTCAACTCTCAAATCCGAGTTCCTGTGTTATAACTCTGGTCTGTGTAGTCTGGAGCACCTCCCCCAATTGCTAGTTATCTAAAAGGCAGATCCAAATGTCTTTAAGTGCTTAAGTGTTTTTAACATCCAAGTAGGTGTGTACAATGGTACATGTGTGGAAATCAGAGAACTAGTTGGGGAGGTCACTTCTTTCCTTCCAGCACGGGGGAACAGAAATTAGACTCAAGTCTTCAGGCATGGCACCAAGCTATCTGTCCCTTCATTTGTCTTTTTAAAAAAGGATGACACTCTTGACAAAACTAGCTTTGAACTCCTGCCTTATCCTCCTAACTAGGTGGGACTAGAGGCACCATCACTGTGCATGACTTCATTAGCATGACTACCTTGGCAAGAGTCTTCTAAAGTTTCCTGACAATGGAGCTACATCTATCTAGTTTCCCAGTCTTAATAAGGATCCCTATAGCTTTGTGTCAACTTCCCAGACCCCAACATGTCCTACGAGGAAGGGGCTATCTGGTCACACACGCCACCCAAAACAGACATAGCCAACCGAGAAATGACATGGAGGTATGCATACCAAGCAAACCCCTCACAACAGAAATCCTATTTTGTTGTTGTTTTTTGAGACAGGGTTTCTCTGTGTAGCCCTGGCTGTCCTGGGACTCACTCTGTAGACCAGGCTGGCCTCAAACTCAGAAATCCACCTGCCTCTGCCTCCCAAGTGCTGGGATTAAAGGCATGTGCCACCACTGCTGGGCTCAGAAATCCTATTATATTCCACTCTTAATACTTGAGTTCTCCTTTCTTCATGTATATGGAAGGCAAGTCTCAAGCTGTTAACCTTCTAGTTCTATAGCTCCTTTGCTGACTTTCCACACTGCTGTGGTCAGAGTGCTACCTATCATTTGAGAGAGAGTAGTCTATCTCATGCCAGCTGCCTTAGTCTTCAGAAGACCAAACACTGGCTAACAAAGCTTTTATTTGGTCTCCCACACCCACTAGAGTACCAGACTATTAATCCACGACTGCTTCTAGTAGCTCCTTTTATGAAACAGGTTCTTGCCATGCAAGACTCAACTCCAGTCGTCTGCAGGCTTGCATGAAGGGTGTAAACCATTACACCAGCCTCTGTCTTCTTACCTAAGCAGGAACATCTATATTGTTCACAAATGTGACACTAACATCTTAATTTTTCTTTTTCTTTTTCTTTTTTTGGTTTTTTGGAGACAGGGTTTCTCTGTGTAGCCCTTGCTGTCCTGGAACTCACTCTGTAGACCAGGCAAGCATCGAACTCTCGAACTCAGAAATCCACCTGCCTCTGCCTCCCAAGTGCTGGGATTAAAGGCGTGCGCCACCACTGCCCGGCCTTATAATTCACTCTTAAGCCCTATACAATTTTGAAAGACTAGCTGTTGACCAAATACTGTATTATCTTTATTGCTTCATCTGTGTGACGTGACAGTCATAAAATATTTGTACAAAATTAAAATTTTACTATACATTAAACATCCCCTGGCACAATGCCTGGAAGCTGAATGGGTTAGATTTTGGCATTTTGGGTAGGGAGGGATTCAGGGATGTTTGTATACATATATTACGTGGGTTTTGTTTTGTTTTTGTTTAGAGACCAACTGTGTAGCCCCAACTGGCCTGAAATTCAATGAAGGCCAAGCTGCAGTTTGCCACCACAGCTGGCAAGTGACATACCTAGGAAAAGTGGCTTTCCACATACAGTGGGTGACACTCAGTAGCCCCTTGGCGTCCTCTCTGCCTGTTGGCTCTCACAGTCAGGGGGCATCATGCCAATGCCCTCAAGTTTCAGATTTGGAACCTTTGCATTTCAGACTTTCAGACAAGGTCTAACCATGATGCCTCAGAGTCCAAATACTGGGGCATGGGACAAGGTGTATGCCACCATGCTTGACTCTAAATTACTTTTAACAATGTAGTAAAATTATTTTTGAAGGAACCCAAACCCACTGTATTACTTCTAAACTTTGCTTACTCCTGTAGTACCCAATGACTTTGTGTTTGTGACTGCGAAGACTAGCAGAAAAGAACTATTAAAGAACAAGCTAAATAAATAAATGAATAAATTGAGTTGACAGTTCCAACAGTCAACAGGCCTAACTAATATTAATATAGCATAAGTCCTTCTATTCCAGGGGTGCGGGGGGGGGGGTGTTCTGGAAAAAAATAGGCTCAGACTAGAGCAGAAAAGGCAGGCCTGTACATGGGAAAACTGGGGTGAGGCTGGGAACCAGAGGCAGAATAAAATAACCTGGGATACAGGAACATAGCAGACAATGATTATACATAAAAATCTATCAAGTTTATGAGTACTACTCTAAAAGAGCTAATTAATAGTCTTTACAACTCTGTTCCTTATTCACTCTGGAATACAAGGATAAACTATCATTTTACTACATGTATTAAAATATATGTATGTTGTGTATTGGCTATATAGGAATAAACCAGTTTTAGCTAAGTTAAGTCCATTATCTGTGTGGAAAAGCACAAAAAAGATATATAAATAGTGTATCAACAAAGTAACACAATGAAGCAATAATAGAACTTGAAAAGTCCCCATATCCTTTCAGATACAGTGCGGTACATCCAGTACATGGACTGGAGAGAACGGAACCTGCCATGTGCTCTGCAGCGCACACGCAAGCTTAGATTTAATTCTAGAATGCAGAGGGACGTGCTGTATGTTATAAATGAAGACAAGCGATGCATACCCCATAAAGAAAAACATCAGCAAATAAGAAACAATTAACAACTCCTTAAAAATACTTAGAACCATCCTTGTAAAAGCTCATTCTTAGTAATGTTTAACACCTGTGCAGTCACCTGTGCAGTCCCCTACTGAACCCTTGACCCAAGGACGTACGTAGGCTCAGCTCTGCGGGATACGTGCGATTTAACCCCCACCACCACAGTGGAAGCAAGCATGTGAAAACGCCAAAGAAACCTGTGGACCTTGAAGATTTCTCCAATTTTCTGTTTGTTTTTCCAAGACAGGGTGCATGTTGTCCTGGCTGTCCAGGAACTCAGAGATCTGCCTGCCTCTGTCTCCTGAGTGTTGGGATTAAACTGTGAGCTACCACTGCCTGGTTTCTCCAAAGTATTATAATAATCATCATCATCAACAACAAAAGACCAATCTGGATGTTTTTGTAAGTAGCACCAAGTTATGAATTATATCCATTTACACTGACATTAAGGTCCGTGCCTCTTCTGGGGACTTCAGGCACACCGCTCAAGTGCTTCTCCACTGAGCTACAATCCCTCAGCCTTTAGCCTCTCAGCTGATGTTTACACCAGACCAACTGACTCATCAAAGCATGCTTGAGGACTGTATCTTGACTACATGGCATGTGCTGTCATGGCAATTATTAGAACTTCAACAGTGCTGGGCAGTGGTGGCGCACACCTTTAATCCCAGCATTTGGGAGGCAGAGGCAGGCGGACTTCTGAGTTCAAGGCCAGCCTGGTCTACAGAGTGAGTTCCAGGACAGCCAGGGCTACACAGAGAAACCCTGTCTCGAATCTCGGCCACCCCCCTCCCAAAAAAAAACTTCAACAGTGAGATGACCAGTGTGTGTAGCATGTGGAAAATGTTCATTCACAGGGCATGGATGCAGATCAACTTCTAGATTAACCCTTCAGATTTGACAAGTACCTAGAGCCAATCCTGTCCACTACTGGTTTTGAATCTTATCTTCAAAACAGACAAAATAAAACAAATACGTAAGCTTATAAACCTGGCTGGCTTAGTTTTTACACTCAATCAAGAGAAGGCCACTTTCCTACAGATACTGTTGGAAGGCCTGGGAAACTTCTAGATCATCCAGTCTTCATGCTTAGAAATCTAGCACCAAACACCACTGCATTTTGTAGAGCTGACATACAGAACATAGACTGTGATTTCAGCTTTAATGTGTACTGACAGATGGCCAGCCTGGTCATTAGTTCCCCAGCCTCAAAGAAGGATTCCTTGGTACTCACCCTCAGAGTTCCCTCTTTCTGTGTGCTTAATTCTTTTATTATGTTCTACTGAAAGTCGGGTGATCCTTGGCTCTTCTTGGTCTGACACACTAGTACAACGGTGTAGCTCAATCTTTTTATGGGCTTTTCGCCCATAGTTCTCTTGAAAACAAGTAGACCTCAAACTCAAAGAACCCACTAAGTTTTCTCTCATGTTATAGGCACAGGCCGAGACAGAAATGTTCAGTGAGTGTTTATTGAATGAGTACACTTGAGATTCTCAATAACATACTTTTATTGGCACTGAAATATCCACTTTTCACTATATACTTAGTCAACGACATTCTTCAATTCGAGATCCTTTACCTCAACTTCCTGCGATACAGAATTACAGACATGGACTTTCATACTTGCCTTTGGAAACTCAAACTCACTTTTAAAATTAAATCGTATTTTTTCCTGCGGAAATTCTCCTCTCATCAGTTTCAGAAATAAAGCCATCACTTAGAATCCTGTAAATCCTCAGACATCCCACCACACTGATGTTCAGGTCCCTAATGAAATGCTGGGGATTACGCATAGAGCTATGCACAATCCTATGCACAGATTACTTAAAATCTAACTAGATGCTACAGACATGAGCTATAATGTACTGCTTATGGAGTAACATGAATAACCCTATACCTAGCCAGAATAATTTTGAGTATTTACAACTGAAATGTTAACAGAATCCATGAATCTGGAACTTGTCGAGAAAGGGCAAACTGCACTAAATGTTGACCAGAATGTGCAGATATTCTGAGTACTGATACAGATAAATAAAATGCAGGACAAGAGCTGGTGGCAGATATGCTTACATGGTGGAGAAACGAAAAGAGGTGATGAAAACCCACTTGAGAACCCTACACAGCTCTCTGGAGTCCGAAGATCCACCCAACAGTTCAGTGAATAGGCTAGGAGGGACAGTGAATTGACAAGACCAAAAACAAGTCAGATGAAGTTCTGTAATTTAAAATACAACTGTTTCTTTTCCAGATGTGGACAGAGCTACTCCATTTGAAAGAGAAAAGGGCTAGAGGTTACTCCTTTAAAAGGATGCACTCAAGATTTTGTGGAGACAATTACCAAACAAAGAAAATGGCTGAGCTGTTGTCCTGGTCTCAGTTACTAATGACAATACCTAAAGAATACTTTCAAATGTGTTTAAGCATTTTGCCTTAATTTTTGCCTGTATGTGTGTCTGTGCACCATATGCATGCAGTGTCCAAGGAGGCCAAAAGCAAGTGCCGAATCTCCTGGGAATGGAGTCACAGATGGATTTGGGTGACCCTATGTGTGGAATGAGAATCAAACCCATGCTCTGTTGAGCCATGTCACTTGCCCTGAGGACACTGTCTATCACCCAGAAAGGCTCTGTATGATTTTACATCCCACCAAACCATGTCTAAGCACTGCTTCCAGGAAAAGAGCAAGAGTTCTTCGTTTAAGGCCACACTTCCATCCTGAACTTACCGTTGGCAATAGAAACTCTTGGAATACCTTGTATCTTCCTCTTTTTTGGCAACAGGAAAGCTAAACTCACTCTGAATTATTGACGAGGACTCCTAGTACTCCTTAGTGTCATCTGGTACCCTACTACCATAGGTCTATGCCGGTGCATCAAGGTTCTCTGTTTCCTACAACATTACTATGGACTCAACCAGTCTAAAAGTTAGCTATCCAAAGCTACCTACATGATCAGTTTAAATGTTACCATCCCAGTGGCTTCTTCCTAATTTTCTCAAAAGGAAGTGAGCGTTTGCTTCCAAGTATTCAGAGCAATTTATAAATTCCATGCATGTGGAGGCACTTGTCCAGGATAAGAGGAAAAATCCCAGGAGGCAGATTTCTCCTTCTACCCCATGTGCTCTAGGATCAGCAGCAAGTACCTTTATCCTCAAAACATTTTGCGTCCTTTTTTGCTAACATGAGTTTTTGCTAACATAGCACTCCATATACCACTAAATTGTAAATACTAAGTACAGGGGCTTGCATTTGCAGATAAGGGCACATTCATTAGTAAATACCACACCTGTGCTTGAAGTAGTGTCATTCATTCATCAAACACTTAACTAAGGACTGGCTAGGAAAGAAGCATAAATCAGCATGTAATGTTCTTACATTGTTGGGACTGGTATTTTCTTTTCCTTCTTGTGACACTGGGATTGAGCCTCAGCTGAGGCAAACCCACCACCATTGAGTGACTACATTCCTGCCATCTTGGATGGGAGCTAGTTTTTTTCCCAGCAGGGTCTTGTGTAACTCCGTTCAGACACCAGGAATCTGAAAACCACTTTAAATTTTATGAACTAACGACTTTGAATTTTGTGATTTACCTGCATCACCATGCCTGGCTGGCCTGGTATTGAGATGGGACAAAAATAAACACTATACATACATTTAAGAAAAAAATTTCTATAACAAATCCTTTTTTAGAAACTGAATACGGACATCTTTTATAGATAAAGCAGGCAATAAATACAACTAGTAACAATAAAATTGATACAATGGGATTTACTTCCAGAGACCTGCCTGCTCCAAATCCTCCCCTGATGTATGGCAAACATCCACTATTTTGATTAAAAAAAATAGATCTTATACAAAATTCAAATGTGTAATGATGGATATTCAAACTGCTTATCTTGTTTGTACAGGGCAGAGAGAGCAAGTGGCTTGCTCATGCTCAACAAATGTTCAATAATCATTTAATACACCCCGAGGACTGAAAGTTTAATTATAGTCTATGTAATGGGATTCTAGGAACACAAATAATGACATAAAGTTTGGCAAAGTCACTGTGTTGGACAAGTCCTGTCTAGTACATGAACATTTCAAGTTTCCCAAAGCAACTGATGACATTACCCAAATGATAGTCTAATTACTGTCCTAACAAATAGCTAAAATAAAGCTACTTTACATTTTTATTGATATTAGTCTTTCTACAACTGATTCAGACATTCAATTTCCTTTTTTAAAAAAAGTCTGTAATTCAATACAAAAAGTCAAGGTGCAAAAAATTAAATACATTGTTCAGAGAGTGATTAGTACTGTACTCAAAGATGACATTATAAAATTTAACAAAACGTCTTGCAAATTCACTAGGTTCAAATACACATTCAACAGCCAGTCATACATACACTACTGAACAGTGCGGTCTAATAAGCTTCACTCCAGACAGTTACCTGTTCACAACCCATTCTGCCAGCAGTGTCTTCTTTTAAGAACTTTACACTCTCTTATCTGAAAGAGAGTAGCTACCATTGCTTCTTCCCATGCTACTACATGGTAAACTCTTTCCATGGTATTTGCTCTTCTCAACTACAACACACACAGTCAAAGGTACCCCTGGGAAAGCACTGACCCAGCGACCCCAGAGAGGACCAAACACAGCTACATTGAAGGGCACAGCACAGCAGCTGTGGGAGGTAAGTTCTGAATTAAGAGTATCAGATACTGCTAAAGTACTGAATATATACTTAAAGATATATCCACTTATAAAAACATAAAGACAAACTTGTGACAGGTTATTTTTCTATTCAATCACTACAATATTTCAAAGCAACTCACATTATGATAACTGTACTTTCCAACAACCTATGAACACTACATTGAGAAGTCTCAAAGCGGGTATGAAACCTGAGGCTTAATTTACTTCACCTCTATTGCAGTGGCACAATTAAAAATAAACACATTTAAGGAAGAAATTAAGAATATGAAGAATACATATCACTTTCCAGAATTTTCTTAATTTTCTTCTGATTTTTAGAAAACCACAATGGCTCCAAGTAAGTATTGACACATGACGATAGAGTGACTCAACAATGTTAATTTCAAGGCCGATTACTAAGCGAAAACTTAAATAGCAGGAAGAGATTAGATATAGTCTATCTAACGTGCCAGTGTCGTGACAGTAAGGAGTCTGGAGTAGGAAGTAAGATCATGTTTGTAATCAGATTTCAATCTTCTTCAGGAAGGCAAACATGACATTCAGGCCATTTGCTTTTTAAAAAGTGTCACCAGAAAAAGGATACAGCTCTAGCAACATGTGCGTATACATGAAGGGCTGAGGCTAGCCCCAGAGCCCCTCCCCACTTTACTAAACTCTTGTATCTAAAAGTAAAAAGCTGAGTTTTGGAAAAGTCCAACTATTTTTAGCACAACAGGATTCAATCATTTCTTAAATAAAGAAAAGTACCAACAAAATATTCACAGTTTAATGTGTCACAGAATTTACGACCTGTATTAGATTTAGAAAAGGATTTTCCTCTCATGATTCTATATGGCAATAGCCCATTTGGAAACAGGTTCACTAGTTAATCATCTTTATGTAGAGAGGCCTGTATCTTAGACCTGGGATTCAAAGAGGATTCATTTGACCCTTGGACAGAAAAGGATAGGAGAAGCAAGCATCTGGCATAACGTTAAAAAGTTAAAAACCTATGCCTGCTGGTGGTGGTGTACACCTTTTCTCCCAGCACCCAGGAGGCGAAAGCAGAGGCAGTAGATCTCTGAGTTCAAGGCCACCCTATTCTACAGACCAGAACTGTCATCACTACAAGGAGAAACCCTGTCTTGAAGACAGACACACACACACACACACACACACACACTCTCTCTCTCTCTCTCTCTCCTGGGACTGGAGACATGGCTCAGTGCTACTTAAGTGCTGGCTGCTTCTAAAGAGGACCTGAGTTCAGGTCCCAGCACCCATGAGGTAGTTTACAACAACCTTTACCTCCTGACCACAAGAGCCAGCAGGCATACACATGATGCAAAGCCGAACACTCACATTCATGATTTAAAAAAAAAAAAGGCTAATAATACAATAAAGAGGAAAATATTCTTGATCACATATAAACCATCACAGAGCCAAATCCTATTTTAGTTGGGAGGTGGAGAGGGAGGGGGGAGATACTACAAAAGCGTCAACAGTTTAACTTCCTGAAGAAAATCTTGAGACACTAAAACTTCTATGTGAAACATGATCTCTGGGAAGCAAGGACAGTATCTGGGTCCAAATAAAAATGCATGGAGCATCTTAGTATATGCTGACCTAAGTCATTCTGCAGAGCAAGTCTTATTAATGTTTTATTTATTTTGAAACAATGTCTCACTATGTAGCCCACGATGATCTTCCCTCCAGAAAGCTGGGTCACCACATCTGACCATTTTGATTTTTGAAACAAAATATTGTCACTCTAATAACAATGGGTTCTCATTACAATCCAATTTAAAAATTTAATATACTACATAATTTTTGAATTACTTTAAATATTTTCCTCTTGAACTTTGATGAGTACTACTTTCTAATATGCTAGAAAACAAAGGAAGATTGTTTAAGAAACTTAAAGACTTTATGAAATGGGGCTGGAGAGATGGCTCAGTGGTTAAGAGTACTGACTGCTCTTCCAGAGGTCCTGAATTCAATTCCCAGCAACCACATGGTGGTTCACAACCATCTGTGATGAGATCTGATGCCCTCTTCTACTGTGTCTGAAGACAGCTACAGTGTACTCTATAAATAAAATAAATAAATCTTGAAAAAAATACTTTAGGAAATATGATGATCAAAGTCAACCCATTACTAAAACAGCAAAATGCTATCCTTTTAGGCATTGTTTACCATGATGTAAGCAAAGATTACAATTCTTTCCCAGTGTCTCTTCTTCAGGGACTCCAAATACACCAACCCTAGCTGACCTGTTAAATGGTTTCATCACTAATACTAACACGGATGAGAAGAAACAAAGTGACATTTTTAATGAGATTTTCAAAATGTCCTTATTTAGATATGTACACATGTGCAGGGGACATGTGTATAGAAAAAAGAACTACTTAAGATGTTGCCCACCCAAGAATGGCTAACCTCCAAGCTCATGGAATAGACCTGTTGCTACCTCCTTGCAAAATGAACTTCTCTCCATCTCGTCTTCATTTTCATTAGAAAGCTTTGTTAACACAACACAACAGATATTGAGAAAAGTGTAACAAACATGTTAATCTAATACAAAGCAATTCAGGATCTGGAAATAGTCGATGTGGCAGTAGCTTGTTAACTGTCAAAAGCTAAAAATACTTAGGGGAGTTATTAGGGGCACAATGGACAGGAATCTTAAACAATCTATAATACACTGAGACATTAAACTATAAACAAAAAGTAAATTTTTAGATGGTACCAGGGATTAAATCCAGGGACTGGTGCATGTACCATGTACTCTCTTCTGAGTAACGTAGTCTAACACATAATTCATGTGGAATCCTCAAAGCACTGGCATCAGCACCACATGACAGCTTGTTAGAAAGAAATGTGCATTCTTTCTTTCTGGCTTTACTAAATATAAAAATCTGTGGTGGAAAGACCAGAATTTGTGTTTAAGGAGCCTCACAGAGATTCTAAACTAGTCTGGAAGACTGAGAAATACTGATTTAAAGGAATGATCATTGCTGTTCTCCCATATAGGAACCAATTTTTCCACAGTTTTATCTTTTTAAAACAAAGTTTATGTTTATGTACGTGTTTTGTCTGTCCACTGCCCACAGAGGATGGAAGGCATCAGATACCCTCGAACTGGAGTTACAATTGACTATGAGCTGTTAAGGTAGGTCATCTGGCAAGGGCAGACAGTGCTCTTAATGCCTGAGCCATCTTCCCAGCACCACTCTGCTCAGAAACCCTGTTTGGTTAAGAAAACATAATGTGTAAACAATTATTTCCATGATCATTTTTATCCTGCTAAATTGATGGGTCCAAAATTATAATATGTATAGAATAGTTAAAACTAGGTATGTGTAAAATTTTCTAACCAGTTCAAAGAATTAGCAAAGGTTAAGAAAATTCCAGGCAAATTATTAGTACTGCTAGTACCAAAAGGTTCAGAAACTACTGATTCAAGAATGAACTGAGATTCAGTCTAATATTTCTGATTCATAAACAACTGTTAACCTTTAAGTTTAGAAAAACCTGGGAAAAAACCTGATAATTGAAAATACTCAGGGGGAATAAGCTCCAATGACTCTGACAAAATGCACACAATAGAAGCTTTGTGTAGTTTGCATGAGATTACATAACTTTAAAAACTCACTTATTTACAAAGGCATCAGAAAATTAAGATGTAGGTAACATGAAATACAAAGTAAATAACATGTAAAATCTTATTTAGCCTGGTTAACTGAAAAATATAAAATATCTTTTTTATAAATGAGGCTACAACACAGAAGAATTAGTCTTAAGACACTAGTAAGGACAAAAGCATGAAACATAATGAATGAATGTGGCTTTTAAGTTTTGAGACTAATGCATTTATGCACCTTACGTGACATATTCAATACACGAATTTGTGTGAATTTGGTCTTTCACAAAATGACCAAAAAAATTTGGTAAGATTATCAATGCTAAAGTCTTCTACAGTATCAAAAACTGCTCAATATGAAACACTTATGAAGAAAGAGCTCTTCTATACATTTTCCTACTGACTTTTAAGATATGGGAAAATGAACAAGAAATCTGTTAAAATTATGTGTGTTGGAACTTAATTCTACCCAATTCTTAATTTTGAATCTGAAATCCTCACAGAGAACTGAAGTAGTTTCAGTCTACATGATAAGTACTACTGTAAATATTAAGCAGACGTTAGCTTGTTTTTCAATAAGGTCTCATGACCTTATTTTATGTGTACGAGTGTTCTTCCTGCATGTGCTCCTGGTAGACCCGCTGACTACACAGGCCAGAAGTCAATCCTCTTGAACTAGAGTTAAATACAGTTATTTAACTGTATTAACCCAGCACAGTCAGCCAGGTGCTGGGAATTTAAACCAGTCCTCTCTGAGAGTAGCCACTGCTCTTAAGCAATAACCTATCTCTCAAACCCCTAATAGTTGTTTTTTAAAACAGAAAGACACACTGAATAAACACCTCTGACTTAGTCATCTTTAATTGACAAAATATCTCTTGCAGACAGGAAAGCAAAAGCCACAATGGCTAATTCAAGCCATACAAGAATATGCCTGAAAGGAATTTATATCTCAATATTGGCTATAATGAAAAGTTCAGCAACTTAGATCTGGAAATAGGTTATTTCTGTTATTTAATAGGAAAACAAATTATAAGACAATAAAGCATTAACTTAACTATGTAATTAAACACAAAACAATTAAGAGAAACTTTTCGAAGTATTTATAATCTAGTCACAGTTTTACAGAAAAGTCAACAGTTCCTCAAGTTTAAGTATCTTCATTCAAAGTTTAAAACATTATTTTATTTACTTGTTTGATTTTTTTTGGGGGGGGGGGTGACAAGAGTTTCTCTGGCTGTTCTGGAATTTGCTTGGTAGACGAGGCTTGGCCTCGAACTCGGATCTCTCTGCCTCCCTGGGATTAAAGGTGTGTTCTACCAACACCCAGCTGAAGCTTAAATCATTATTTAGTAATATAGAAACCACCACAACAGAAAAGATATTATACTTGTAACACAGAAACAGTTTTTTGATACATAAAACATAATTTCCAACTTCTGTACACATAAAAGAATTTCCTACTGATATATTTATTTGACATATGCAAATTAATGTATGGTATGAAGCTAGATTAAAAACATTTATAGTTAAAAGTTGGTTACATCTATTTTTTACATCCCTTCAGCAAAAACAAAAACAAGAAAAACAAAAACCACCCAAAAAACACCTTGCCTGTATACTTAGATAGTAAGTAAACACAGGAAACCAGTAACATCTGTATCCCAAGAGACAAACACCAAATGCTTTACCCTTTCCTTCAGGGGTACTGGAGAATGGATCCCAGGCCTTATCAGAGCAACCCTGACCACAGACCAAGAGTGGCTTTTTCTTATTCTGTCACTCTGGCCGATTGGGACCAGCAATATAGTCGAACCTAGCCTTCAATTTAAAATAGTCCTCTTGTCTCGGCCTCCTGAGAGCTGGGATTACAGTCATGTGCCTCCACATTTGACAGAATTTGGGGTTTTACAGATAGATAGATAGATAGATAGATAGATAGATAGATAGATAGATAGATAGAGATAGAGATAGAGAGAGAGAGAGATAGAGAGATAGAGAGATAGAGAGATAGAGAGAGAGAGAGAGAGAGAGAGAAGGAAAGTAAGTAAGTTGTGTTGTAGTTTTCTCTTGGTGGAGGTACTTGGGGTTTACACCTATGTTCCCAGGCAATCAGAGAACCTGCCAGAGATGCCTCTCTCCATGTGGATTCTAGTGCTTGAGCTCAAGCCGGAACACGGCAGTGAGTTTTTATTCAATGAGCCACCCTGTCAATGGTAAGGTTATATGTTAGTATCTTTGAGGCTCCAACGAAATTACTATAAGCAAAACATTTAATTAGATTCTTGATTCTTCAGGAAGATTCCTCGATTTACCCTGTAAGGACATATCCCACATATTTTATATTGACAGGGTTTCATGTATCACAAACTGGCCTTCTATAACCAGCTATGGAGCTGAGGGTTGTTAGAACACAGTCCAAGAGTGGAGTTGTGTGAGAATTCTGACTGCTTTTGAGAAAATCTCCACACACACACACACACACACCCCAAAAAAACAAGCTAAGACTACTACTGTAACCTCATTTTCTTTAAAAACACAAAATTTTTGCTTTCATCCCCTTCTAGGTGCAGTAGACAGGAATGACTTCAGATTATTCATCACAACTGGTTATTACTATTTGTTTATATTCCTCTATAGAAAAACATGTTTTGTCAAGTGCTGCTGGTCTGCAGCTTGTCCATGTGACTGTACACTTTACTCGTGTGACTCTTCATAAGGTTCAGAGTATGAAGTGTGTGATGCCCTGAATACGTTAGTTCATCTCATGTATCATCTCCCCAGGGATCAAAGCCTCTAGAGAAGTAAACAAAGGATTAAGAGCTTTTATTTTTGGCTAGTATTGTCCGACACTGAATTTCAAATCATTTAAATTTTTAACCATATATACTTGATCATAGTTTTCATAAGACTTCATTTGAATAACATATTTGCATCCTTTTCCTCACTCATAATCTATCTTGTAACTGTTAATGTCCTATTATTGGTCATTCACAGTGATACTTAATAGAAGATTTACACATAAATACCAAGATACTGTAGTATTCAACAAGTAGTTCAGAATAAAAATTTGTTATAATTTAGTGTTTGGTAAACAAGAGCCAAAGACTTGTCCTTGTCCACAGATCCTATTGCTATTAAATGTCAATCACAGCTAAGATAATCCCCTAAATATAATTACATTTCTAAAACAAATGTTCTTTCACTTGAATGGCACTGAACACAGATTATAGAAATACCCAAAAATGCCAGAGTAGGTGAAAACTTACAAAGTACAGATAATCAAAGGCTTTGTCTTAAAAAAAAGCAAACAAAAAACCCCCACATCTGACAGGAAGAAAAAAAAAATCAATGTGTTGACTTATAAAATAAAAACAATAAATTCCAACAAAACAGTTATAAAAGCAGATGTTCATTTAATGAATATTAACTTCTATTAGCATAAGTGTCCTGAATTCTTCAAGATTTAAACTTGATTATTTCATGACAAGAAAAGAAATAAAACTGTAGTATTATTAGAAGACTACAATTATGTCATGTTAACTTTTGTTGGAAAGAATTAAAATAGCAAATATGATGTCACACTAAATTAGGAAGGCCAAAACTATTGTTTCTTTTTTTCCTACTACCATTAAGCAAATGATATTCAAATCATCTATGGAATGCTAATTAAGGAAATTTAAAAACCTGAATAAAACAGCAGTGAAGTTAGATAACTACACAAGGCAACTAACAACTGGATAACTAGACGTTCATGATGCTCCACTTGACTGTCACTCAGAAGCTGACATCTCTCAGAGAAACCTTGGTAAGCACTGGAACGGGGTTTTCTTGATGTAGTAAAGGCTGTGTAGACTCTTTTCTTGGAGCTAGATCTGAGCCTAGACACTAGGCTCTCAGGAGACTAGGGCAACTTAATGTTCTTGAATAATAACAATTATCATTGCCTTGGACAAAGGCAGCTTGGTATTAACAAGAAAAGATTGAGCACCTCCAAACTTTAATTCGATTGAATCAAACACACTGGTGAAAATTGCTGAAGAATTACTGGAAAGACAGTTGAAAATATTTTTTAAAATACCACTTAAATGTTAAAATTAATTTAAGAACTCATTTCCAAATAATGTTACAAGTTAAAACAAAGTACACTCCCCATCAGCTTATATTCATGAAATATGTAATGAGAATTAGTCTGTCTATTATTTTTAAATCTCAAAAATCAAAGTTTCTGAATATTCCAAGTTTTTAGAAAATATATCCAACCTGCTGCTGTATGTAAAAGGAGTAGAAACACAAAACGATAAAATAAAAGATTATTTGGTACAAAGATTACAACTCAATCATGCTTTAAAACCAATTGCTTTTATGTAAGATTTCTGATTGACTGAAGTCATCTTTCCAAGATATCGATAGCTTCTTCCCCCAAAACCAGGTAGGAATCATTCACATAAATAAAATCTACCGCAATTGCGCTGCTCTTCAGAGAGGTGTTCTGTAAGAGGGCAATGTATGAATACATGGAAATGTTATAAGAGAAAACACCTGCTACGATCATGTGCTGGGCAACTGGATATTCAAATACAAGACTCCATATACATACATACAATACATACATACATACATACATACATACATACATACACATATACACACACACACATATATATAATGAAATTTGAAATAAATATAGGATGAACATCACAATATGGCATCAGTTTCTTTCAAGTACTAAAAAGTAAAGTTCAAAACTGTATTTCCTATAAGGATCTGACAGATATTGCAGACCTTACCAGACTGAGGAAAGGGGGGATAAGCATTTGAATGGATATTCCTCAAAAATTAACAGTACTGACATCACACGGGATTTACTGGACAGACTTAATAAAAAGGAAATATTCTAATACAGCAGTCACACTATATTTTAAAATATTCCTAGAAAACAATAAAAAATGCTAAGTGGCTAATCTACTGTTTAGGAATAAGCCGTCACACCCTCCTTTCACTGCCAACACTGTCTGTCTGTATGGTTGGCTGCTTGAATTAAAGCTTAACACTACCTCTTAAAGTGATAAGGGGGATGGGGGAGATGTAAATGAATGATGGCCAAAGATTAAAAGCAGGAATTATTGTATGAGCAAAAGAGATTTACTTTCAAACATTTTTTAAGATTCAAAAGATTTATTTGGAAAAATCAGCACAGAACAAAGATATCCTCAATAACTTTTCTCAGAATATATGAATAGTGAGAATCTATATGAAATGTAAGCAACAACTCTAACTTTACACAGGATCTATGATTTATACAATCTCATCCCCCATGCCTCCCACCCACTAATATACTACAGTATTTACCCCTTATTGACATCAGCTTACACTAACGGTCTGACTTAAGGGCTACAGGAACAAACAGAAAAGCAAAATCATTTTCACTTTTAAATAGGTAGGATTAGCTAAAACAACCACAGCAAATTTTGTAAGGTCATGAGGGAATACCACTAAGAACATTTTAAATTAGTCAAAATCATTTCTTTATTGAGATTAACTACACAGATTTAATAATAATGCCACATAGCTATCCTTAGCTAAGGTCACAAACACATTTCAACATTCACAATGATGGGCATCTTTTTCACTAAGCTAATCTACAAAGCTTATGAATAAAGAAAATACAAAAAAAACCCTCAAGTTTTACAAAAGAAAAACTTCAGTCTACGTACATTAACAGTAAAACCATTTCTCCTAAGTAACAGACAAGGTATAAAAGCATACCATTGAATTTTTTTCTAAACAGTCAGGAATGAAATATTTAATATCTCCGACGCTTATTAGGGCCTTCAAAATTGCCCCCTTGACTCCCTCTACCAAAGCCACCAGGACCACCACTTACAGGCCCTACACCACTCATTGGTGCCTGGGGAGTTTCAGAACCTGTTCTATTTCCCATAGGCGAGCCCATCTGGGATGGAGGCCCTTGGGGAAACCTATCATTGTGCTAGAATCACATATATTAAAGTCCATTTGGAACACGCCAAAATAAAAGTGACAAGAAAAATTGGCAAAATCCCAAGTGGTGGTGTCAGGAAGTTCAGCAGAAAGTCCAGCAGAGCCAGGATCAAACATAGAAGGAAGAAAGGAGCAAGTTAATTAGTTCTTGTTTTAAAAAATAGTAGTAATAATAATAATGATAATAATAAGCATTATCTGAAGATTTACAAATTGCAAATACTACGCTCCATTTCATGGAAAGAACTGATTCTGACATAAGCAAATGCCTCCTTATGCCCAATCAGCATAGAATACTACTCTGATCCCTTTTTAAAAAGTTTACACTACATGAAACTAGAACGTAAAGAAAAAAATATTGTTGTTTGTTTGTTTGTTTGAGATGGAGTCTCTCTCTCTATGCAGCCCAGGCTGGCCTGTAACTCAGGATTCTTCCTTCTCTGCTTTTGCCCCCCAAGGTGCTAGAACTATAAGATAAACATATCTATCAGGCCTGGTAAGAAAGAAACTTTTTAAAAAGAAATCAGAGATGTAAAACTGAGGAGCAGCATGATAATGTTTTTAAAAGTAAACATTCTATAAACTCAATTATCAATGCCTTTAAGAAACAAAACATTAAAAAAACATAGCATAAACAACACAAAACCCAGGGATTTTAATATGGAAACATATAAAGTGCTTTCCTTTAAAGACTAGTGTTATGAAAATAATGTTTTAAGAATTGGTTTAATAATATGAATAACTAAAAGCACATTAAATATCTTGAGTCATTTATTCTGTGAAACTTTACAAAAGTCAATCTTAAGTGAAGAAGATAATTTTTAAGTGTAAACGCAAAACAAAAACCTAAGAATGATATTTAAATTAAATTTACAATTTTAGAAAAGTGTGTAGGCATATAGCCAATTATGTCTATATGTTACTGCTAATGATTAGATGCTAAAAAGAAATTTAGCCAACTTACTTCAAGTTTCAGGGATTACACTATATAAATGCTGCCTCTCTTAAAGGGACAAACGCACTGACCACTTAATGTGCCATCTCTCTGTCCTGGATACTGTGACCCTCCCTGCCTCTTTACCTACCTAAACAGATTTTAAAATTGATATCAAGAAAATCAGTGTATTCTTCAGTTCTACAATGAACAATGCCTTCCTTTTGATCTCTTCCAAATCCCCATGGATGTAAGAATGATGGCATGTCTAGATTAACTGCCAGTGCATTTTCCTTCTTAGCCAGCAATGGACTGCTAACCTTTAGTACAGTAATCCCAAAACCAAACAGCCTTTTTGAAATCTGGTCACCAATTTTCTTTTTCAGAACTTTAAACAATCATCACCTGAGGAAGAAAAGATTTTCCACTAGAAAGCTTCAGACAGAGAAAGTAAGAGTCATCTGTCCTGCTAACTGGTATTCAAAGATGACAGAAATTTTACAACAGAGGAAATTTTTATGTTTTAGCCACACAAAGATAACTTCACACTCTTGGATCAAAAATCTGTGTATTTTAAATTTTGTAATAAAAGCCATTAATAATCCTATTAAGAGAATATAACTGAATACCTTTAAAATATTTTGAAAAAATAAAATTTTAATCTTAACTTTTTTTCAAAAAGGAGAAATGGTTTGAAATAAATTATTACAAGATGCATCAAACTAAAACTTGTTTTTTTATACATAGTAGAGTTCTGTTCTAAAGTCTACACAGAAAAAGCACAATCACAAACATTTAGCATTGCATCCACCCATTCAAAGGCAGGCATGAATTCAAAGCACTGCAGAGTAACTGTAGTAGCACATGTACTCGCGCTCTATTACGGACGAAGAAGTTGTGATGGCAATACTAAGAAAACATCTGGACATTTAAAATTGTCTCTAATAAATTAAAATTTGACAAAGTTGCTTTCTCTTCACTGGCTGTACATCCATACTATCAAAAGTAATGACATCACATTTTATAAGTGTGAAATTATCTTTGAGGCAGCAAAATGCTTAGTTATGAAATATAATCAAAAAAATTTTATTGATACATTACCACTGCGCCATTATCTGGTATCATTGGAGTTCCCATATTTGCAGCTCCTTCTGGTCCCATGGCAGGACCAGGACCCATTGGTGGGCCAGGTATAGTTCCTCTGTTGTTCATATTCATACCCATCATTGGAGGAGGCCCTTGGGTACCAGCTGGTGCTGGGCTAAATGCATCTATGCAAAACAATCTACACTTAGAGCTGTCCTATCTTAGTTTAGTGAACATTAAAAACTTTACAACTCATTCAAATCTATACAAAGAATTAGCATCAAAACAACTTTTCTTCCTCAAGAGTGGAACACTAAACCATCAACAATAAAGCATCATATATATAGTAAAACCCTCATTCCTAAAATGAGGCTACAAGAAATAAATAAGGCCATGCTAATTTTTAGAGCAACTGGAACTAAGATATTCAAAGTTTCAAACATCAATAATATTAGGTGTAGCTTATAGTTAAAGAAAATGATCCTGAATAATTTTATATTCTATGAGCATTAATAAATAGTAAAGGTTTGGCACTCAAAAAAAAACCCACTTGTTTTTTTCTTAAAGTCAGAGTTAAAAATATTAGCATATAAAAAATAAATCTTAAGAAGGAAAATTACTCCAGATAATTACACAAAGATAGCTGTAAATCCCTTGGTTTAATATGAGTACTAAATACTTTAAAAACATATCAAAGAATGGTTTTCAATTTTATATTAAAATATATAATCTAAGCAAACAAAAAACCCAAAGCACTAAGATGAAACTATGTTTTAAAACACTGTTCATCCAAACAGATAAAATGATTATGTGACTACTTCTAACAAGTAAACTTCTAGAAAGAACCATGGCTCTAATCCGGCCATCAAGATATCCACTTGTTTCATATTACAATATTGCCTGAGCTGCACTGTAACATATATGGTAGTCTCAAATAAAACATTTCAAAAGATTTGATTTATTAAAAAGTATATGTACCTTTTAATCATAAAAATCCAAACTCAAGAACTGATGCCAATTTAGAGATCTCTTCTACTTCATTATATGGGCCAGTTTTCAAATAGTCAGAATTGAACTTCTAAATGTACTACATATAAAACTCTGGTGTATTTAAGTTCACGGAACAATGACTACTGCAGCTGAACACTCTACAGTGTCAAGACTAAGGAGCAACCAAAAAAAAAAAAAAAGAAGGTGCACTCCTCAGCAATCTATCACATCACCTGCTGCTGCTCTCTCAACTCAAACAAGCAATTTCAACGGAAGAAATAATAAACACTTTAAGTTTACAATTTCTACTTCCTCGATATGGCTATAAACATATATATATATTAGAAACAAAAGGTGGACAGTAACATCTACAAGCACTCTTAGCTTAACTTCCCTGAAAAGAACAGATTAAAGGTATTGTTTTCCCCTCACAAATTTTAAAAGGAGGGTGAATGGGTGACAAGATCTTGTATGTAGCCTAGGGTGACACATACTCCTGCCTCCTGTCTCTTCCATGACAGAATTATAGGCATGAGTCACCATGGCGAGCTCCCTTCTTTACAACAGTATATAACTTAGACAATAATATAAGTCAGGATATGTAAAACGATGCCCCCAACTATCAGTGACATAGACCCTTATTTTCACTCTTATATCTTCTACCTGTATAGACCTATGAAATGTAACTGATTATATCCACTGGTCTACATCAAAAACTCATGCTGCCATACTATCAACAGGACATATGTGGTTGCAAATGCAGGGCCTTGAGCACAACCACTGAGCTATAATTCTAGCCCCACGTACAGAGTTTAATGTGCCACAACAGTTTTAACAACTCAACAATTCAACGGGATGAGAACTGTAATAAACTGTCAGGATATAGCCTAACACTGAAGATTAAAGAAATGAACCAGACCAAGTTTTCTAATGAATGCTATGATAATCTCAATTTCTCTCGAATTAAGGAATACAAAAGCATATTCTCATAAAAGCTTTAATCAAATGAAAAAATATTTCGAGATCTCTGTGCACTATAAGAAATTGCTTAAAATTGTACAATTCAGAGTTCAATACTGAGGTTAATAAAAATAATTGTAACTGTCTTTGAAATTGCATTTAATAGTATCTTCCTCTAACTGTCCTTGAAACGATATTTATTGCCTTATATATTACCCAAAAGTTACTATGAAAAAGATACAGAGCCATATTACCACTATATACAAGTCTGCTTACACCAAGGACTCCACGTGTCTATGTACTAACTGCACAGCTGGGTCCACGGTTACATGTTTACTTTCTATACCATAAATGATAAACTCAGTATACATTGGTAGCCAAGGAAAGTGACCAAAAGGACAGTAATAAACTAGATTACCTGACTAAAATAACTGAAAGTACAAGAATTTTTAATAGCTAGTCAAAAAAATTATTCACGGACACATTCCTCGTTTAAGTTTTATCTAATATTCTAAATATTTTAACATATGAGTTTAGTGTATATTGCCTATTCTGTAGTGTAATTATTCAAACAGCACGTACATTTGAATTATACAGACTTTAATTTCATGGGTAGTTTCTGTAGGACAATTTAATATAAAAGTGAACACAAAAAACATGTCATTATTGGCTAATGATTAAAGTATGCCACTTCAAATTTTAAATTTATTAATAAGAGCCATCATCATATGCCACATATTTTCTCATTGGTTCACAACACTATTTCACTATATAATAGCGAAAATTTTAATATAACTAAGTTCTTAAAATTTTTACAGCTCCTCTAAAACCATGTAAGACATCTCATTTCCTCATCAAGCCACTAAAGACTCTTGAATAAATAGTTCCATACTAAATACTGTAACCAAGAAAAACATTTAAAATATTCTGTGATATAAATAAAAAGTCTAAACTTCAAAAAACAAAACAAAAAAAATTTAAAATTAAAATACAAATCCTAAAAAAATCATTTGAAAATAACTAAGAAACTATCAGAGTCCAAGGTAAAATGAAACTTGATTTTTGCAATATGACAGCACTGTATTGATATCTCACAATGATTAAACTTCTCACCATGTATAAAAACCTAGTTTAAAGGCTTCTTTTACTGATGATATCAAACAGTTTCAGTTGTAAAATATTTTTCCTATGATACACTTTTATTCCATTTATTAAATATAAAAGATATCATCTTCATAACTGTTTGCATGTTTTAGTTTATCAGCATATAGATACCACAAACAGCATACAGTCCCCAAAAGAATTACAAAGTAAATTTTATAAGTCTTTTGCTTCAAATCCCTACCTCCCATGTTTATTGCTCCTCGGGGACCCATATCACCCATTCTCATTTCCTGTTCTCTCTGTAAGTAAACATAGTTGTCAGAGTCAACCTATCGATCTTATGATTTGACATTTCCCATCTAAAATCAAACAGAAAAGAGTGAGTTGGGATATCACTGTCTATTAAAAATTCTGAAAATTTCCAACAATATTTACTTAACAAGACTACTAGAAGATAGGAAACAAATGGAAAAAAAAACAAAAAACAAAAACAACAAACTCTTCAAGCATCCAAGGCTAATACAACACATTAAGTTCTTAGAATATCTGGTTTACACTGAAAGACTAGATTCCACATGAACCTATGTTCCATTACTTGGTAATACTGCTACTCCAAAGAAATCTGCCTAGACCTTTGATCAAAGAAAACCCTAGCATTAATAATTAAGGTCAATTATATTTAACTTCCAAGTTACTAAAGTCTTAAAAGTTACAGGTGGTTTTCATTATGTAAAACTAACAAATGAGTCTTGCTTTTTTTATTTAACTAACCAGGTATATTCCACCTATGATCTATAGATACACCCTAGTAGACACAAAGAGTTATAAAATTTTTATGTAATATTGCTTTCCTTTAAACAAGCAACTGATTTACTTAAAGCATAAATACATTCTCATTTGCCAAGTTCTGAACCGATGCACTGTAGAAGTTAATTATAAAAAGAACACAGTCATACAAATTAAGAACTTTTGAAATTTCATTACAGCAGCTACTTCATCAGAATTGTTTACTACTATTTACTTCAAAATTAAACCAATGAAATCTGTGTGAAATTACTCAATAACAATGAAGTTGCAACACTACCTGAACCAATGCACTAATGCACTAATCAATGACTGTTTCAAGTCAATCTCTGGCTGAATGAAACACATTTTTGATAAAAGCAAGATTTAGTAAACTATAGTTATTTAATGATATCATATGGAAGAAAACACCATACAAAACCAAGGCCATAAAATGCTACAGTGGAAGAATAAATAGAATTAATAAGTAATTCTTTCAAAGACATCTGCAGAGGTTTAATGGTAGACCAGCTCTCTACCAAGCACAAAGTCCATGGCTGGATCCCCTAGCACAGACATGAGGAGGCCTCTAATGAAAGATATATTTTAGTAGAACATTAATAAAAGCAATGTGAAATGAGCAAAGTTATAATACAACAAAACAAATGTGTTGTCGCATTATTTAGAAAATACAAACACAACATCTTCATAAAAGCTATTTTTCAACTTTCCTAGAAATATGCTTTTTGCCTACTCGTAAAATGTGTTAATAATAGATACTATCATTAACATACAAAAAAGTTAACACTAAAGCTGGACATGGTGGAGCATGTCTTTCATCCCAGCACACCCACGAAGAGGGAGACAGGTATCTCTGTGAGGTGCAGGCAAGTCAGGTAGGTCTATATGAGATCCTGTTCTCAAAACGAAAAAAGGAAGATCATAAGATCAAAATGATACCAACGTAAGATCAAAATGATAACCAACCAAGCATCATATAAACACTTTAAACATGTTAATTATTAAATTTCCTCCTGTCTTCAGTTACTTCCCAGATACTGCTACTAAAATGCAAAGGAAACAAAGCTTACAGCATGGTCATATTATAACTTCAAAGAGACACTTCAGAGTATCATCTATCTACAACTTAATGAATTCAAAACTGTATGCCAACACAAATAATTTTTTTAATGATGCTGAAGATCAAACTTCAAAAAGGATAGGCAAGAGCTGAGCCTTTAATATATTTTAAAATAGAAAAAAGATGACATTTTTGACCGTAATTATTTACTTTACTAAATTATTATTATAGTGTAGATAGAGAGCACACACAAAAAAGAAAAAACTAACCAACATCCCAAGAGACTTTTATTTGGGAATAGAAAAATGGCTCATAATTAAAAGCAACTGCTGTTCTTCCAGAAGACCTAAAGTTCAGTTCCCAGCACCCAGACCAGGCAGCTTATTACCACCTTTAATTCCAGTACCAAGGGATCTGATGGCCTCAAGTCTCCAAGATACCTACCTGCACATATATGGCATATACTCACAAAGACACCTAAATTTAAAAAAAAAAAAAAAAAAGAAGAAACCTAAAATGAAAAAAAAAGTTTTTAATACCAGCTAGAGAGATGGCTCACAGCACTTAAAGAGCACTTACTGTTCTTGCAAAAAGACCTAAGTTTCATTTCCAAGCACACAATTGGGTGGCTCACAACAGCTAGGGAAACTAGAACCCTCTTCTGGTCCCAGCAGGTACCTGGACATATGTAATGCAAATTAATTCAAGCAGACTCATGTGCACACACACAAACACACCGGTTTCAAGATTTCCATCCAATAAATAAAACTACAATAAAAACTCAAATTTCAAAATAGAAATTCAACCCTGTTAGGCAGAACGAGCTTTGAGTATGCATAGCTACATGTGTTTTATGTGCAAAAGTCTGGCACATGATGAACCAATGCTAGATTTACTTCCTCAATCCAGTTTTTATTTGGGGGAATAATGGTAGAATTTTACTGTCCTAGAACTTGTTATGTACTCAGAAAAATCCTCCTGCTTCTGCTTCCTCAGTGCCAGGATTACCAGAGTGCAACACGATGCCACACCTTCCACCAGGCTTTTTTTTTTTTTTTTGAGACTCTGGCTGGCCTGGAACTTTCTATGTAATCTTGGCTGGCTTCAAACTCATAAGGATCAGAGTGCCTCTTCCTCAGTGCTTGGGATTAAAAGCACTCACCACCACTCTAGGCCCAACTTTTTATTTTGAGGCAGAATCTTTCACAGAACCTCAAGCTCATCAACTAGGCTGGAGGGATAAGAAGTTTCAGGACTGGGCCCCAATGTCCACCCACACACAGTCACCAAGACTGGAATTAGAAGCTGATACAACAATGTCTGGTTGCAATGCCTGGCTTTGTTCATGGGTTCTGTGGCCTTGTACTTGGATGGTAAGCACTTTACCAACTGGGCCACCTCCCCAACCTACTTTTACAGCTATCCCGCTGCAGCAGAAGATAAAACAGATACAGAGATAATAAATAATTTGTTCAAGGCAATACAAAGTGAAAACGACCAAGCTGTCTTACAAAAATTCTGCGAATAAAACTCATAAAATCCATTGATTACAAGATACCTCCATTCTTCAACAATCCCAACAGTAAAAAACAAAGAAACTGAAGTTAACTTAAAAGGACTGTATAGTTCCTTATCATTATCATTAAGAATATCCTTATCATTAAGAATTATAAGTGAACAGATGACAAAAGAAGCAAAGTACAACTGTTTTCCAAAACTAAACACAGAAGCACATTCCAGGGTAGAAGTTTATGAAGTGTGTAACAGCTCTTTGAGAAAATAACTAACAACAAAAGTTCTAATACTAAATTATAATACTGAGACCTTACCAAACATTTCCATGTCAACATTCATGACATTCCAATATGGCAAAAACAATGGTCATAAGAAAACCTTGATGCTTTAATGTGAATCAGGGAAACTGAAACCACTATGTAATAATAGTAACTACCACATTTGTAGCATATATATATATGAAATAATTATGAATATTTGAATGAAATACCAAAAATTGACTAATTTTATAAACTTTTATCAACACTGATATAGATTTCATTAATACCCTAAACAACTAAACAGGACACAAACAGTGTTTCTGCTACATCATTATAAAAGACGACTATTTTGAATGGTAACAAACCATTTTCAATACACAGTAGCATTTTTACCTAGGACTTTAATATCTGACTGCCAACCTGATACTGAGAAACATAGTTTCTTTGTAAAAGAGACAAATAATTAGATGATTTACTTTAAAAAGCAGTAATTTTTAAAATAATTTACATAATGCTTAAATTTTTTCCATGATGAAAAGTTCCATTCCAAGTTGAAGGGAGACCAATAGGTTTTTAGCGCAAAAGCATTTCTAAGACACTACCACCCTAGTATTATTCATGCAATAGATTTTTTTAAAAAATAATTTTTTATAGGGAAGTAATATAGAATCTCACTGTGTAGCCCTGACTGGCTAAGAACTTGATATGTAGATCAAGCTGGCCTCAAACTCGGGGATCTGCCTACCTTTCTGCCTCCCAAGTACTGGGAATAAATGTGTACACTAACACATTTGGCATCAGGAATGTTTTTGTAACTCCTGAGATACAAAATCAAACATGGGAAGATAACTATTTGATATGGCAAAATATTAAACAAATTTACAAACTTACCAGTTCCCCGACTTCAAAGTTAAACAGTAAGACACAGAAACGTAAAATAAGACTGATCTTTAGCCAGGCAGTGGTGGCACATGCCTTTAATCCCAGCACTTGGGAGGCAGAGGCAGGTGGATTTCTCAGTTCAAGGCCAGCCTGGTCTACAGAGTGAGTTCCAGGACAGCCAGGGCTATACAGAGAAACCCTGTCTCGAAAAAAACAACAACAACAAAAAAAGACTGATCTTTGTATAGATACTTTTTAAAATTTTTGTGTAGTTTAAAATATTTTTATTTGTGCATGGCATGTATGTTCATATCCACAGAAGCCATAAGAGGATGATGGTTGTGGACCACCTACCTAGTAAGGATGTTAGGAATCAAGCACAGGTCCTCCAGAGGAGTAGCAAGTATGCTTAGCCACTGAAGCATCATTTAACCCTTACATTTTTAATTGGCTGTAATTTGTAAAATGACAAATAGTAATAAAGTTAAAAAGCTCTTTCATGTCCTCAGTAAATGTTAATAAAAGAATTTAGATTCCATAAAGATGGACATCCTGTTGCTTTTGTTGTTGTATGTCTTTCTGTTTTGTTTAGAAAGAAGGCTGGCATTGAATTTCAACTTAATTCTCAAGTGATGGAATAGAGGCATATGCTGCTAATGTCATTTGAAAACATTTCTTTTGAGAAAATGTATCTGTTATCATATATATATATATATGATGTGTGTGTGTGTCTGTATGTTTTTGCCTTCTTGTATATCTATGTATTTGCTTGCCTGGTACCCACAGAGGTCAGAAGAGATCATGAGACCACCTGATACTCAAGTTAAAAACAATTGTGAATCCCCATGTAGGTGCTGAGAATTAAATCCTGGTCTTCTCCAAGAGCAGACAATGCTCTTAATTAATTGTTCAGCCATCTCTCAAGCTCCTGTTTCATTTTTTATCATGTGTACATCACTAGAGTATCTGGATGCGTGAGTAAGCCAGAAGCATGAGATCTCTTAGAGCTGGAGTTACCAGTTGTTCTGAGCCAGTGACATGGGTACCAGGAGCCAAACTCAGATATTCTGGAAGAGCATTGAACACTCTTAAATGCTGAACCATCTCTCTAGATGCTAGAGAACTCTTTCAAGTTCTAGACATTCCTCTTCAATAAAATTATAAAGAAAAAGAAAGGGTACACCACTATACATGAATACATTCCCAAAGCTTGTTAAATTGCCACTACTGGCATCTGATACTATATTTCCTTTAACATTCAGAATAAATATGATTTCACATAGTGTGGTTGTGTTTCTTACAATTATTTTGTGTATATAGAGTGTGTATTTATTTAAAAAAAAAAAAGAACTTGAAGAAAATTGTTCTTTATTACACGGATAATACTTAGGTTGCTAGGCTTGGCAGCAAGCCCCTTTACTCAAGAAACCATATCACGTGCCTAGTGTTTTTTTATTTTAAGGCAATGTAATTTTAAAGAACCATAATGTATAAGTCACAAGTAATTTTTTTTTTAAATAGTCTCAGTCTCAATGGCCATGAACAACAACATTTAAAAGTTTCTAAGAGCCGGGCAGTGGTGGCGCACGTCTTTAATCCCAGCACTTGGGAGGCAGAGGCAGGTGGATTTCTGAGTTCGAGGCCAGCCTAGTCTACAGAGTGAGTTCCAGGACAGCCAGAACTACACAGAGAAACCCTGTCTTCAAAAACAGTTTGTAAGAATTGTTGAGGTATCAACTTATGACATTTTTAAGTATTTGAATACACATACACAATGTAGTTCTAAAGAAAAGACTAACATGTTCTGACAGTTAAAAAAAGATTCATCCTTTGTGCTGGTGAGATGGCTCAGTGGTTAAGAGCACTGACTATTCTTCCAGAGGTCCTGAGTTCAATTCCCAGCAACCAGCCCGCATTTGTTTTCTTTTCTCTAGTTCTTTCGTAAGAAAATGTATGTAACATGGTACTAAAATTAGATAAATGACCAAATTTCCATGAAAAACATTAATAATGAACAAAAATTTAGCTAACATACTACTCCTAGGCACAAAGAATACCACAAAAACTATCAACGTGTAATATATTAACAAAAGAGGAATAAAAAGTTTTGCAGAAATTGGCTGTTGACAACGTCACCAATAAAGGAAAAAGGGCTTATAAAGCTTATTGCTTTCTTTTCTCTTCCAGTTTTCATTTCAAGACAGCCTTTGGCACAGATTGGTATCACATAAAAGCAAGCCTCTACCATCAGTCTCACAAGTGCTGGGATTACAGGCTGCTCATACCAGGATCCCTGACTAAATGTACATACACTTTCAATTCAGGTAATTGAAAGCAATATCCAAAACTCGACATAACTTCCATTTAGGGAAGAAATACCTGGTAAAATGCTAATTTACAGCATTTAACTTGGACTTCCTGCCTTGAATGTGAATAAATGTATTCTAAAATAGTTACCCACAAAAAGTACAGGAAATAGTCCTCAGTTTTATCATCATTAGATAAAATTTGTATCACATATAATTACAGGATTGAAAGTTTAAAGAGCCTAGATAGATAACGTGGTAGTTAAAAGCACTGATTGTTCTTGCCAAGGACACAGGTTTAATTTCCAGAACCTACTTTGTGGTTCACAACCATCCAGAATTCCAGTTCCAAGGGATCCAATGCCTTCTTCTGGCCTCTTTAGGCTCCATGCACACAAATGATACACAGATACACATGCTGCCAAAACATTCATACACATAAAAAAAAAAAAAAAAAAAAAAAGACAAAGAGGAAAAGGAGGAAGAAAAAAGAAAAACCAATAAAACAGTAAGTATTCAAATAGCCAAAGTCCAACAATCGACAACACTATTAAATACTAGTGACAATAGGAAAGGACAGGAGGAATCATTACTAGGAATGCAAAAGGAACAAAAACTGTCTGTCAAAGACAGTCTGGTAGGGACTTAAATCTTACCATATGATTCAATAATCATCTCTTTGCATTTACCCAAGGGAATCGAAAACTGTCCAATCAAAAACTGAACATGAATGTTAATAGTAGCTAAAATTTGAAATCAATAAAATTTTCTTCAAATAAATTATTATAAATCTAGGAAAAGCCGGGCGGTGGTGGCGCACGCCTTTAATCCCAGCACTTGGGAGGCAGAGGCAGGCGGATTTCTGAGTTCGAGAGTTCGAGGCTAGCCTGGTCTACAGCGTGAGTTCCAGGACAGCCAGGGCTACACAGAGAAACCCTGTCTCGAAAAACCAAAAAAAAAAAAAAAAAAAAAAATAAATAAATAAATCTAGGAAAACAGAATTATTGTTAAACACTAAAAAGAAACGATCTCTCAGATTAGGATGTAGAGAAAATTTGAATTTGAAATGAAAAATGTCCATGTGAACAAACTACACACTGTCTTATTCTAAATAGGACATCGTAGGAACGAAAAAACATGGGCACACTAGAAGGGACAGATTATACGGATAAGGAGGGAAAGCTAACGATGCAGACAAAAGGATTGAAGCAGGGGAGGTGTGTGTATAGAAATACTCTGCCCAATACCAGAATGGTAAAAGTCACTATACATTTGTCAGAACTCTCTTCATGGTAACCCTAAACTACTGGCTGTAACTGGTAATGATGTGCCAATGCAGGTTCATCACAGTGCTATCAAATATGGCATGCTGGGAGAGATACAGGAGCTAAAGCGTGCTGGAAATCATCATACCTTAATATCAGTTTTGCTAGGAATTTAAAACTACTTTTGAGAATGTACTAAATAAAAAAGGGAAAAAGAAAAAGAAGACAAGGAGGAAAAATCAGAAAGGGAAGAACACAGATGAACAGGATAACTAGCATTCAAAATATGTAAACACTTCATGTTTACATTGTAATAATCACTAAATTTATGCTTTAAATTACTCATTAAAAATTATTCATCTTTGCCCAATCAGAAATCAAAGTAATAACAAACAGGGAGATTACTTAAAACACAAGGGTTTTAATGCAACAGTGCATTTTGCAGATCTTAGGGTGCAGCAAAATCAATAGCTGCTTTTTAATTCATGGTATTTCTGAGACTGAATTGCACAAAATCCCATAGAATCTAACACGTAATGGCAGACAAAAGGGAAATACACACTGTATATAAACTAATATTTGGACATATATACTGAGTTGAGAATCTTATTTTTAATGCATTTACCTAAGAACATTCATTAATGGGTATAATTTTCAATTGTCATTTGAAATTCTCTGAAAAAAATTCTGGCTTTGCTTTGCTTCCTGAGGTAGGTAATAACTAAAGTGCTTGCTCCTTCTGTCTCAGCGTAACCTAACTACTGGGATTACAGACATATGTAGCTGGGAAGATGCATGTAATTGCTAGAATATACCAGTAATATTTAATTATTCCTCAATTTTAGTTTAGTTTATTTTCTTAATAATAACAAACTACTAAAGGAGTGAAGAACGGCATCAGCCACAAGTAAGGAAGCTTTCTAACACTAATGGGAAGGGGAGGTCTGCACCCCTTTACTTGTCCTCTATCACCCAGTATGCTTTCTTATGAACATTATGCAACTCTTACGATTGGACAGGGCAATTTATGAAAGATGAGCCAAAAAGCAAACATACACAAGACAGGAGACAATCTGAAAGTGGTCCCTAGGAAAGAGGAAAGCAATGGAAGAAGAACGCACCATCTGATCCAATCTAATGAAGCATCATATACATCAAAAAGGAGATGGTCTTTATCTGCTCGTTTGCTGTTCACATCACACCAACAGGAGCACTGATGTGCTAACAAGGACATTATTCCTAATAGGCCTCTCAAAGTAACAGCTTTAATGCTTAATTTCAACTACTAAATAAAAAATCAGTTATATAAAATTGTAAAAGAAGCTATTTCTACAAACGAATCAATGTTGGCGATGCAAAAAATTACTAATATAGCCAAAGAACTCCGCTTACATCAAATATGGTTGAATTTACAACCAAGAGAGAAGATTGAAGACACTGAAGACATATGACAAAAAGCAATTGTTTGAAATTTTTCAAGTAGTCACTGAAAACAAATATAATCACCAACAATCTAATTTTAAAATATTACCAGTAGAGTATGTTTACAAACCAAGTTGCACACCTCTAGCAGTTAAAATTAAAATGCCATTTATCTAGCTTAATTTACAATTCTTAATATTTAGGTGATAATAGCTTCATGATCTCAATAAATAAATACAGCATACAAATGTTAGGCATACGCGACTCTATAAACATTTTGAAAATATAATCACCAAGGAAAATAATTCCTGCAAAATGGCTCTACAATGTCACACAGCAGAAGTAACAATCTAAATATGCCTTCTTCAAAATTGTTACTAATTCAAACTACTTACAAACTATATGTACTGATTACATTATACATATTAACAATAGTTCCAAAGCCATGTTTTAGCCCAATTACTTCTAATCTCCAGTGCTGATTCTCTTCTCCATTCACTCAAAAAAGGTAAATGTCTGCTAAAAATAAGGTAGAACCAATAATGAACCAAATATTAAAACTTACCACTTCAAATGAAAAGGCATATGGTAAACTTACAACACAGTAGAATAATAAACCAATTTTATCAGTTAAGACTTTAGAAAACACTAAAAATAAATTCTCAGTAATATTTCCCAGTAGATAACTTGATTCTCTAAACCTCAAGAACATTTAAACTATTTCTCTTAGAGGTCTATCACTGCAAAACACTCTGTAACAAAAATACCCATAGCAAAGGAAATAACGTGGAATTTTTTTCCCCTAAATGGAAAACTCTTATAATGGAAACCAGTCTCCTTATAAAGTGTGTAGAATTCTCACATTAAAAAGTTAGATTTGCTGACAACCAAGCATGCACATAAAAAAGTTGATTACTGGGCTGGAAAGATGGCTTAGAAGTTAAAAGCACTGAAGGCTGTTCCAGAGGTCCTGAGTTCGATTCCCAGCAACCACATGGTGGCTCACCAACCATCTATAGTGGGATCTGATGCCCTCTTCTGGTGTGTCTAAAGATAGTAACAGTGTACTCATATAAATAAAATAAATAAATCTTTTTTAAAAAAAATTTGAGTATTTGACATTTTGTTTTGTTTTGTTTTTCGAGACAGGGTTTCTCTGTATAGCCCTGGCTGTCCTGGAACTCACTCTGTAGACCAGGCTGGCCTCGAACTCAGAAATCCACCTGCCTCTGCCTCCAAAGTGCTGGGATTAAAGGAGTGGTCGTGCCCGGCTTGACAATTTAAAAAAAAAAATTTATTCATTATCATTATTATTCATTTATCCCATCATGAAGTCTATAAAATAGTCCAGTAGTTTTATTTCAGTGTGTTTTTCCAACAATCTACCAAAAGCTTAATCTGAGACAATCTACCAAGGCAGAGTAACACAAACCACATTTAAAATTATGATTTCAGATTATCTACCTACTTATCTATTTTTATTTGAATCTACAACATCTCCCTATGTAGCACCCCCTGGTGGCCTCAAATGTGTGTCTTCCTGCCTAACTCTTAAGAATACTAGGGTTATAAGCTCCACATTACTTACAATGGCAGCTGGGACTGGAGATCACACACACACAGCTATTTAATCCTGTTAGCTTCTATATAACTATATATACAAATTCTGACCTCTAAATATTCAGCATAACAATAAACGAAAGCATTTTAAAACTTAGAACATAATTTGTAGGTGCTTAAATACTCCATCTCCAGAAAGAAGGGGTCAGGGGGGAGAAAATGAGAATATATCTGGGTTATGGACTCCTGAAACACCAAGTTGTCCCTTGATAAGAAGAATAACATATAAATAAGATATTCCCATAATTTCCATCAAATGTATTCAGAAAAACATTTTTTACATATTTATTATAGAGCAAAGGAACCCCTGTTTTTAATTTTATTAGACTGAGTATATGATTCTACAAACAAAGCCAATTAATTTTATGTTTTCCATTTTTAAACTAATTTAATAGCTGGGCATGATGGTATAGGGGTCTCTGAGTTAAGGACAGCCTGATCTACATGGAGACAGATAGGTAGTTCCAGTATAGGAAGGACCACAGAGAGCTTGCGTGCACTTGCGCTATCGCTCCCACTTACCCACCAGTGCGCGCGCTCCCCCCCCAAAAAAGAAAACAACTTACAACACTATTAATTTGCTCCAATTTAAATGAAAACTTGTAAGGTTGCAACTAAATATTATTAAAGCCAATATTTCAGTATAATTAAAGAATTACATGTCTAAATAAAAACGACCAGTATTTTTATGCATATGGATATTTTTTATCTCCATGTATGTCTGTGCACCACATGTATGCAGTGCCCTTGCAGGCCAGAAGACATGATATCCTTTGAGGCAGGAATCACAGCAGGCAGTAAGCCTGCCATATATATGGTGTGGGTAATGAGACCTCATCTGGAAAAGCTCAAGTGCTCTTAACAGCTAAGCCATCTCACCAATTCCCTTGCCAGTACTTTCAATTCCAATATATCTAAACATCAAAATCCTAAAGAATGGTCTCAATAATATGAGTAACTATCAGCTTAACAAGTATATTATTGTTTAATCATAAGACTAAGTTGTTCCAATTACATAAGATACAGATGGTATTCTAATGAATTAATTACCCAGACTCTCTGTTCTTTTCTACTGTACTCAAAAAAGCAGTTTCTAAAAAAATATACCCTAATATTTAAGTCCTTAGTTTATAGAAAAAAAAAAACCAATTAGGTGAAAGTGTACTAACCCAAAATGTATGAACATAAGACATTAAATGTAACCATCGCGACACAACTGTATCAGTCATTTGATTTTACCAACATGTCCAAAATCTATCAACTAGATGACCTGCAAGTCACACCAAACTCTAAAGCAAACCCTGTCTTGAGTATAATTCCCTCAATTGTTTCCACAGAATGAAAGGGCCATGTAAATTACTTGTAAAATACATCCTTCAAATGTTCACTTGTTTGACCCTTCTCTACTTCTCTGGGGGAAAAAACCCTCTATTGCAACTAAATTACTTGTTTGATAACTTATAAAGAAAGAATACTTGAATAAGCCATGTAGAAAGCACAAAATTAGAGCTTGTCTAAAAAATACATAAATCGTTTCAGAAAATGTATTCCTACCTACCCTCTTGTTAGTAAGAAACAATAGGTGTCATTTCTCTTTGCTAGCTCAAATTACTGAAATTTTATCATTCCCGAACTTTCTATTTTGAGTCCTGTACATGTCACACCAGAGCAAATCAAGTATAATTAGATCCTGGAGGTAATAGAAAACAATACCCATACAAGACACAAAATCAGTAACATAGCAAAGCTGATACTACGGATCAAGAGGAAGCGGCATTAGAAAGAATACGTCTTAACCCTCTATCAACAGAGCGGAAAGTATCTAGAAACCGATAAAGCCTCGTGTTTGGCAGCATCACTTTAGCAGCTGTTTCCTTGACTCTTGAGCTGACTTTTACAAGACTATCATGAACCTAATTTGGATTCCTCAGGAAACTTGGATCTTACGATATGAGCAGAACTGCTCAAGGAGCCTTCTAAAAACACTGGAAAGGAAACATATAAATTAATTAATTTGCATTGTAATTTATCAACTGTTGAGTTTGGATAATCTGAGATTCCCCCTCCCTTTTTTAAAAAACTCCCCCAATTATCATACTGATTCTAGATCAGGGACTAGCAAACAGGGCCAAGTAGCAAATATTTTAGACTTTGCTTGCCACAAACTTTTGATACAGTATCTTATATTGTTCACAACTAGTCAACTTAGCCTTTGTGAGGCAAAGCAAATGTTAACAAAGCTAACAAGTGTATTTCAAATTTAATTACAAAAACAGAAAGCATGCAGATTGAGAAGGCCTTCTCTAGTCTGCTGGTCCTTGGTCCAGATTAAATAAATCACTAAAAACTAATAAAATCTTTATTTGAGACTGTATCTCCTGCATACATATGAGAAATCAATTGAAGGCTGACATCCAAATCCACAAGACACTATTCATACAGAATGCTATACTGTTTAAATTATTTACATATGTGTGTGTGTGTATGTATGTATGTATGTATGTATGTATGTATGTATGTATGTATGTATATATATGAATCTCCAACTCTCATGTTTCCCCAAGCCCATTTACCACTAAAAACTTGTATGACCATGATATTTCAACACATTTAAGTAAGTGCATCTTAAGCTTCAAAAAAAGTTAATACATTGTCTAACATTTTAAAATCCAACATATGTGTCTCCAACATAAACCTAATGATTTCAAAATATTGGTGGATCTCAAGTATTTTCCACTGGTTTAGGGATATGTTACAAATTGTTACCAACATTGTTTAGCAGAACACTATACCCAAGTGTACATGCCAGAATCTACTCTAATCACACAAACACAAAATTCTTTCTAGGTATAAAATGTAGGGATTTACTGGGAACAATAGAATGCACACTCTTACTCCCAGCAATAAGGAGGCAAAGAGGCAAGGAGATCTCCTGTGAGTTTGAGGCCTTTACCTTCTGACCCTTCTGTAATCCACCTCTCCAGTGCTGCCAGGTTTGTGCAGTATGGGATGAACTCATAGTTTTACTAATGTTAAATTAAGCACTCTTTAGGTGAGTTTCATCTCAACCACATTTCCAGCCTTGAGAGGAATGCACCAATGGAAAACCATTGACAAAAAGGACACAACTTAAATTAACAGTTGTAACATTATATACTATTCTCAAGTATGAGAATCATTTAAAATTGGAGGGTTAATTCCACCAGCCCTGGTGGTACACACCTTTACTCCAAGCACTTGGTTGGCAGAAGACAGCCTGTTTACAGAATGAATACCAGGACAGCCAGGGCTACACAGAGAAACCCTGTCTCAAAATAAAAAATAATAAAATAAAATAAAATAGAAGGAAGGGGGGGGAGGGAGGGAGGAAGGGAGGGAGGGAGGGAGGGAAAGAAGGAAGGAAGGAAGGAAGGAAGGAAGGAAGGAAGGAAGGAAGGAAGACAAAACAAACCAGAAACATATGGCTCAATGGTTAAGAACACTGGCAGCTCTTTCAGAGGACCCGGGTTTAATTCCCTAGCGCCCACATGGCAGCTCGTAACTGTCTGTAATTCCAGTTCCAGGGGATCCAATGCATTTTCTGATCTCCACAGGCACAAGGCACTCACATGGCACACATACATACATGCAGGCAAAACACGCACACATAAAATAAGAAAAAATTTTTGAATGTATATATAAATACACACTTACACACACTTAAAATCGTGAGACACATGTTACAAGAAAGATTGAAAACTATCGCACTTAATTAATAATTACAACAGCTATTATCAAAGAATGACATTTTCTAAGAAATAAGGTATGAAGTAAGACAAGTTAAAATTTATATCCCTGAAATTCTAAACACATCTATGTCAAAATAATGATGTTAAAGAGTGACCAAATTTATTAAGTGCTGTTCTTCATCCTATGCTACAATATTCCTGAAGAAATAAAACGTACACCCCATGGCCTCCATTCGTGCACTTGGTACTGTTCAAGGATACCCAATAAGTGGAGGACAAGCTGGCAGGAGCACCGTAAACTAACCAAGGAAACCTGCTTAGGCTGATTTGGGAAAGGTCAACTTACCGTTAGACTCCTTCCTTTTAAACTGAACAGTGAAAAATGAGAGAACACAGAAAAATATTCTAATTTTAAATTTCAAAAAGAAAGAATTAAAACTGCTTAATAATCTTACCAAAGGCATATTTTCTAAGTATAAAAATGTGAAAACTGCCTCACAATATTCCTATTAACACATTTTTTTTACCCATTAACACGAAAACTCCTGTACTACATCTTTTAGTATTTGGTTTACTTACAATAACAGTAAGCATTATAAAGCTAAAGAACTTGTGCTTATAGTTTCTCATCTACTGAAAAGTTCTAAACAACTAGACGTGGTGGTACATTCTTTTATTCCCAGAACTCCAGGGGCATATGCAGGTGGATCTCTGTGAGTTCCAGGCCAGTCTGAACTACACAGTCAGACTCCATCTCAAAAAACAAACACAGGGCTAGAGAGACCACTCAGCAGTAAGAGTACTATCAGCTCTTCCAGAGGTCCTGCATTCAATTCCCAGCAACCCATACAGTGGCTCACAAACATCTATAATAGGATCTGATGCCCTCCTTTTGCATACAAGCATACATGCAAACAGCATTCATAGACATAAAACAATTCGTTTAAAAAATTTAAAAACTAAAAAAAAAGTAAGAACCTCTGATTTTTCCATTATTAATTCCATTGTTATGAAATGATCAAGCTCATTAAGTATAATCAAAATATGACTGCTCTCCAGAAAATAGTAGCTGTATAGCCTTCTAAAATAAGTATTAAGAATTACAAATACTCCAACCAATGACTCAACATAATTCAAGTATTTAAGTAAATTCAATTTAGTCTATAGTATCTTTCTTCCATTTTTTTCTGTTTTGTTCATTCACTCATTATGCAGTGTATACGTAACTTAAACACTTGTGCTTTTCTATTTTATGCATATGGACAGATCGAAAGATAACTTTTTTCTTTCTTTTTTTTTGTTTTTTTGGTTTTTTTGGTTTTTTTGAGACAGGGTTTCTCTGTGTAGCCCTGGCTGTCCTGGAACTCACTCTGTAGACCAGGCTACCCTCGAACTCTTGAACTCAGAAATCCGCCTGCCTCTGCCTCCCAAGTGCTGGGATTAAAGGCGTGCGCCACTACCACCAGGCTGAAAGATAGCTTTTGAGACCAGGACTACTGTGTAGTCCTGAGTCTCTAATTAAGGTCAGCTGACTTTGAAGCAAATGCCACTGTTAACTTGCTGAGCCATGCAGGCATCAACCCAGCTTCTTTGGTTTTAATCAACAATTTTCTACTTTTATTTTTGGGTTTGTTGTTGTTGTTGAGACAGACTAGTCTTGAACTTGCAGCAAACCTCAGGCCTCTACCTCCAAAGTGTGTGCCAGGTGAAGGACAGAAGTTGACATGGGACTGTCTTCCTCAATTACTTCTCTAACTTAGTTTGTGGGGCAAGCCCTCTCACTGAACCACTGAACCTGGTGCTCACTCACTTGGCCAAAAAATTGAAAATGGGCCAGTCTTTGCCTGTCTCCACCATCTACCCTCTATGGCCAAGCCTCCTGAAACTGGATATGCCTGGGCCATTATGAATCTCAAGTCCTCCTGCTTCCAGGCAATAGTCTACTCTCGGTTCACATCCCAGACTTGTCAACAATCTTTCTGAGTCTTCCTGTCCATATGATACAGAGCTTGTGAGGAAGTCAGAGGACAACTTCTCCAAGTCTTTTGTGTCTTTTCATAGTGTAGATCCCAGCAACTGAACTAAGGTATTTAGGCTTGGCAGCAAGTGCTTTGATACACTGAGCCACCTAGAAGACCCCTCAAAAATCTTTTTAAAAACATAAGAAGTCTGTTTATCTTTAAAATTTGGTAGTATGACGAAGGGGCAGTAGTCACAGGCTATAATTTAATATTCTAATCGGAATTTTTAATATGTGGCTTTAGCATGCAAAATATACTTTTCCTAACAACTTGAAAAAATATCTAAATGCTTAAATATACTATCTAATCCTATTCTAGTAAAATAATCTTGTGAAATAATAAACAATGTACTCTACAAAACCCAATAAAATCAGACTGAGTATTTTAAACACATAATTTATCTTATTCCCCAAGGTCACTTGATAATTGTAAAATTTTACCAACTTAAACATTTTCTGAAGGAAAATGATATTTTTTATGAATTTAGAGGCTGATGAGATGGCTTAGCAGTTAAGAGCACTTGCAGCTCTGCCAAAAAGATCAGGGTTCAAAACCAAACAACCACTTCAGGCATTCACTCTAGCTCCAGGGAATCCTAACCCCCACATGCACCACATACTCACCCAGAGGTATGCATCTAATTTCTTTAATCATTTTAAAAAAATAAAAAGCCAAAAAGTCACAGAGTAGTGATGGTGGCATGCTTTTAATTATAACACTTGGGAGACAGAGGCAGGAGGATCTCTGTAAGTTCAAAGGCAGCCTGGTCTACAAATTGAAGTCCAGGACAGCCAGAACTAGAAAAACCATGTCTTGAAAAACAAACAAGCCGGGCAGTGGTGGTGGACGCCTTTAATCCCAGCACTTGGGAGGCAGAGACAGGCGGATTTCTGAGTTGGAGGCCAGCCTGGTCTACAGAGTGAGTTCCAGGACAGCCAGGGCTATACAGAGAAACCATGTCTCTGAAAACCAAAGTGTTAAAAAAAAAAAAAAAAAAAAAAAAAACCCTCCACACACACACACAAAAAAAAACCACACAAAAAACAAAATCTTGCAGAGCCAAGAAGGTGTCTCAACAAGTAGAATCTTATATATACAGACAACTGAAGTTCCATCCTTGGAACCCATAATGCAAAGAAAATTTTTACCTTAGGATGTTTAAGGAACTCATTACTCAATTTTAAAATGAAATAATGTTTCCAAACCATAGAACATGTAACACATTCTATGGTAGGACAGTAAATTAAAACCAGTCATTCATCATTAATTTCTATAGACATATTATATTAATATCTATGTTAATTTCCACTAAGCAAAAAAACAGCATTATTTCAAAAACAGTCTATAACTGCATTTATGATATGATATTTAGAAATAAAAAGTTTCTTTAAAAGTTCAGAAACGGAATATTTTACTTAATCCTTTCTTGCTAGTCCACTACAACAATGGCAGTATTACTAACACTACAAATAACTGTGTTCATTATAAAACATGTACTGTTCATGTCAGGAAAAATACCAACAAAGTTAATATTTACCTATTTTACTATGGGAAAATCTTTTAGTAAATATTCAAGTAAATAAAAGTAATAGGTTATTTATTATTTCTTAATCCTCAGTGGAAATTCTGTAAGAAATATATCATATATGGCTTACATATGATTATTACTTAAAGACTGAAAAGGAATATTAGCCTGGAAATATGATAAATTCCATTTCCTTTTATATTACAGTATCTTTACATTGATAAATCCAACAGATTTAGGCTCAAAACTGAGATTATAGTTTAAAATAAGTTGTTAAATGCTTAATATCTAAGGAAGAAAAGACAATAGAAAAGTAAAGCTGGAAATCAAATAAATAAAAATTTCAAGCCAGGCAGTGGTGACACACGCTTTTAATCCCAGCACTTGGGAGGCAGAGGCAGGTGGATTTCTGAGTTCAAGGCCAGCCTGGTCTACAGCGTGAGTTCCAGAACAGCCAGGGCTACACAAAGAAACCCTGTCTCAAAAAACCTATAAAAAAAAAATTTTTTTTTCCAAAGCCAGGCAGTGGTGGCACACACCTTTAATCCCAGCACTTGGGAGGCAGAGGCAAGTGGATTTCTGAATTCGAGGCCAGCCTGGTCTACAGAGTTGAGTTCCAGGACAGCCAGGGCTATTCAGAGAAACCCTGTCTAGAAAAAAAAAAATTCAAAAGGCCTTAAAATTTCTTCAGCAGTTAATTTGGTGATAGAATAATTATAAATATTTCTTCAACTAAATTTAAATGGCACATTATTTCCATCCAAAACATATTTAGTTGATAATAGGATAAACATTTTTCTTGTTATTACCAGTTAAAATTTTACTATGTTTGCTTATATGCTCTAGTTAAAAACAAAGAAAACAACTAACCGTTGCCAGATAACAAAAAACATAAGAAGTTTGAAAAATAAATAAATAAAAAGCAACAAAGACTTAATACTTTCAGCCTCAGAAACGTATTAAGCTTTAGTTCTTAAAGAATCATTCATTGTTTTTAACAATAGAAGAAAAATAACACTATCTTCAGAATAAAGACTATAGCTGGTATTCTTTCAAGTGAACTGTGAAACTCTCGCTTGATTATCATTAAGAACTTGGAAAATATGGTATTTTGAAGTATTTATGGAGCCGTCATCATTGGGGAATAATAAAAACAAAAACCTGAGCCTGGTGAGAAGGCATTTACTGAGCAAGCCTGAAAACCTGAGTTTGATTCCCAAATATGCATAAAAGTATGAGAAAAGACTCCAAAGTGGCCCTCTGACCTACACACACACACACACACACACACACACACACACACACACACACACACCATGGAACAAGCTACCATTAACTAATGAATAATTTTTTTTTTTTTTAAATTTAAGCCTGGGCTACTTTGTAGGAAATTCAGGGATAAAAACATGTTGAATAACCTGTAACTAGAAGTCCCACAGATGAGTTACTCTAGTCTACGTAATGGTGCATAGTATGAAAAGGAAGAAGAAAAGGAGAGGGGAAGCTCCGACAGAATCAAACTAATGGGAATACATCAGAAAACAATAAAAGGCCACTTAATACATCCATTTATAAGACCTTTGCAAATGGGGGCTTTAAACAGTTAATATTAACATACCAACAGAACTGGATGAAGTTAAATGTTTTATACAAGATCATTCAGAAACAGTAACTTACAAGATGAAAAGGTTCTATGTTTAGAGGTTTTATGGTTAAACACTGTATATATCTGAAACTTTTAAAAATAAGACATGAAACAATACAAAAATCAGGTAGAGCTGATGCTTGTATCAAGGTATCCTACTGAAGAGCATGTATTTTTACGAATCAATTAAAACAGAAGAACTATAGCACCCATTTTATAAGTTATGAATATGACTTCAGAAACTAATGAACTACTCACAAGACATTAACACAGCCACTAGCTTAACAACCATGAAAAATTCAGAAATTAGATGAAAAATTCAGAAGTTAGAAAACAAAAATCTAAAAAATTATAAATACACACCATCCAATATATAAAATCATCTTGGCTAACTGATATTTCACTTACATTTTCCATATAGTTTGGTTTAAAGCCCTCCTGCTGTCGCCTCAGCTCCTCTTGTTCTCTGTGGCGGATCATTTCTTCCTCACGACGACGATGTTCCTCTTCATGTCTGAAAACATTTTTTTTTAAATTTCATCACTATGACATTTGAGCTTCTAGATATTTTATTCAGGAGGGGTAGGGAGCTGGGGGTAAAAAACTTGTGTGAGTTACATTGTATATGACAATTTGTGACTGAGAGCTGCTTACAGCATCCTAGATTTCACTTTCTATTTTGTTACAAGCCTCTAAATCAAGAACAAGGAGTACAACACAAGTTCAACATATAACTATGCATGTATCAAAGAACTCTAACCAATTTGGTAGTTAAGACCTGTAGTATCATCAGTGAAGCACTGAGAAGGATCACACACAAGATTAAATCATGGGGGCTGGAGATATGGTTCAGCAGCATCTAAGAGCACTAGCTTCTCTTCCAGAAGACCTGAGTTTAATTCCCAGCACTCACATGGCAGCTCATACCTGCCCATAACTCCATTTCCAGAGCTTCTGACACGTTCACATAGACATACATGCAAGCAAAACACAAATAAATATTAAAAGAAGCTAGCATGGACTAACTGTCTAGGGAATTGTCTGAAATAAATCAAGGACAAGCTCTGTGGTAAAAGACTGGTCTAAAATGTACAAAGCATGAATCTGAGGAGTTCAAGCCAGCATTAGGAGAGAGTGGGCGGAGGCATTAAAAAAAACAAAGTCTACCAGCTATAATCTGGCTAACAACAAAATTCACATTCAAAGTCTAACCAAAGATGGGAAGAAGGGGACAGCAGGAGAGAATGGAGAACAAGAAAGGATGATGAGGTTGAATGTGGTCAAAATATATGACACCTATGCAAAAATGTTGTAATGAATTCTCTTATATATAATTAATATATGCTAAAAAACTTCTAAATAAAGAAATTAAAAGTACATTATCACAAAGAACCACCTACATAAAAATTCAATTATGCATAGGAAATATTATCAAAAGATACTTCTTTTACATTCATTAAACCATTAAAAAAACTCCAAGGAATTCTCAATACAAAACCCACATGTAAATCAGTCATTTTTTTATTATCTATGGCTACTTTAGGGCCATAGTAGCAAAGTACTTGAACTAAATATGGAAAGATCTAACATAGTTACTATTTTGTCCTTTTTCAGAAACATTTACTATGCCTAGAGAGATGGCTCGTAATTAAGAGCATCTGCTGTTCTTAAAGAACACCCAAGTTTGTTCCCCTAACCTACATGGTAGCTCACAACCAGTTAACTCCAGTTAAAGGGGATCCAATACTAACTTCTGACCTCCATGGGCAACAGATGCACATCTGTCTCATATACATACACACAGGCAAAACACTAAAACACATAATATATATTATTACATATATGTTAATATACATAACTAATATATAAAATAATATATATCCTGAATCTCGCTCTGTAGACTAGGGTGATCTCAAACAGAGATCCTCCTGCCTCTGCCTCCAGAGTGCTGGGATTAAAAAGCCCACTGCCACGTGGCTAAAAAAATATTTTTTAAAAAGAAAAATATTTGTTGACACTAAGAGAAAGTAGACTTAACTTTTATTTATGTGTACAATAATATTAAAATCATTATTAAGCTATAAAATGATAAGACAGTAAACAGTCACACTAAAGTAAAATTCTCTCTCATGGTATTGACATTAAATCAGGTTGAACTGAAATATTTGTTTCACCACACATGTAAGTAAAACAGTAATTTAAATAGTAGATTAAGTAGTAAAATTAAAGGAGCACAAGCCACTAATCTCAGTAATCAGGAAGCAAAGACAGGCTTATCTCTGTAAGTGCAAGGCTGGTTTACAAATCAAGCTCTAAGCCAGCCAGGGCTACATAGTGAAAACCTATCTTCAAAAAAAGTGGAAGAGATATATACAGCTGATGCACTACAGTAGTAACGATTTTATAACGCTCTTAGGAATCACCTCTCTAGACTAAGAACCTCAGCAAAATTACCAAATTGCAAGATACTACTGCCAAATTTTACCCACAAATTACATGTTTACTAAAGTATTTTTTCCATTGCCAGAGCTAAAACTCAGGGATTCGTGGCAAAATTTCTGAAACTGGAGAGATGGCTTAGTGGATAAGAACATTTCCTGCTCTTGCAAAATATTTGAGTTCAGTTCCCAGCGTCCACATAGAGAGGATCAAGACTACCTCTACCTCCAGGTCAAGGAGATCCAGTGTCCTCTTCTGGCTCCAGCAGGCATGCACGCTCATATTCACACTCTCTCTCTTTCCTATCTACATACACAGACACACATGTAAAGGAACAGTACTGCTGGCCTAAAGTTAGGTAGTAGAGTTTTTGTCGGCGATGTACAGTGCCATGTTTTCAATCTCCAGGACCCCACTAAAAATGTATTCCTATTATTTCTGAAAATCATTTGTATAAATATGGAATAATGGTAAAAATCTGTAGCCACATTTGTCGAAGCCATTTAGGATAGGCTAAAGCTAGCAGGTGGCCACCATCTTTGTATAGTCCTGTGTGAGCTCGATGGCAAGGTTATAAAGAGACTTCATCTCAGGATTGCTTCTTGCAGCTGATATGTCTGCCCTTCATGTCATTATTAAATTAATATAATAATCTCTGGGCATTGGCCCACTCTACTGTCACACTTCCTACATATTAAGACGAACTATGCTGTTTAAATGAATTAATGATTCTATAGAATTCCTAATTTGATCCCAACAATTTTAGGAAGAAAGTTTTAAGAGATGGCATTAGCTGCTTTGCTAGAAAGGTTTAATAAACTTAGCATCAAAAACAGAATGTGCCCACTCCTATAGAAAGTAAAGGCTGCATAATAAGAAGTACGAAGAGCTTTCACAATCACAGTAAAAAGGGAAACAGGCTTGAGACAAATTTATATTCATGGAAAAGCGTTTATGTCCACGAGTGAAGCTACAAGTGTGCACTATGATAAGGAAAGGCCACGTAACAACTGTTGCTTTGAACTTATGAGCACATTAGAATGAAACACTGCTTTGAATTTAGAGTCAGCATCTTTCTGTAACTCCCACTTTATGTACCATTTTATATCTGAGATGACTTTCTAAAGAACTTTTTGTACGTGTGTAGGTATATGTGTATGTTTGTAAGCATGCATAAATACTTGTGGAGTTGTTGAGACAGACGATGGTCGGGCTGGCTAGCGTGTGGGTGTATGAATGCATATGTGTATGTTTATGTGCATATTTGCCTGTATAAAGCATTTTAAAGCCAGGTGGTGGTGGTGTACGCCTTTAATCCCAGCACTTGGGAGGCAGAGGCAGGCGGATTTCTGAGTTCAAGGCCAGCCTGGTCTACAGAGTGAGTTCCGAGACAGCCAGGGCTACAGAGAAACCCTGTCTCAAAAAAAAAAACCAAAACAAACAGCAAAAACCAGCATTTTAATTCTTTATTTTTCCTTCCTTCTAGTTCACAGACAGGCTTCTGGTGGCCTGGACAGAGAAGAAAGCTCTAGTAATAAGTTCTTTACCTAACTACCACCACTACTGCCCACCACACCCCACCCCTGCTGCTAGCAACAAATGTCAATAGAAGCCTACAGCTTCTGGCCTCAGTGTAACTTAAAGTCAAGTTAGGCATAATTTATTATAGAAAGCAACCCTAATCTGTCACAAGACCAAGTCTTGCCCCCACTGATGATCTCCCCGCTTGGCTGCTTCAGAGTACTCAGCCTTGGGCTAGCCCTACCACCACATCCCCTACACACACATCGTTAGTCCCGGTTAGGACAACGTCCTTCAATCTACCATAGGGTCTAATATATCCGTTATAACACACTGAACAGCTGGGTGTCATGGTATATGCCTTTAATCCCAGCACCCAAGAGACAGAAGGAGGCAAATCTTTGTGGTCTAGATGGTAAATTCAAAGCTAGTCAAGGGCTACATAGTAAGGGAAACCCTGTCTTGTAACATTAAAAAAAAAAAAAAATGAGAGGAAGGAAATCAGCACTGAGAAAACAGCTCAACTGGTAAAGTGCCTTATTTCACCCAGTGCAAGAATCTGTGGGCAGGTCCCCAACAGTCTCATAAAAATGGCCAGACTCTTGTGCATCTGTAACATGGGGGAGGGGTCATGTGGAAGACAGGATCTCCGTAATACGACATAAAGTGTCTTCCTTATTTGCTCAATTCTACCTACTGAGTAGCAAGAGTCTCTCTCACTTAATACAAAATTCAGCAATTCAGCAAACACAGCCAACTTGTCACACTGACTTGTCTCGACTTTCTGCATGATGGAAGTACCAGCAGGTACTATTAAACCACTATTAAGATTCATTGAAAACTGAGTGTGGCCGGGCGGTGGTGGCGCACGCCTTTAATCCCAGCACTCGGGAGGCAGAGGCAGGCGGATTTCTGAGTTCGAGGCCAGCCTGGTCTACAGAGTGAGTTCCAGGACAGCCCGGGCTATACAGAGAAACCCTGTCTCGAAAAACAAAAAAAAAACAAAACAAAAAAAAAAAAAAAAAAAAAAAAAGAAAACTGAGTGTGGGTGGCACACGCCTTTGATCCCAGGATGTAGGAAGTGGAGGTAGACAGATCTCTGAGAGTTCAAGGACAGCCTGGTCTACACAGTGAATTCCAGGAAAGTCAGGGTTACACAGATAAACCATGTCTAGGCAGCTTTAGTAGGTGCTGGGGATCCAAACTCAACTCCTCAGACCTGCAACAAGAACTTTATCCACTGAGCCATCTCCCTAGACAGAAATCCTCACATTTCTTAAATCAGACTTTTTGTTTTTGTCGAGAAAGAGTCTCATTTATACAGTACAAGATGGCCAGAGACTAGGTAATGCAGAGCTGGCCTCAAACAGAGCAACACTGCTGTCTAGACCTCCTAAGTGATGAGAATACAGGAATGTGCCATCATACCCAGGCAGAATACAAATTCTTAATTGCAAAAGATATTCACCAGTTACAAGGTGGGACAAGCATAAGATAATCAAACACAAAGACTGCCAATCAGGTAAAGAGATGGCACAGCACTTGTTGTTCTCGCAGAGGACCCAAGTTCGGTTTATAGCACTCACATGGGTAGTTTCACAACCAGTTTCAGAAGATCAAAATCCTTCACTTGACTTCTGTAGCCACCAGGAATATATATGCTAAACATATATCTTGCACGCACATACATGCAGGCAAACCACTTTTACACATAAAGTTTTAAATGCTAAGGAAAAAAAGTTTTAATGGTTGTCAAAAACCACTATTAAGATTCATTGAAAACTGAGTGTGGGTGGCACACGCCTTTGATCCCAGGATGTAGGAGGTGGAGGTAGGCAGATCTCTGAGAGTTCAAGGACAGCCTGGTCTACACAGTGAATTCCAGGAAAGTCAGGGTTACACAGATAAACCATGTCTTTTTTTTTTTTAAGGTTCACTGAAAAAGTAGAGGCAAGAGTTTGAGCCCACCCTAGGCTACACATTTTGAATTAGGAGGGAAAAGAAAATGCCAATCACTTTGCTGACCTATTGTTAGTGTTCAGTTTCTTCTCAATTTTAAAGACTCAAAATTAAGATAATGTAATAAAAGCATACTGAAAAATAAAATGTCTAAATAACACTTATCATACCAAGTAACTAAGATAACAACTGGATCAGGTAATCAATTAAAAAATATCCAGTAAGGAGCTGGAGAGACGGCTCAGTGGTTTCAGTGGTTAAGAGTACTGAACTCCTCTTCCAGAGGTCCTGAGTTCAATTCCCTGCAACCACACAGTGCCTCACAACCATCTGTAATGGGATCTGATGGCCTCTTCTGATGTGTCTGAAGACAGTGACAGTGTACTCATATAAATAAATCTTTAAAAAACAATCCAGTAAGTGCATGCTGGGCACATTAAAGCATGCTAAACTCCTTTATTAATCTAAGTTTCTTACAGGCTAAGTTTCTTTTTCTAATGTTTTTAGATTTATTGAAAAGTTAAAAAAAAGAAGTCATCCAACTTTGCACACTATTATCATCTTCACAACCACCACGCAACTGTGAAAGAATAATCAAACAAGCACAGTGTTAACATCTACAACATTCTGGTTTTGTTTCAATTTGATTTCAATTTTTAAAATTATATTTATGTATTTGGGTGCATAGACACATAACATGCCACAGTGTACACAAGAAAGTCAGAGGACAAGTTACACGGGTGTCATCATCATCTGTATCAAGTAGGTGGGCTGCAATGATTGGAGCTCCACAAATACCTTCAGCCACTATGCCACAAAGTACATAACATCTTTGGTTCAACTTTGATGAATGTCCCAATTTCTGTCTTCCTTGTATTTTAGGACCTTACTAGAATTCTATATTGCATTTGATTAGCATCTCTAATTGGGATAGAGTATGTGTGTGCTACATCGTCAAAGTCATGACAACTTGTGAGTACTGGCTCTTCCATTTCACCATTGTTTGGGGCACAGAGGTCCTTCTTTGTACACCCAAGAAGCATTAATCACACAGGGTATCTGTTCAATGAAGATGAAATCAAATACTTTCATTCCAATCAGAAAGCCGAGTGGAGGTTGTTAATGAACTGGCGGCCTTTTCGATATCTGAAGGGACAGACCTCATCCAAGTTCCCCCAGAATAATTATTCCTGACTCATTCCTGCCCTGACCGTTATCTATCCTTAGGGGAGATGTCATGGTACTTCATAGCCTGCTGTCCTCTATGCTATCAATCAGAGACCACACTAGATTATAGACCTTTTAGCTATAGAACCCACCCTCATTGTCACATAGCCACATGTCTCTATGCAGTCACACCTGAAACTTTACTGTACATCTAGACTTAGACTGATTGCACCAGTTGTTGCCTAGAAACCTTTGCTCAAATTGTACTGTGTTTTGCCAATGAACTGCCTCTCTCCTCTCTTTGTCTCTTTGCAGGTTGACAAAGTCAATCTGCACCAGGTTTTCATTCTTATCTCTTGTAAGGTTTAACTTCTCTATACGATACCTGCAGAGATACACACACACACACCCACCACCACCACCACCACCACCACCACCACCACCACCACCACCATACATACGCTTTCCAGGGTTTGATCTCTAGGCACCAGGCTCAGAAAGGACCTTTACTGCTCAAACATCTCAGGAGTCTAATTATTTGTCTTCAACTTCCTATAGCTCCGTCTCTTTTAAGAACTTGCCCCCATTTTTGAAGATCAAAAACAATTTTTTTAAGAACTTTAAAAACAGAACGACAGAAATCTCAATTACTAAGAAGGAGATAGAGAACGGAAAGAAATATTGTCACTTTTTTGAGTTGGAGCCCAAGAAAGTAGGCAGACTCTTCAATAGAGGAAGGCAGGCAGCTGAATAGGAGGAAATCAGAGGCATTGCAGAAAAGTGTTAAGGTGGGGGGGGGGGTCTCAGAAGAATGAAAAAGACAAGAGAATAGGGGATAACACGTGTAGACTTTGACCAAGTATCTCAAGGAAAGAGAAATAGAAAGAAAACAGAAAAACTACTCAAAAAAGCCAGGCACGAACTGGAAAGATAGCTTGGCAGTTAGTATTACTGCTCTTGCAAAGGACCAGAATTAGATTTCCAGCACCCACGTTGGATAGCTCATAACTGCCTATAACTCCAACTTCAGAGTTCTGACACCGCTGTCTAGCTTTTCTACCCATATGCATACACACAGAGATACTTGCACATAAATACAAAATCTGCAAAGAAACGATGAAGCAGGCAGGCTGCAGTGCTGGATGATAGAAGCTTGCAAAAATGAGTATTATTTTCTTATTACTTATTTTTGAGACTTGCTCTCATTAATTCAAGTTACCCCCAAACCCACTGTATTGTTGATACCTCTTAAGCATTTATTTACTTATTTGCATGCTGGGATTACAAGCATGTGCCACCATGTCTTTAAAAAACTGTATGATTATTTTATTTTAAGTTTGTATTTTTTCATGTGAGTGTAGAGGTCCATGCATGCCAGAGGCCCTGTATGGAGGTCAGAAGGTACCTTTGTGGAAGTTGAATCTGTCCTCCCACCTTGTTGTGACAGGGCTCTCAGTTCTGCCTTCCTACTGTATCCTCCAGATTACTACATGCCCCAAGAGTCTACAATCTATTGTGTCTGTCTGCCTTCTACCTTTAAGTAAGTGCTGGGCTTACAGATGTGTGCCACCCTAACAAGCTTTTCACCTGGGTTCGGGGATCCAATTATGGTAAAGGCTTGCACAACATGTGTTCTTACTCACCAAGAAATCTCTCTAGCCCTCTCTTTCTCTTTAAAATTTATTTATTTAAAAAAAAAGTCATGTAGTGGTGGCACACACCTTTATTACTAGCACTTGGCAGAGGCAGGCAGATCTCTGTAAGTGTAAAGCCAGCATAGACTAGAGAGAGTTCCAGGACAGCCAAGGATACAGAGAAACCCTGTCTTGAAAAACAAAACAAGCAGACGAAAAGATTTATTTATTTTAGCCAAGTGTGGTAACACACACCTTTAATCCCAACACTTGGAAGTTGGAAACAGGCCAATCTCTGACCAACCTGGACTACAGAGTGAGTTTCAAGATAGGAAGGTTACTCAAAGACAAACTAACAAACAATTATTTTTTTTTATGCTCTGTGTGTGTGCATATGCATGCATGTGTGTGCCTGTGTCTATCATGAGCATGGCTATGGAGGTCAGCAGATACTCTGGAGCTAGAGTTCTGAGCTGGGTGCTGGGAGATGAACCCAGGATCTCTGCACTAGTAGGATATGGCTCTTAACCACTGAACCACCTCTGCAGCCGGTTCTGACTTCATTGCAGTAGTGTTTTCTTATGGTGACTATGAGGTTATGAATATTTAGCAAGAATGTCAGAAAAGATATCAGATGCTGAATCTTTACTGAGTAATATCAAACTCAAACTCAGAAATCCGCCTGCCTCTGCCTCCCAAGTGCTGGGATTAAGGGCATGCACCACCACTGCCCAGCAAATGCTGTCCTTTTTAAGAGTTGCTGTGGTGCTTTTTATTCATAGCAATGAGGCCATAACTAAAAGTCATACAGTACCTGGCCATTTTAGATTGTTATCTTTTACTTAGCAATAGGCATATTAGGTTCCTTCCATGTCTTTTAACTTGATAGTTCATTCCTCTACATCATGTCAAATATTCTATCGTCTAAAAATTTTAGCTTATTCAAGTTCATTCTTTGTGAAGGTCAGCTGTAGCTACATAATAAATAAGGTTGAGGGAGGGGAGGCCTTTGTTTATCTGTATCTTATGTGCATTGGTCTTTTACCTGTGGGGCAGTTGGCTGTGAGAGGCAGGTGGGTATCTGGTCGAGCACAGGCCTTGAACCCCAGATAATACCCTAATGGGACAGTAAGTGTTCAGCCTTGCTCCTGGGCCCTGGTTCCTTTCACTTATCCACAGCCCCTCCCAAAGAAAGGTTTGTGGCATTAAGTCATGTAGCACAGGTAGACGTAGCAGGTAGATGTAGCACAGGCATGACTACAGTCCGCAGAACAGAACCTCAAGAGATCTCCATATTAATGAAATACCTAAAGGCCAGAGGGCATAGCCAATTAAGCATTTCTTCCCAGACCCTCCTCCTTACAAAATGGTATTTAAACTCAAGTCTCCGCCGGGACAAAAAATCTTTTAAAATCATGGACTTCCTTGTCTTTGTGCCCCACCCCCACCCAGGACTTCAGGCTGAGATCTCCCCATGCCTGGGCTGAGTCCAGCAGGGGCCTAGCCTAGGGGCGCCACGTGGGTGAACTCAGTCAAATTCCCTCCCAGAGCTGCGGTTCCAGCAGCTTGGGCAGCAGACACACGGGATCCACAACTCAGCCCAACAGGACCCATGCCCACGCTCGAGCTACAGCCCTACATTTACCTACATGTATGTCTGTCTGTGTGAGGGTGTTGGATTCCCTCGAACTGGAAATACAGACAGTTGTGAGCAGTCATGTAGCTGCTGGGAATTGAATGCAGATTCTTTATATAGTACTTTGAAATCAAAACTTTTCCAAAACAAAATATCAAGTTTGTTTCATCTAGCATAGCTTTGTTTAAAACACTAACTTTGGGGGCTAAAGAGATGGCGCAGCAGTTAAGAGCACTATCTGCTCTTCCAGAGGTCCTGAATTCAATTCCCAACAACCACATGGTGGTTCACAAGTATCTATACTGAGATCTGATGCCCTCTTCTGGCAATGAAGGTATACATTAAGATACAGCACTCTAAAAACAAACAACAAAAAAACTCAAACAAAACAAGAACATTAACTTTGATTTCTGAAAATTTGAAGACTAAGTAATCTACATACCTTGAGCTAGGGACGTAACTCAGTTGGTAAAATGTCTATCTACTATGCAAGAGCCCAGCACTACACAGACTGGACATAATGGCACAAGCCTGTAATCCCAGCACTTAGAAAAAGTAAGGCAGGAAGGCCCAGACTCTGAAGACAACCTGGTATACAATAAAGTGATGAGCCAGCCCCATGTTATATAGTGAGACCCTGTCTCAAAAGAAACCAAGCCAAACAGGAACGCAAATGTATGTGTATCTGGAAAAACCGGCAAATCACAAGCATTCTTACAATACACCACAATGCAATCAAGTGACCATAACCAGCTAAAGAATCAAAGAACAAAATAAATAAATAAATAAATAAATAAATAAATAGAGAAAGAACAACAACAAAAAAAGGTATGGCATATTGTAATTTTCTGTGTGGCCAAAAAAAAAAAAGTTTTCTTTTGTATTTGTACTATTCTTACAACTTGTTTATAATAAATGATTGGAAATTTTCTCAAAGAAATACACACACTTATATTAGAAGTTCTTTTACCTCAGTTGTATTTGCTTTCGTTTCTGCAGTTCTTGATTTCTGAGTTCTTCCAAGCGTCTGAGTTCTTCTTGACGTCTCATTAGATCTAGAAAATATTAACTACATATTAATATTATTTAACCTTCATTTTCTGTGTTTTCACATCCAAAACTGGAATCTCTATTACTGGTACATACAAGAGCTAAGGAAATATTGTTTCTGCTGCCTCCTTTCTGCTTTTGTTTCAAGGATTTATTTTTATTTTGTATATATGAATATTTTGCCTGTATATATGTGTATACAACATCATGGCTGGTATCCAAGGGACCAAAAGAGGACATTAGATCCCCTAGAAGTGGAGTTACAGACAGTTATAGGTACAGTGATTGAAGCTGGGTCCTCTAGAAGAGAAACCAGTGCTCGTAACTGCTGAAACAGCTCTCCAATACCACTTTTTATTTTTAGCCTTTTAATTTTTTGAGTTATTTGAGATAAGATCATACCAGACAAGCAGTTCTCAACCTATTGATTATAACCCATTTGGTGATCAAAGGACCCTTTCACAGGGTTCACCTAAGACTGCCAAAAAACACAGGTATTTACATTTCAATACTAGTAACATAACAATAATAAAATTACAGTTATGAATTAACAATGAGAATAATGTTATGGTAGTAAGTTACTAGAACATGAGGAACTGTGTTATAGGGTTGAAGCATTTAGAAAGGTTGAGAACCACTGCTCTAGACCAAAAAATAACTCACTATGTAGTCTGAATTTCAAATTCACCACAACTCACCTTTCTTAGCTGTAAAAGTGCTGAGATTATACACATGAGCAACCAAAAAAATTGGGATGGAAACATGGCTCAGTGTAAGAATACAGCACACACAGCTCTTGTAGAGCCACTCAGTCCATTCTATGGCTCAGTGTAAGAGTACAGCACACACTGCTCTTGTAGAGCCACTCAGTTCATTACAGCACCCACATGAAAAATAAACTCTGTAACTGTACCCCCAGGGGACCCAAGGCCTCCTTGGGCCACAGACACATGCCATACATTCAGGTAAAACACCCACACACATAAAAAGCAATTATCCCCCCCCCAAGACGGGGTAGCCCTGGGTAGTCTTGGAACTACCTCTATAGACCAGGCTAGCCTTGAACTCCCAGAGGTCTACCTGCCTTTGCCTCCTGAGTACCAGGATTAAAGGCATGCACCACCACTGCCTTGTTCTAAAAGAAATACTTGCAGAGTCCAGTGAGACTGTTAGAAACAAAATAAAAGCTCTGTAGTTTATCCTGACAGAAAGAGAATTTACCAAAAGGATTCAGAGATGAGTCATCAATGTTTTCTACTTTCTTTCTGGTGGTGGGAGAGGGGCGTGTTTGAGACAAGGTCTCATGGAATCCAGGCCAATTCTGAACTCACTTTACATAGCCTAGGATAACCTTGAGCTAATCCTTCAGACGCTACATGTCAAATGTTGGGAGTACAAGCATAGGGGGCACATAGTAACACATTTACTATACCAAGTATAGTGGTGCACACAAATACTTCCAGCATTTGAGTGAAGAATCAGGAGTTCAAGTTTATCCTCCAGTATACAGTCAAGTTTGAGGTACGCATGGGCAACCTGAAACCTCACCCCATCTCAAAAAATATACAAGTAAGTAAGTAAATAAACACCCTAGAATGTTTTTTAAAGCTAAAATAAAAGAATGGGGCTAGATAGTTATATACTTAATTTTAGCACTTGGGAGGTAGAGGTAGGAGAATTAGGAGATCAAGGTCATTTGTTAGCTACACAGAAGTTCAATGTCAGCTTGAGTTACAGGACAGGGCTAGAAAGACGGATCAGCATTTAAGAGACTTGGCTGCTCTTCCATTAGACTTGGGTTCAACTCCCAGCACCCAAATAACAGCTTGCAACCAACTGTAGCTCCAGCCTTAGGGGATCTGACAGCTTCTGGCCTCTGAAAAGACTGCACACACATGGCTCATAGACACACATTAAGGCAAACACCTAATACACAAGCTTCTGGGAAATATTTAAGCAGCCCATCTTCCTGTAAGCTATGCCCTCTAATAGCCTCTCTGGCTTCTGAAGGGCAACATGCAAACTTGTTATAAAGGCATATGTTCCGACAACATTTGGTGCCAACCCAGAGATCCAAATCTGTAACAAATCCATTCCCAAACTTTTTAGATGATGAAGACTCAATTCCTACTAAATTTCTGACTTAAAAAAAAAATTTTCAATAGGCAGTGGTGGCCCATGCCTTTAATCACAGCACTGTGGAAGCAGAGGCAGGTGGATCTCCATGTGCAAGTCCAGCCTGGTCTACAGGTCAAGTTCCAGGACAGCCAGAGCTATATAGAGAAACCCTGTCTTGAAAAAAACAAAACAAAGAAATAAAAACAGGGCTGGAGAGATGGCTCAGAGGTTAAGACCACCGACTGCTCTTCCAGAGGTCTGGAGTTCAATTCGCAGCAACCACATGGTGGCTCACAACCATCTATAATCGGTTCTAATGGCCTCTTCCGGTGTGTCTGAAGACAGTGACAATGTACTCACATATATAAAATAAATCTTAGAGAGAGAGAGAGAGAGAGAGAGAGAGAGAGAGAGAGAGAGAGAGAAATAAAAACAAATAAAAAAGTTCTCCTCAGTTGTGGCTCTAGTCTGAAATCCCAGTACTCAAGATAATAAGGTGTTCAAACAGTGCCTGAGTTACCAGGTAAGAATACTGTCTTTAAAACAACAACAAAAAGTTCTCTCAGAAAAAAATTTTAGGGGGCTGGAGAGATGGCTCAGTGGTTAAGAGCACTGGCTGTTCTTCCAGAGGTCCGAAGTTCAATTCCCAGCAACCACACAGTGGTTCATAACCATCTGTATTGGTATCTGATGCCTCTTCTGGTGTGTCTGAAGACAGTGACAGTGTACTCCTATACATAAAATAAATAAATCTTAAAAAAAAAAGAAAAAGAAAAAAATTTTAACTAATATATTGAGTTACAACTCTTGTTTCTGAACTCCTAATTGGCAAGTTAATACTACCACATAGCACTCAAAAGGCAAAGACAAGCAGATCTCTGCAAGTTCAAGGCAAGTCTGGCATATATGGAAAGACCCTGTTCTCTGAAACCACAGCTAATAATAAAGGACTAATACATGTAACTGGCACATCTCCTTTACCTTGCCTCATTAGCATTAACTGGTGTTCGTGTCTAGCTGCTTCCATCTCTGCCTCCAGTTTCTCTTTGGCTTCTCTGATGTTTCTATCAACTTGCTCACGCTGCTGCTTTTCCATTTCATCAAGAGCCTTCCATCGAGATGCATACTCAAATTCAAATGTCCCAGGTTGAGCAAACCGTGGTGGCTGTTCTCTTTCCCTGTATTAACATTAAAAACATACAAAAGTGTATATTAAGAGGTAAACAACCACAGAGAATAATAACAACTATCAGTTATTGGACATTTATTGCCTGAACAGTCAGGTACCATATATTATCTCATGGCAGGATCATGAAATAGATTCTATAAACACAAATTTATGAAATCTTCAAATAGTGCCCAATTAATAATGAAATCATGATTCAAACTTACAAAATGCAATGCTCCAACCAATGTTATTATTACTACCTCTCATAAAGATTTTCTGAACCGGGCGGTGGTGGCGCACACCTTTAATCCCAGCACTTGGGAGGCAGAGGTAGGTGGATTTCTGAGTTTGAGGCCAGCCTGGTCTACAGAGTGAGTTCCAGGACAGCCAGGGCTATACAGAGAAACCCTGTCTCAAAAAAACAACAAAAAAAGATTTTCTGGTTTTCGTTCAACTATTACACATAATGAAACCTGTAATATACAAACCCAATGAGCCCTAAGTTAATAGTCTTAGAATCAGATTTTCTTAGTAATAAAAACGTTTTGTTATGTATGTATCAAACTAAGTGGCTGGGCTAGAGATAACAAACCAACTCACTCTACCCGTAATTACATATTTAACAATTATGCCTTTATAGGACAGACATTAGCAGTTGACTATTTAATCTCAAATATGTAATACAATTCATATTATAACACAAAGCTTATGACACAACTATACATATATTCTTATTCTTTTTTTTTTTAATTTTATTTTATGTATTCACCATTGCTCTCTTCAGACACACCAGAAGAAGGCATCAGATCCCACTGCAGATGGTTGTGAGCCATCATGTGGTTGCTGGAAATGGAACTCAGGACTTCTGGAAGAGCAGTCAGTACTCTTAACCACTGAGCCATCTCTCCAGTCCCATATATACTTTTTCAAAAATTAAATAAATGAACAAACAAATAACTAAAAAATATAAATCAGCAAGCTTGGTGAAACACGCCTTTAATCCCAGCACTTAGGAGGTAGAACAATCTATATAGTAGGCCAGGCTGAGTCCATGTCTCAAAAAATACAATAAACAAATAAGAGCTACAAATACAACTGAAACTCAAATGAAGTTTTCAATCATTCTCAACTATGAGAGTGTCTGGTAAAATATTAATACTAGCATAATTCGGATCTCACCTACAGAAACCTTAGACTTGGAATTCTCATTTTATTTGAGATTAAAGGGAAAAAAATGAGGTGATATGACTAAATTCCAAGTACTAATATAGAAAGCTACCACTGGGCAAAAACAGGAAGTTAAAGAAAAAAAATCATATAGAGTCCAGGAATTTAGGTCAGTAGCACAGAGAATAAAAGGCACAGGATTTGGTCCATATGGGCAAAGGTGGGAGAGCAAAAGAGAAGGCCCGGAGTAGAGGCAGGCAGATCTGTGAGTTCAAGACCGCATATCAAATTAAGAAGGAAGGAAGGAAGGGAGGGAGGGAGGGAGGGAGGGAGGGAAGGAGGGAGGGAGGGAGGGAGGGAGGGAGGGAGGGAGGGAGGGACATGGTGGTGCATAAATTTAATCCCAGCTGCCCTGAAACAGGTAGATGTCTTTGAGTTTGAAGCTTGATTGGTCTAGAGAATAAGTTGCAGCCATCTAGGGCTACACAGTGAAATCCAAACTCAAAAACAAAACAAAACCATCGGGGGGGTGGGGGGGGGGGTGGGGAGATGAGCAAGCACAGAAAAATGGCCAAGCACTTAAAAGCACTGCTGCTCTCTAGAGGACTAGAGTCAGTCCCCAGCACCCATGCTGGGCAGCTGGGCAGCTCATCAACAGCCTCCACTCCAGCTCTGAAGCCTCTGAGACTGCCACTGGGACCTGTACTCATGCACATACCCACATGCAAAGTCCAGGCCAGCCAGAACTACACAGTGAGACTGTCTTTAAAAGAAAGACGAAGGAAGGGAGGGAAGGAGGGAGGGAGGGAGAAAAGGAGGGAGGGAGAGAAATGAAGTGAAGAAAGAAGCAGCGTTTCTAAATTAGCATGTTTTACTCAGGTACAGAGAAAGGAAATAATGTGGCTGAGAGACAGCTCAGCACTCAAGAACAATTACTACTCTTATAAGACCTAGCTTTGGCTCTCATAAATCAGCCCCAAACCACCTATAACACCAGGAGTTCCAATGCCTCTTCTGACATCTGTGGGCTCCTGTACACATGAAGTTCATATACATACACCCAGGCATACACACATATACATAAAATTAAATAATTCTTTCAATAAAAATAACATTCCATATAGACCAAACAACTCTATCAACCAGATTATATTCTAATAGTACTTCATACAAAATATAATATAGCCAAGACAGTATATATCTAGAATATCTTTATTAATCAAGTCTTACTTATGGTACTGTTGAGTTTTCTGCATTAGCTTCTCTGGTAAACCATCTTCATCATCAAACTGCTCCATGGGTTCTACAATGACTGGGCGAGGTGTTCTAGATAAAAGTATAAAGGCATTAATAAAAGTTAATTTCATGACTAAAATTAACATACTTTCCTAAGTTTTTATAATAAAAATGTTTCTAACAAAATGTTAAAAAAATGTTAGTTAAGAAAAATCTCAAAGTATCATGTATATTCATAGATTAAAAATTATGCAAGGCATAGTAGCCCATACCTATAATCCCAGTGTTGCAGAAGAAGAGGCAGGAGGATCTGTGAGTTTGAAGCCAGCCTGGTCTACAGAGCAAGTTCTATGACAGCCAGAGCTATGCAATGAGACCCCAACACAAAATTAGCTAATTAATTTTTAAGATCTTTGTCAAAATTTTAGGTAGGCATGGTTGCTGTGTTGGTTATTTTGTCTACTTGAGACAAGCTAGAGCGCTAAGAAAGAATCTGTAGCAGTTTAAGTGTGAAAACCTCCCCAGTCTTGGGCATTTATATACTTGGCCCCTCGCTGGTAGTACTGCTTGGGTCAGCTTACAAAGTATATAGGTTTGTTAGAAGTAGGTTATGGAAAGCTTTCAGAGTTTCAACAACTCCTACAATTCCCAGTTTGCTCTCTCTCCTTTGTGCTTGCAGTACAAGATGTGAGCTTTTTGCTCAAACAGCCATGCCTTCTTCACTCTACAATCATAAAACTGATGGCTCACTCTGGAACTGTAAGCCCAATACATTCACCCTTTTCTACATTCCCTTGGTCATAAGTGTTTTATCACGCCAATAGAAAAATAACTATTGCCAGGCAGTGGTGGCGCACGCCTTTAATCCCAGCACTTGGGAGGCAGAGGCAGGCAGATTTCTGAGTCAAGAGTTCGAGGCCAGCCTGGTCTACAGAGTGAGTTCCAGGACAGCCAGGGCTACACAGAGAACCCGTCTCAAAAAACCAAACCAAAAAAAAAAAAAAGAAGAAAGAAAAAAGAAAAATAACTATTACAGAATCTCAACTATGAAAATGTCATCAACTGGCCTATGGGCAAGCCTATAAAGCACTGTCTTGACTGGTGTGTAAGGGCTTAGCCCACTGTGGGTGGCAAAAACCCTGACAGGTGGTCCTGGGATGTATCAAGAAGCAAACTGAACAAATGCTGACAGCAAGTAAGCAGTACTCCTCCACAGCCTCTGCTTCACTTCCTATCTCCAGGTTCCTGTCTTAATTTTCTTTCCTGACTACTCTTTATAATTGACCACAACTATAAACAGAAATACACTTCTTCTCCAAGTTGCTTTTGGTCAGTTTATTTTTCTGCAGCAACAGAAACCAATCAATAGCTTACATCTGAAATTCCAGTGCTACAGACAGTAAAGAGGGATGAATGCCAGCCTTACACAGTATGTATAAATGTATACTTCCTGATCTGTGTACAAAGTGAGACCTTGTCTCAAATAACAACAGAGCAGGAGATTATGAGTTCAAGTCCCAGCACACACAAAGGTGTTATCCGATCCAGATTTTATGTATATAGATGGCTTCATATAACAGTCCTACCATTTAAAAGACTCAGATTTGCTTATTTCTCAGTCTTCCTCAGCCTAGCAATATTGTTCAATTATCTGTCTTTAAAAATTCTACAACAGAAGCTAGAGAACTGGCTCAGAGGTTAAGAGCACTGGCTATTCTTCCATAGGATCCAGGCTCAATTCCCAGAACCCAAATGGCAAAATCACCAACTCCAGTTCCAGAGGCTCCAATACCTTCTTCTGTCTCCTCAAGCATTACACACACATGATATACAGACATGCATGCACACAAAACACCCACATGTTACTTTTTTTTAATTTTTAAAGATTTACTTATTTATTTAATGTACATGTTCTATCTACATATATGTCTATATGCCAGAAGAGGGCATCAGATCTCAGTATAAATGGTTGTGAGCTACCAGTGGAAGCTGAGAATTGATTGAAGAGCAGACAATGCTCTTAAATACTGAGCCATCTCCTCAAGCCCCACTTTTTTAATATTTTAAAAAAATTCTATCTCAGGTAGAATACTTCACACTTTCAACAGTTCTCAATCTTCTTTAATAAATCCCTGTTCATTCTGTTCAAAAAGAAAGAAAGAAAGAAAGAAAGAAAGAAAGAAAGAAAGAAAGAAAGAAAGAAAGAAAGAAAGAAAAGAAAAGAAAAGAAAGGGAGGAAGGGAGGGAGAGGGGAAGGAGGGGGAAGGGAGGGAGGGAGGGAGGGAGGGAGGAGGAAAGAAAGAAAGGGCAAGCAGAGTGTGTTGGTGCAAGCAAGTATTATTCTTGTAAGGTAGGTACAGGGGGCAAGAGAATGAGGAGTTCATGTCATGTGATGCTCGAGCTACAGGGAGTGTTCTAGGCCAATCTGGGCTACAAAAGGCCATGTCCTTGTCTCAAATAAGACAAACAAGATGAACGAGAAAGCCTAAAATGAGACCTAAATCAGGCATTGTGGTGGAGAACAGAAGTCACAGGACACTCAAGGAACAAACTAGGGACTGAGAAGAGACTGGAATGGTTACTGAAAGATATGCCTAGAAACCCTTCTTATATTACTATAGTCTTAAGTAAAATGGAAGGGAGAGTTCGTGAGAATGAAGTAAGAAGAACAGATGATATAATATTAAAAATTTTCTCGCCGGGCAGTGGTGGCACACGCCTTTAATTCCAGCACTTGGGAGGCAGAGACAGGCAGATTTCTGAGTTCGAAGCCAGCCTGGTCTACAGAGTGACTTCCAGGACAGCCAGGGCTATACAGAGAAATCCTGTCTCGAAAAACCAAATTTCTCTACTATCAGATCATCATGATACAAGCAATATGCCTTCAGAACAGTGATGCTTAAAGAAATACAAGTCAAGTTGCTAACATTTGGGGTGTAACCCTAACTAGAGGAAAAACACAAAATGAGTTAAATATTACTCGGCTGACAGAATACTTGCTTACTATACGTAAAATCTTGGGTTCCAACCCTAGAACTGAGTAAGACTGAACATGGCAGTGCCTACAATCTTAGCACCCAGGAAGCAGAAGCAGGAGAAACCTAAGCTAAAAATCATCTGAAACTACATGGCAAGTGGGCTACAGAAGAACTCATTTAAAAACAAAAAGTAGAAGGTAGGGCTGGAAAGAAGACTCAAGACTTAAAAGGATTGGTGTTCTTCCAAAGGACTAAAGTTCAATTCTCGACATCCACATGGCAGCTCACTACAGAGAGCCAACCCCCTTTTCTGGCTCCACCAACAGTAGGTATGCACGTGGTACAGAATACATACAGAAAAATACACATATACATAAAATTAAAATTAACTGATTTAAAAGAAGAGTGGAGAAGAGGGGGGAGGAAAGTTAATAATAATGTTTATTTCTTCAAAAAATGATTTCTAGCCAAACATGGTATAGAACACCTTTAATCCCAGCACTCAGGAGGCAGGGAAAGACTGCTCCTGTAACAGAACCTGATAAATACAAAATTTCCAACTTCCCCCTAACTCTTCCTTTGCCTTTTTCCTGAATAAAAACTGAAACAAACAAACAAACAAAAAAAAGCCAAGATCAGTCACAAGCCTTTTTATCGCATCACATAATAACAGAAGAGGGATTTGAGGTATAACGTACTTAAGGGACTGTCCCATTTTACCCTTGGTCTGTGGTCTCACCATGTCTACCACTCCTGAGAAAGCTTCCTCTGTCTCACCTGTCTTATCTCACCTGTTTTTGTAACTTAAACCTGAGGATTTGATCACAATCCCCAGTATCCACTAAAAAGGCAAGTGGGACAGGTTCCTGCAATTCCAGAGAGCTCACTGGCCATCAAGCATAGCTAATCTTATCAGTAGGTCTCAAGTCTTAGTGAGACCTTGTTTCAAAAACAACACTCTAGAAGACAACAACCAATATTGATCTCTGGCCCTCAATGATATTTACATAGACACACACTAAAACAAAACAAAAACCATAAAAACCCTGAAGTTTCAATTTTGTAAGATTTTCCCACAAAATGTACTGTTTGTTAGCAACTTGAGAGGTATTCCATTGAGGAGAATAATGGTGGACTTAGTTTAAGTAAGTCATCAAGTGATAGGACAAAGCAGGGAAGGGTAGGATACTTTGGCAACCTGTGCCAAGCTGTGCTGCTAAGAAATGAAGCCACACAACAGATGTAGTGTAAGAGATTTACTTGAAGAAGGGGATTAGCAAAAGGTTGTCTTGAAGTATGAGCATGAAGGAAAGAGAGGAGAGGCAGACAGAAAGAAAAAGACAAGGAAGGAGGTTAGGAGGGAAGGAGAGAGAAAGGAAAGGGTGAGGGAAAGAGGGGGGAGGAGGGAGGGAGGAGGGGGGAGAGAGAGAACACCTCACCTGTCAGCAAGTGACCAGCAAGTGACCAGGAGGTGAGATGCCTCTAGGTCCCTAAGGGCAGGGATATGACTCAGCAGTTAAAGTGCAATACTGCTCTTCCAAAAGACCCTAGTTCAAGTTCCAAAACCCACATCAGGTGGTTTAGGAGCACCAGAAACTCCTGCTACTGCTGTTCTTTGAAAATTACTATTAAAAAAAAAAAAATCAAAATGCAGTTCAGAGGCCAGCCTGGTCTACAGAGTGAGTTCCAGGACAGCCAGGGCTACACAGAGAAACCCTGTCTTGAAAAACCACAAAAAAAAAGAAAAGAAAAGAAAATCAGAATGCAGCTCTTGAACAGCTCTCAACCTTCCTAATGTCACGATCCTTTAATACAGTTCCTCATGTTGTGAGACCCCCAAGCATAAAGTTATTGTTATGCTTACTACTAACTGTAATTCTGTTACTGTTATGAACTGTAATGTAAATATCTGATATGTGACACCACCCCCTCATAGGTCACAGCCCACAGGTTGAGAACCACTGTTCTAGAAAGATGGCTCAATGGTTAAGAGTACATCCTGGCTTTGCAGAAAAGATAAGTTCAGCTTGTGGCTAGTGCTTTGGGAAGTGTGGGCAATGATGGGCTTATAGCATCCATATTAGGCAGTTCACAACTGCTTAAAATTACAGGATGAGGAGAATCTAATGCCTGACACCTCTAGCCTCCAAGGGAAACTGAAGTCACGTGCACACATATCAACATAGTCAACATACACACATGCATTTTAAAAAAAAAATTAGTAATTTAAAAATAAAATAAAGTGTACACCACAAGACTGATGTACTCAAGTACATCCCATGCACTGCCCACACTTCCCAAAGCACCAGCCACAAGCTGAAAGTGGTGTGGTGGCGTGAACGTTTAATCCTACTACTTGGGAGGCAGAGGGGAGTGGATCTCTGGAAATTCAAGGCTAACCTGGTCTACAGAGACTACATAGTAAACCTAGATTATATAATTCATGAAGAAAGCAAACTAATAAAAAAAAAATTGGGCAAAAAATTTAAGATACTTCATGATTGTATGTATTTGATATAACTGGTCTTTAAAAAGTACACAAAAGGATGTTCAACCTTTGTCATCACAAAAAAATCTAATTTAACCTGCAATGAGATTTGTCCACATATTTAAGTCCAGAAACAGAAGTTGGTAGGACTATAGAAAAACTAAAGCCTGCCATTCATTGCTGGTGAGAATCAGAAGTGACAGGTCCTGAAGCTAAACGATCAGCAACTTATTCAAAGGCTGAGTATGCTAGCACACATCTGTAATGATACAGATACACATGTATCAGAATGAGTTCAAAGTCATCCTCCGCTACACAAAAAGTTTGAAGCCAACCTGGTCTATGCAGCAAAACTATGTCTCAAAACAACAACATATTTCTTACTAGGTACCACATACCTTTAGTACTTGGGAAGCTAAGGAAGGAGGATTGTAGACTCAAGGTCTGCTACACATACAGAGGATTACAGGCCAGCCTGGACTATAAAAAGACTGTACCCAAAAAAATTCATTGGGTACTTAAAACAAGATGATTTTTGACATAAGAAAATTATACCCCAAGAAAGCTACAATTTCTTAGGATTACTCTGTATGTATTCTAGTGAATAGCACACACACAAAAATGAGTATTCAATACCTACTTACCCTATGCAAACATGGACAAATATTATTCCAGAACAAACTACACATAATGGCACCCACTTACTTGTAAACCCAGCACTCAGGAGGCTGAGGCAGAAGGACTGCTGCAAGTTCAAAGCCAATATCTGCAGCCTAGATTTCAAATTCAAAAAAATTGTCTTTAAAAAAAAAAAAAAAAAAAAGCCAGACCTAGTAGTGTATGCTCACCTTTAATCCCTGCGCTCACTAGTCAGAGGCAGGTGTAGTTTCTCTGAGTTTGAGACCAGCCTGCTTCTATAGCAAGCTTGGGGCCATCCAGAGCTACATGCAGAGATCTTGTCTCAAAAAAAATTAATAAAATTAAAAACAAACACAAAAAACAATTCCCAACAAACACAAGTCCATATTTAACTGGACATAGGACAAGAGAGTTAAAACTTACGTTGTTAGCAAGAACGCCCCATCACCACATCTCTCCAGAGCCTTTCGTGCCGGAGGTTTCGCTGCAAATTCTACAAAACCTTTTCCTGTAGCTCTACCACGATCATCCACAACCACAACAGCTTTCTCTACTGGACCAAACTGGGAAAATGCTTGCTCTAGAAGCTCATTGGAAACAACTGGAGAAAGGTTCTTGACAGTAAGGGCTGCTCCGTGTGTAGCAAAGCGAATTCGGAGAGGTCTGCTCTTCAGTATGGTGCCATCCAACTCTGCTTTTGCAATTTCAGCCAGTGTTCTGGATTCCTTTTTAGGAGGAAAAGTCAATTTTTTAAAAGTTGAGTAACAAAAAAATTAAAATAGTGGTTTGGCTCTAAGAAGACTGGGTATTACTGAGAAACAGATCCCTTTCATCTTTAACTTTGGCATCACATGAATCACTATGTATTCAAAACATCATTGTGAACACTTTAAGTTTAAAAAAAACTAAAACAAAACTCAGTCATTAAGCATTCAGGGCAGAGGCAGGTGGATCTCTAAGTTCAATGCCAGCCTGGCCTACACAGCAAGTTCCAGGACAGCCAGGCTACACAGAGAAAACCCTGTCTTGAAAACAACAAAACAAAACAAATTTTTTTGAGAACAAGTATCAGTTTCTAGAACTACCATGAAAATAGTATTTCTTTACACATACCTCAATGTTTGACACTTATTGGTTGGTTCATTTGTTTATGGGCTGGTTTTTTTTTTTTTTTAAGACAGCCTCCCCATGCGGCACAGGCTGGCCTTTAAGTTGTCCTTCCCCTAACCCCATCCTACAGACACCCTGGCTTCTACTTTGTGAGTGCTGAAACACAAGTGTGTGCTACCATGCCTGGATGATACTACAACAAATCATTAATTTTTTTTCCAGAGCTGAGAACCAAATCCAGGGCCACTGAGCTAAATCCCCAACCCCAACAAATCATATTCTTAATGTCACCCTATCCACATTATCTGCAAACACTACCATGAGGTTTGTTAATCACTCCTCCTGAAATACCTTCCTGGGCTATGTATTATTTGCTATCATGGGAGGTAGTCAAATTTTTTGTTTGTTTGTTTGTTTTTTCGAGACAGGGTTTCTCTGTGTATCCCTGGCTGTCCTGGAACTCACTCTGTAGACCAGGCTGGCCTCGAACTCAGAAATCCACCTGCCTCTGCCTCCCAAGTACTGGGATTAAAGACGTGCGCCACCACCGCCTGGCAAATCAAATTCAAAATCATAAACTGTAAGTTTTCTCCGTTATACTGAAAAGCAAGTGACACATTCAGACTTGAACAGTTCCCTCACAAATGCTGCAATTTATAGGCATTTGCTAATGTGCACAGACAGAAAGTTCTCTAATGATCACAAATGAGTGTATTTTCTAGTTTGTAAGTACCTATGTACACTTACTTCTTGACAGGAAGGCAAGAACTGTTACAGTTCACAAATTATTTGTTACTTGATTTGCAATAAGACCCTATCTCCCAAAACAAACAAACATTGGGCCAGTAAGATTTCTAAGCAAGTAAGGGCACTTGTCACCAAGCCAGATGACTGATGTTTGATCCCCAGGACCCACAAAAGGTAGAAGAGAACAGACTCCGAAAGGTGTTCTTTGACCTCCATGTGTCTGCTACTATGTGCATGAACACTCATGCAAACGGATCTACATACACAAATAAATAAATCTAACAAAAACTGAAAGAGAAACACCTTTCTGTTTAAGAGATTTCACACTTGTGGTACAAGGTAAGTATATATAATAATAAATAACCAATAAATTTAGTAGAAATGGTCTTTATTGTGCTCCAAGAACCACGAAGAGCTTTTATATACTTATATACCCTGAGCAGTGGTGGCACACGCCTTTAATCTCAGCACTGGTTTAAAGGCAGAGGCAGGAGGACCTCCAAATTCAAAGAGTCTAGTTTACAGAACAAGTTCCAGGACAGCCAGAGCTACACAGAGATCTGGTGCCCCCCCCCAAAAAAAGCTTATCCAGTGAAAAATGTCCTGAGGGTACAATGTCTCTTTATTCAATCGCTAAACTACTTACCACAGCTGTGCATGGTGGCAAGCACCTTTAAACTTGGGAAGCATAGGTAAAAGGATTGGGAGTTCCAAACTGGCCCAGGCTACATAATAAGACCACTTCAAAAAATTATAAATATGCTGAACATATGCCTGTAATTACAACACTTGGGAGGCAAGGGCAGGTGAGAGTCTCTGTGACCAAGCCAACCTGGTCTACATAGTCAGTCCAGAACAACCAAGGATAATACTGAGACTCTACATCAATAATAATAATAATAAATAAAATTTAGGATACTAGATAGATGGGTCAACACTTAAGAGCACTTGCTGTTCTTGAAGAGGTCTTGGGTTCAGTTCCCAGCACCCATACACACAGTGGCTCACAGCCAACCCTAATTCCAATTCCAGGAGCTCCAACACTCTCTTCTGACCGTGGTCATCAGGTATGCACGTGATGCACAGATATACAGAAAAAAAAAAAAAAACACTCCAACATATAAATTAAAATAATAAATCTAAATAGAATTTAAAAAAAAACTGTATCAGCCAGCAAGATGGCCCAGCAGGTAAAGGTGAGGCCACCAAGCCTGATGACCTGGGTTCAATCCCCAGAACCAACTCCCACAAGTTGTCTTCTGACCGCCACATTTGTACCATGGTTTGCATGTCCAAAACATTTACTTCCACACGAATGTAAAAAAGTAAATAAATAAATAAATAAATAATAGGACTGGAGATATGGCTCCGTGGTTAAGAGCACTGACTGCTCTTCCAGAGGTCCTAAGTTCAATTCCTAGCAACCAGGTGGTGGGTCACAACCATCTCAAACAGGATCTGATGCCCTATTCTGGTGTGTCTGAACATAGCTACAGTGTACTCACATACATAAAATAAATGAAATCTTTTTTTTTTTAAAGATTTATTTTATTTGTATGAATACACTGTAGCTATGTTCAGACACACCAGAAGAGGGCATCAGATCTCATTACAGATGGTTGTGAGCCACCATGTGGTTGCTGGGAATTGAACTCAGGACCTCTGGAAGACAGCTGTTGCTCTTAACCTCTGAGCCATCTCTCCAGCCCATAAAATCTTTTTAAAAAAAAAATTTTAAAAAATGAAAATTCTCCTAAAAGTAGACAAATGTTTACAGTCTACAAGTTACTGTTCTGGAAAATCCTTCTGTAAAACTGTGTTTACAAAAATGCAAATGAAGCCAACCTATTCAGAGATATCAAAAACATTTTGTACCTTGTTTTAGTGTTACAAACCTGTAATCTCCACCATTCAAGAGGCTGAAGCAAGAGGATTGTAAATTCAAAATTAAAAAAAAAAAAAAACCACACATTTGGGCTAGAGATGGTTCAAATGCTAAGTGTGTGTCACCACCTACATCAAACAAATTACAACTACCTCTAACTTCAACTCCAGGAAATCCAACTACCTCTCCTGAATGCTACAGAGACCTGCATTCATATACCCTACATAAATATATATAAATATACACAATTAAAAATAATGAACGTAAGTCTTTAGACAGCTGAGATACAGCTCAGTGGAAGACGACTTGCTTATTTAGCATATGCAAAGCCCTCATTCTAACCTCCCAGCACCACCCCCCCACCCCATCCACCCACACACATGGCTTGCTTTCTATAGGAATTATTAACATTCCTAATAGCAGCAAATGATAAATATCTAAAAACAGTCAAGTATTTTGTTATTCAATGTGTAATATCATCTAGTAGCACTGAATTTTAAAAGGAGCATAAGGAAAAATCTTGAGGGCAATAATCATGTTCTATACTTTTAAATATGGGTTTGTGTTAATCAGATGTATCCACTTATGAAAACTCACCAACCAATGCGCTTAAAAGGTGTATTTTGGGGAGCTAGGGATTGAGTTCAGTGGCAGAGTGCTTACCTATGCACACAGAACTCCTTTGGTTCAATCCTCAAAGCCTTTCACTGTGTACATACACATACATATAAGCATGCACACACAGCATGAACATGCATACACACAACTTTTAAAAATAAATTAGAGAAGATAAGAGGCTAGAGATGGCTTGGTGAATAAAAGCACAGGCTACTCTTCAAGAGTATCTGGAATCAATTCCCAACACTCATATGGCAGCTCAAACCATCTGTGACTCCAGACCCAGGGGATGTAACACCTTCTTCTGGCCTCCATAGGCACTGCACCCACATGACACACAGACATACATTCAGCATACCCTAAGACAAATAAATAAAAATAAATAAAATCTAAGGTAAAGAGATATTTGTTCAATTCCCCAGAAAATGTCATTATCAGGGGGCTGGAGAGATGACTCAGAGGTAAAGAGCACTGGCTGCTTTTCCTGAGGTCCTGAGTTCAATTCTTAGCAACCACATGGTTGCTATCTATGAATGGAATCCGATGCCCTCTTCTGACATGCAGGTTTACATGCAGATAGAGCACTCATATATATTACATAAATAAATAAATCCTTTTAAAAAAAGACAAAAGAAAAAGTATTATCAGGAATTCAAGATAATCCTACACTACAGGGAAAGTTTGAGGCCAGGTTGATCTGTACTGGTCCCTATCTCACGCAGAAATATAAAAGAAATTTGTATTAAAGATTACCAAATTAAGGTTAGACATGACATCTTTAGTCCCAAAAACAGCAGGCAGATTTCTGTGTGCTCTAGGCTAGACAGGGTTACACAGTAACACCTTGTCTCCAAAATAAATATTACCAAATAAAAAGAATGTCTATGGCTGGGCGGTGGTGGCTCACGCCTTTAATCCCAGCACTTGGGAGGCAGAGGCAGGTGGATCTCTGAGTTCGAGAGTTCGAGGCTAGCCTGGTCTACAGAGTGAGTTCCAGGACAGCCAGGACTACACACAGAGAAACCCTGTCTCGAAAAAAAAAAAAAAAAAAAAGAAAGAAAAGAATGTCTATGAACTACGGAGACAGATTAGCGGGTAAAGACACCTTGCTATGGAACCTGGCAACCTAAATTGTATCCCTGGATCCACATAGTGGAAGGAGAGAAATGACTTCTGCAGTTTGTCCTCTGACCTCTATACATATGCTGTCATGCACATCCACATATATAAATAAGCAGAAGTAACAAAAATGCTTTTTTAAAAAAGTATTTCTAGGGGCTAAAAATATAACTCAGCCGTTAGGAGCACTTGTTGCTCTTTCAGAGAACCTGGACTTGGCTCCGTTTTAAAGCCATTCTACCATCTACTTATTAAGCCACTGTACATCAATATTTATATTCACATCTACCATACAATTATAAGTATTTCCAATTAAAAAATAAGCAATACTTAGAATTTATAAATTTACTTGCTATTAACAGAATTCAGACTATACTGTAAAATTACCTAAGAAGTCTAATTTCTGTAAATTAACTCCTAGTTTCCAATTAACAGGTCTTTTTATTCCTACACAAAAAAATTCTGGATGCCAGGTTTAAAGAAACACATCTCCCATCCCACCCCCACCCTGCTTTTCAGACAGTGTCTACTTAGTCCTGGCTGTCCTGAAACTTGCTATGCAGACCAAACTGGCCTGGAACTCACAAGAGATCATCCCACCTCTGCCTCCCCAGAGTTAGGATGAAAGTGTGTGCCACCATACCCAGCTTACAGGAGTTTGTCCTAAAGGAGCAAAGACCAGCCTATTCATTTCCTACTTTCTAATTCCAGATTTGGGGGCGGGGGTGTCCAAAACAGTGGTTTTTTGTTTTTTAATGTATTATGTATTTGCCTGCATGTATGCCTAAAGGCCAGAAGAGGGCACCAGATATCATTATAGATGGTTATGAGCCACCCGTGGTTGCTGGGAATTGAATTTAAGACCTCTGGAAGAGTGGCCAGTACTCTTAACCTTTGAGCCATATCTTCAGCTCCAAGACAGTGTTTCTTTGTGTAGTGTTGGCTGTCCTAGATCTAGCTCTGTAGATTAAGCTAGCCTAAAACTCAGAGAGCCAACTATCTCTACCTCTGCCTCTGGAGTACCATGATTAAGGATATGTTCACCACCACCACCACCTAGCCAAAAAAATTTTTTTAAATAAGAGGAAACCAGATTACAGTTTACACTTGTAAACCCAATGCCCAGGAGAGTAAGGCAGGACAACTGCCAGAAGATCAAGGCTAACTCAGACTATGTAATGAGTTATTGGCCAGCGTGGGCTACAGAGTGAGACTCTTATCTATCTCCCATTGTGGTAGGACATATTTTAATCCCTGAGCCCCAGAAGACAGAAGTAGATGGGTCTGTAAGACTGAACCCAAGCTGGTCTACAAGTGAAATCTATGCCAGCCAGAGCTTCAATAAACCCCGTCTCCAAGGTTGGGAGTGGGGAGGATTAGACAAGCTGTTGCTCTGCATCTGGAAGGTAAGTAAATGTATTTAGGGCTGGAGAGACAGCTCAGTAGTTAATGGCACTGGCTGCTCTTCCAGAAGATCCTGGTTCAATACCCAGTACAGTTCACAGTTCTGTATTTTTCACAATCATCTGTAATTCCAGTTCCAGGGAATCCAATGCCTACTTCTGACATACATACAGGCAAAACACAAAGCTACCCATAAACATACAAAAAATTAAATTAATTGTTTTCTAAGTAAATATTTATATCTGTAATATATACTAAATATTTAACATTAATTCTAAGAAAATTTCCCAGTCTCATTTGTATCTTGCATTTATTTATCCTTATCTTCAAGCCACTTACATATTCAAGTATCTCTCCCAAAAATAAAACCAATTATTGTCAATTTTCTCTATATATTTCTCTGTATATTAAATCAACATCAACAAAATTTTGAAAGCCAAGAACCTCATCCACTAGCAGTGGCACTTTCCTTTAATCCCAGCACTCGGGAGGCAGAGGCAGGCAGATTTCTGAGCTCCAGGCCAGCCCAGTCTACAGAGTGAGTTCCAGGACAGCCAAGGTTATTCATAGGAACCCTGTCTCTAAAAACCAAAAATGAATGAACTTGAAACCCTGTCTCAAAACAAATAGAAAATAATCTCCCTAGATGGGCTTAACATCTGAACACATGCTGCTCTTGCAGGCCTCAGGTTCAGTTCCTTTCACTCATGGCAGGCAGCTCACAATGGCCCGTAACTAGAGTTCCAGTGGCATCCTACCCTTTTAGTCTTTGGCTTTAGAGGGTGCCAATACTCATGTTCATACACCAACACACATGCACAAATACAAATAGCAAAAATAAAAAATTTTCAAAAATTAAAAAAACTAAAAATAAAAAGGTTCCAATAGAAAGCTTCTTCAAGCCCTATCATTGGCATGTCTATAATTCAGAGGCTCCTGAGTTCCAGTCCAGCCTGGGATATATACTGAGGCTGTCTCAAAAATGGATAAAAATTTATACAAATTGCAATTAACATATCAGATATAAACTAGGTGGTGGTATAGCACGTGTGCCTTAAATGCCAGAGCTCGGCAGAGGCAAGCAAATCTGAGTTTGAGGCCAGCCTAGTTTACAGAGTGAGTTCCCTGACAGCTAAGGCTATATAGAGAAACCCTGTCTGGAAAAACCAAGAATGAATGAATGAATGGCGCTTCAAGCAGATAAACTAGGCATATTTTTTTACCTAACTGGAATTTTTCTCTTTACTTAAATTTAAGAGGGTACAGGATATTTTAATGCTAGGGTAAGTCAAATACACGGTAGCACCCACCTTGCCCCCAATACTCTCAGGAGTTTGCAGACCTAGATGGCTTAGAGTAGACAGCAGGCAATGCAGAGACAGAGGGCGAATACTTGCTAAGATGCTGGAGAAGGCATGGGCCTTGAGCGTGCTAATGCTAGGCCAGATTCTGCCACTGAGCTACACCACCCTGTCCTTCAAGGTACATCCCCTTGAAAGCAAAAGGAAGATATGGATCATTCTTTTAAGGGAACAAGTCCGCTGCTGAAATTCCTCAAGTTCATTCCCCATTCTCCTCCGTGACAACAAAATTTTGTCCCGCAAGAACATCAACCCAGACGCCTCCTTGACCCCGCCCCCCAGCGTTTTCAGCGCGCTCCCGAAGTTAGCCCGCGCCGACCAGCTGCGAGCGAGGACAGAAACCCTGCGGCGCCTGAACGCCAAACCGCAGCCCCCGCAGCCTTTTTGTTTCCTCGCGCCCCGCCGCACACTCACCAGGCGGATGAAGCCGAAGCCTCGGTCGCGGTTGATGAAGACCTCGCTGGGCTCTCCGTAGCGCTCAAAGAGCCGCTTGAAGTCCTCCTCCGTGATGTCGGTGGGCAGGTTACCCACGAAGAGGCGGCAGCGCTGCGTGTACGTCTTCTCGCCCGGCTTGAGGAAACTCTTGATGTCGATGGTGAAGCCCATCTCCTCGTCCGGGTGCTCCTCTGAAGGCGCGGGTGGCGGCGCCTGCTCGCTGGCCAGCGTCAGCGCCATGGCCGCCGCGGCCACCGGTTCGCTCTCTCCGGCCGCCGACTCCAGGGCGCGAAGACGAGCCGGATTTTTCTCAATACGTACTTGCTTCAGGTTTCCTCTTAACATCATCTTAGCAAGTTCGCTTGGGATGCTGGATGCGGCCTAGACGTCAATGTACACACGTCTTCACATGTATCTATGGAAACGAAGCAAGGAAAAGCAGGTAACGGAGGAGAGCCCAGCCTCCCCGCAATCACGCCCGCTGTGGCCGAACGCTCAAAATGGCGCTGCTTCAAACTGCAGTTGGAAGAAGAGACGCGGGCAAGAGTCCCGCCCCTCCACGGCGCGCCTGCGCAAATCCCATACCCGCGAACCGTTTGCTAGCATGGCGCGTGCGCGCACCGTGGCAAGCCGTAGAGTCCACTCCTAGGGACATCGCAACCTAAGATAGTGGAGACTTTGTGGGGGAGGAGGTTGTTTTGTTTTCTTGCTTTTTACACCTGGATGTGTATGGACATATATATCCGAGACTGCCCTTAGCTTTCGATCCTCCGGCCTCAGCCCTGGGACTCCTAGGTCAGACACTGCATGTGAGGAACAAAGTATATGTGTGCGGTACGATGTGAAAATACAGTAATTTAGGGCATGTATCTGCCCTTTTAAATATTACCGCAACTATCGTTGAATGGGAAAGGGAAAGCTTGCATGTTATCAGCACTGGGTAGACTAAGGAGGAAGATATGCAGTTCAAGGTCAGCCTGGGCTACATAGCAAGGTGGTATTAAAAAAAGATAAAGGAGAAAAAGAAAAAGCTTCCTTTCATTTTTCCTGAGACAGTGTTTCTCTATGTAGCCCTAGCTGTCCTGGAACTCAGAGATCCACCTGCCTGCGCTGGGATTAAAGACATAAGCATATTTTGTAAATAAAACAATTTTCCAGCCAATTAAAAACACCTTTTGACAGGTATGATAGCTTACATCTGTAATCCTAGAAGCCAGAAAACCTAACAAAAATAATAAAGCTTTTAAAAATCGTATTTCCTGATGTAGCAATCCAATTTTATTTTTTCAGCTCTGGGAAATGAACTCAAGCCTTTGCACATGCCAGTACTGAGCCCCACAGCCACACAATCCAATTTTCTGAAACAATCGTGGTTTTGCTTGGTTTGTTCTCTCTATGTAGCCCAGGCAGTCCTGAAACTCTACATAGACAAAGCTGGCCTTGAACTCACAGAGATCCTTCTGCCTGTGTTCTCTCTGCCTCTCTGTCTTTCTGCCCCACTGCCTCTGCTTCAAGAGCTGTGCTTAAAGGTTCACACCACCTAGGCTGTGTTGTGGATTATTAACCTCAGAGAAGAATTCCCTGAAATAGATTATAAAATTAATACAATCAGACCATGAACTCCTATGGACCAGACACTAGACTTAAGTATCACAAACTTAATCTGTAAGGATTCAGGTAGCCAAAAGTTTAAGATGTGTGGGCAATTCTGAATCTCTCACTCCAATGCTCTCCCATACAGTTCCCATATATACAAGGGGGAATCTTCAAAGACCACAAAAAGTAATTAAACTCACATACCACTCTGCAAGACATTCATCAGTTTCTCATGAAAGTAAACATTTTTTTTTTACAATATGAAACTCAGGAGCTGGAGAGATGGCTAAACTGTTAAGGCCCCAGTCGTTCTTGCAGAGGCCCTGACTTTCAACTCCCACATGGCTGCTCCCAACCCAGTTGTTTGGATCTGACTGATACCCTCTTCAGGCCTTGAGCACGTGGCACACACATGATACACATACATATAGGCAAAACATTCATACTTACGAAATCACTTTTAAATTGGGAAAAAATATGAAACCTATTTTTTTTAATTTTATTTTCTACATATGATGAGTACACTTTAGCTGTCTTCAAACACACCAGAAGAGGATATCAGATCCTCTTACAGATAGATGGTTGTGAGCCACTATGTGGTTGCTGGGAATTGAACTCAGGACTTTTGGAAGAGCAGTCAGTGCTCTTAACCGCTGAGCTATCTCTCCAGCCCTGAATGTTAAAGTAAAATAAAAATAATGTTCACACAGAATCTTTTATGCAAATCTTCCTAAGAATTTTATTTGTTTGTGGCCAGATCTCCTAGACTTTAGGCTGGCTCGATACAGAGCTGAGACTGGCCTTGAAATTATGATGCTATGCCTTCATTCAAGTACTGGGATCATGAATGTGTATCACCATACCTAGCTACAGCAGGTGAAGAGATGCTGGGTTGTTTTTTTTTTGTTTGTTTTTTGTTTTTTGTTTTTTGTTTTTTTGGCTCTGACTGTCCTGGAACTCCCTCTGTAGACCAGGTTGGCCTCAAACTCAGAAATCCACCTGCCTCTGCCTCCCAAGTGCTGGGTTTAAAGGCACGTTTCTAAAGGTAACAGAAACAGTTTATTAAGAAACAAAAAGGCTGTAAAGCATGGTACTTGTGTAGCAGAAGCAGGCAGATCTCTTGTGAGTTCAAGGTCAGCCTGGTTTACAGAGCTAGTTCCAGGACAGCAAAGGCTGACCAAAGAAACCCTGTCTCAAAAAGAACAGAAAGAAAAAAAGAGCAGGACACTGCCAAAGATGGGAGTGGGCTTGTGAGTGGGAAAGACATGTGCATAAACCTAAATAATATATTATTGTGATCATGTACTACTCAGAAGTAAACTACTGGTACAAGTAGCACAGTGACTCACAAAGCTCCGTGGAGCTGGGCATGCTGACATACACCTTTAATGCCAGCACTAAGGAGGAAGAGGCCTGTGGAACTCTGTCAGTTCCTGGCCAACAAGGACTAAATGAGACTCATCCCTGGAAATATGAAACTATGCCTAGTGCTAGTGAGTATACAACTACCAAAACAATGCTTGTCAAGCCTGATAGACTTGTGTAATAAGTGGATGAAGGGAAATTGTTACTGCTGAAGTCAGGCTCAGTGCCTCACAGTGGTCATCCTACACCTAGAAGGCTGAGATAAGGGGACTGCTGAGACCAGCCCAGGCTGTATATTGAGTTAGAGGGCAGCTGGGGCTACAGAGTTAGACTCTGTCTCAAAAAACAAACAAAGCTGGAGTAATGATGGCTCAGTGATTAAGAGTGCTGGCTGCTCTTTCAGAGGACTTAGGTTTAATCCTCAGCACCCACATGGCTCATAGCTATCTGCAATTCCAGTACTGGGACACTAGCTCTGGCCTCACAAGCATGCATATGGTGCATCGACGAGACATACATACAGGCAAAACACCCAGCAAGGTTGCTTTATTCTGACACTCTTCCAGGTGTGCAGATGGCTGTCTTCTCTGCTTTTCCATGTCTTTGGGGTGTGTCATCAGCTTTTCTCTTCATAAAGACATTAGTTGTGTTGATTTTACCTCCATCCTTTTGAATTTATTTAATCTTAATTCTCTCTTTAGGGACCCTCTTTCTAAATATAATCACATAGTGATGGGATGGATTGTGATTTTGAGCGAATATATTGTCCTAATAGGGCAAGGGCAGAACCAGGAATATGTCTGAAAGCACAATAGTCATTATTAGATAATAATTAGTACCTAGCAGAAGATGAGTTAGCACAGAATGTATGGGCCATTGTTTTAAACAACAGTTTATTATTTATGTGTATTTGCATGTGCCTGCAAAGGTTTATATGCACTATATGTATGCAGGTATCCAAGGGAGCAGAAGAGAGCTTCGAATTCCCTGGAACTAGAGCTGAAGTTATGGTCAGCCACCCTGTTGATGCTTAGAACTAAATGGGTCCTCTGGCGCTCTTAACCATGGAGCCATCTCTTCAACCTGGGATATTTTTTCAAGATAGAACAAAAAAAAAATTTGCTGGTTGGATACTAAGTATGTGGTTTTTGTTTTATTTTTTTATCTTTTTTTTTTTTTTTTTTTTGGTTTTTCGAGACAGGGTTTCTCTGTGTAGCCCTGGCTGTCCTGGAACTCACTCTGTAGACCAGGCTGGCCTCGAACTCAGAAATCCGCCTGCCTCTGCCTCCCAAGTTATTTTTTATCTTTTAATTTATATATATGAACCCACTGTTGCTGTTTTCAGACACACCAGAAGAGGACATCAGATCCCATTACAGATGGTTGTGAGCTTCCATGTGGTTGCTAGGAATTGAACTCAGGACCTCTGGAAGAGCATTCAGTGCTCTTAACTGCTGAGCCATATCCCCAGCCCTATTTTTTATTTTTTAAAGGCTTCAATATGAACCTTACACTGTTGGTTTCATGATGTGAATGAAAGATAGTGCCTCCACGAAGTGGGAAGGACTGGGCAAGCATCATGTGGGATAACTAAGGGGAAGGGTCTGAACAGGTTGTTTTGTGGAGATTTAGAGTATTGGTTTGAGACAGGGTCTTATGTAGTTATGTATGGTTTCTACTTCTTCCAGGCAGCTGGTCTGCTCTCAAGTCTTTGTAGCTTGACTTGTCTGAGTCTTCTTTGCAGCTGTTTCTTCAGTCTTAGAAGGACTCTCAACATTATTGCCTGCTCTGGCAGGAAGAGGCCTAGTGAACCTGGTCAATTTCAGGGACTTCATGAAACTCCTTTGAGTGTTCTTTTAACCTTCCTGTTTGAGGAGCTTCTCTGCAGGATGGAATATTTCAGTCTTGAGAAAACTGTCACACAACACAGATCTCTCCCAGTTTTTTTTCACAATATCAGCAATAGATTAGCCAGGATATTCTTCTTTGATTTAGGGCAATACTCAGAAGAGAACAAGAAGACCTAAGCTAAGCCTTTTGTTTGTTCTGATTTATTTTTTTACTTTATTTATTTTTTTTTGAGGCAAGATTTCTCTATGTAGCTCTGGATATCCTGGAACTTGCTTTGTTTTTGTTTGTTGTTTGTTTCGTTTCGCTTCTTTCTTCTTCTTTTTTTTTGTTTTTTTTTTTGGTTTGTTTGTTTGTTTTGTTTTTCGAGACAGGGTTTGTCTGTATAGCCCTGGCTGTCCTGGAACTCACTTTGTAGACCAGACAGGCCTTGAACTCAGAAATCCACCTGCCTCTGCCTCCCAAGTGCTGGGATTAAAGGCGTGCGCCACCACCGCCCGGCCTCTTTTCTTTCTTTCTTTCTTTCTTTCTTTCTTTCTTTCTTTTCTTTGTTTCTTTTTTTTTTTTTTTTTGAGAAACGTTGTTTAATGGTAAAGCTCAGCACACTCCAGCACCAGGACTGGCCTAGAGTCACAGCAGCAGGGACGGCTGAGTGACCCCATGGAGCCTCACATGGTGAGGAAGATGAGGAAGACGACCATCAAGCAGAAGAATCCCATGGCCACAGATAGGACAAAACCCAGAATGGCATAGGAGAATTGTTACTGCTTGAGAAATGGTTTCCTGGCATAGCCAGTAAGCAAGCTACCAACACTGTGCCAATGCCAGCCCCTGATCCAGCCACACCAACTGTGGCGACTCCAGTACCAATAAACTTGGCTGCTGGGTCGATGTCCCAGAAAATAACACTGGTCTGGAATTCCTGTCTGGCCACCTGGAAAGGGAGCTGCTGCAGGAAGGCTGTTTAGATGGGGCCTCTGGTCTACTCAGGAGGGAGGCAGACACAGGCCTGATTAGACACCTGGTGCAGGAGTGGATCAGAACTGGAAAAATGAGCAGTGTTGGTGGTCTGCATTTTTAATCTCCCGGCTTTAGCCCTTGGTCCTGTTTTGTTTTTTGTTTGTTTGTTTGTTTGTTTTTATAAGGACAACATTTAATTGGAGCTGGCTTACAGGTTCAGAAGTTCAGTCTATTATCGTCAAGTCAAGAGCATGGCAGCATCCAGGCAGGCATGGTGCAAGAGAAGCTGAGACTTCATCTAAAGATTCAATTCCAGACAGCTAGGAGTAGAGTCTTAAAGCCCATACCCACAGTGACACTCCTACTCCAACAAGGCCACAACTCCAAATAGTGACACTCCTTGGGCCAAGAATATACCAACCATCACATTCCACTCCCTGACCCCCATAGGCTTATTCAAACACGATGGCAGCCATACCTAAACATAACATAATGCAAAACACATTTAGTCCAACTTCCAAAGCCCCCATAGTCTAGAGCAGTCTCAACAATGTTAAAAAGTCCAAAGTTCAAAGTCTCTTCTGAGATTCATCCAATCACTTAATTGTAGTCCCCAAAGCAAGACAGGAAACCAGCTGGGCAAACTCCAAACTCTGCATCTCCATGGCTGATGTCAAAGTAGTCTTCAGATCTCCACTCCTTTTTCATCTTTGTTAACACAAGTAAAGTTCTTTCTCCTGGGCTGGTTCCACTCCGTTAACAGCTTTCCACAGCAGATATCTCATGGCTCTGGCATTTCGAATATCTTAGGGTCTCTAAGGCAACTTCAATGTTACAGCTTCTTGTTTCAATGTCTGGGATCTACACATGATCTGGCCTTCTCCAAGGGGCTGGTGTCACTTCTCCAGCTCTGCCCTCTGTAGCACTCAAATTGATCCACTCTACAGCTGCTACTGTTAGACTTCGTCGTGCAGCTTGGAACAGACCACAACAGACCAGACAGTTCCACGAGGGGGAGTTTATTCAGGGCAGAGGGCAAAGGTAGGGAGAGAAATGGGAGATGGTGGAGAAAGAGGAGAGAGAGAGGAGAGAAGCGGAGGCCGGCCATGACCACGTAGAGAGAGGGGGAAAGGAAGGGGGAAGGGCAAGGGGACAGAGAGAAGCTAGAGGCAAAAGAGAGTAAGGGAGTAAGAGAGCTGTCTTTTTGTTTTTGTTTGTTTTTGTTTTTCGAGACAGGGTTTCTCTGTGTAGCCCTGGCTGTCCTGGAACTCACTCTGTAGACGAGGCTGGCCTCGAACTCAGAAATCCGCCTGCTTCTGCCTCCCAAGTGCTGGGATTAAAGGCGTTCGCCACCACCGCCCGGCTTTTGTTTTGTTTTGAGACAGGGTTTTTCTATGTAGCTCTGGATATACTGGAACTTGTTTTCTAGACCAGGCTGGCCTAGAACTCACAGGGATCCACCACCTGCCTCTGCCTCAAATGCTGGGATGAAAGGCTTGCATCACTGCATGAGTGGATTTTCCCTTTGCTTGTACATGGGGGTCCCACCTCTCTAAGTACTTCTTAAGAGAACTCTAAGAAGCTGACCCAAGCATTGGGGTACTTCTTGTGCTCCTCCCAGAAAGAACTGCATAGGTACTTGTATTCAGTTGATTTTCCTGTCCAACTCTCACCAGGCATTTGTCCCTATAGATTTTGATGAACTACAATTCCTGTAAAATTGACTTCAAGTTTTCCCCTGACCGCCCTATTCTTGCAGACAAACCAAATTCACTTTCCAGCACCCACAGCCAGAAGCTCATAACAGCCTATACCTCCAGCTTCAGATATAAACAGATAGATAGATAGATAGATAGATAGTCTGTCTATCTGATTGAGGCCTAGAGAACATTGATTAGGTGAGACTGGTCAACCTTTTGTTCAAGGAGTCAGACATCAGAAGTGTTATTTATAATGGCACCAAGATAATATTTACTTTCTCACTGTTTTCTCTACTGTGTCCCAGCCAAGTGTGGTGGCATTTTCCTGCAATTTCAGGATTTGGCAGGTTGAGGCAGGAGGATTGCCACAGTTTGGGGGCAACGTTATCTACACAATGAGTTCAAAGGCCAGCTTCACCCCCCAGTCAGAAGACACTCTCACCTCCCATTCTCTCTCTCCATTCTGTGACACACACATCTCCACCCCCACTCCTCACAAAAGTAATAGAAATCAGGAAAAAATCATACCAACTAATTTCTCTTATTTAAAAAGGTTGGGAGCGGGGGAATGGAGAGATGGCTCAGTGGTTGAGCACTGTATGCTCTTCCAGAGGTCCTGAGTTCAATTCCCAGCAACAACATGGTGGCTCACAAGCATCTGTAATGGGATCTGATGCCCTTTTCTGGTGTGTCTCAAGACAGCTACATCATACTCACATACATAAAATAAGATCTTTAAAAAAAAAAAGAGTAGCAGATATAGTAGCGCAAGCCTTTAATTCCAATATTTCTATGAAGAAGAGAAAATAGCTCTTTGTGAGTTTGAGGCCAGTCTGATCTTTATATTAAATTCTAGACCAGTCAGGACTACACAGTGAGGCCTTGTATAAAAAAAAAAGTTTTACAATTAAATACATATCAATATTGTTTCCCTTCCATATTGCAAATTCCAGGAGTTGGGTATGGTGTGTGGGGTGAGGGGGGGAGCAGTGAGAAGAAAATTAATAAACCCTATTTTTTCACCAAAGAATATCAGCAATAAAGGGGCTTGGACCCAATTTTTATTTCCAGTTGACATTGGTATACAACTATACTGATTCTCAAGAGGCAGAACACTACAAATGGATCAGATTTCCTAACACCTTTGTCTGAATGCCAGCCATAAATCGAGTATATCAAGCTATATATACTTTATATTCAAGTCATAGAGCAACCCTGTCCTGGGAAGTATTTCAACAATAAACATGTGGGTAGCAAAGAGGATCACTCCAACAGCAGAACAATGTTATTTCCACGCTGATGTTCTCAGCATAACGCTAAAGACAGCAAGGAGACCTAAGACCCTTAAAGCCACAGAGAATCCAGGCTTGGTTCCTAGCACTCAAACAGGTAGCTAACAAACATCTAAAACTTCAGTTCCAGAGGTAACCACCTCTCCTAGCCTCTACAGGCACCAGGTACACACATGGTACATTTAACATACATACAGGCAAAATACTCCTACATATAAAACTAAAGTGTTAGCCGGGCGGTGGTGGCGCAAGCCTTTAATCCCAGCACTTGGGAGGCAGAGGCAGGCAGATTTCTGAGTTCGAGAGTTCGAGGCTAGCCTGGTCTACAGAGTGAGTTCCAGGACAGCCAGAGCTATACAGAGAAACCCTGTCTCGAAAAACCCAAAAACAAAACAAAACAAACCAAACCTAAAGTGTTGGCCGGGCGGTGGTGGTGCACGCCTTTAATCCCAGCACTTGGGAGGCAGAGGCAGGTGGATTTCTGAGTTCGAGGCTAGCCTGGTCTACAGAGCGAGTTCCAGGACAGCCAGGGGTACACAGAGAAACCCTGTCTCGAAAAACCAAAAAAAACCCTAAAGTGTTATTTTTCTTAAGTATCCTCATAGATCTGAGTGTAAAGTAACATTTTGGAGACATCACAAAGCTGTATTTAAAGTTAGCCAGTTATCTCTATGAGAATAGCACATTATAGTTCAGGCTGGCCTAGAACTCATTATGTATCCCAGGTTGGCCTTGAACAATCCTCCTGTCTCACCTTCCCTAGTGCTGAGATTACAGCTGACAGCCACCATGACTCACTTAGATCCAAGCCTAAATGACTAAAAGCAACTTTCTTTTGGAGACAGGGTTTCATAAACCCAAGGGTGACTTCATACTTGCTGTTTGCTTCTACCACCTGAGAGCTATGATTACAGGCCTGCTGCCACATGGCTAATGCAGTCTGCAGGTCAAACCCACAGTTTTTTGTGTGCTTGGCAAACATTCTACTAACCAAGCTACATTCTCTACCTGGAAAGGTATAATGTACCTAAAATGGTTTCAGTGGGTGTTTTAGAAAATACTATCACAGAGCAACATGACTGAGCCTCATATTTCCATGCAGAAGGAAGCATAGTTGTTGTTAATGATACTGTTTTGCAAGAAAAGCCCCAAAGAGGGGGAAAAACGCTCATATATCTCTAAGAATTTAACAGATGATAAAATAAACATCAGAAATCAGAAGCAAAAGATAAAACTATCAAATTCATGATCAGGACCATAGATGGTCATCACAATTTTTTAGATTTGCTGTTTCTTTGGGAATATGGCAAATGGACAATGAAGCTGGCATAGCTTGAGGGCCTGGAGACTCAGGAAGATGCAGTAGTGGTCATGGTTGTGGTGTTCTTGGAGGTGAGACAGCAAGAAGCTGAACTGCCTACTCAACGACATGAAAATCAAGTCCCTGGAAGAGACCTACCTGTTTGTTCTCCCTGCCCAGTAGGGAGTCTGAGATTGACTTTTTCCTGGGTACATCCCTGAAGGATGAGGCTCTAAAGACCATGCCAGTGCAGGAGCAGACTGGAGATGGCCAATGGTTCAGGTAAAGGCTTTTGTTGCTTTTGGGGACTACAATGGTCATGCTGGTCTTGGTGTTAGGTGCTCCAAGAAGTAGCCACTGCCATCCAAAAGGCCACCATCATCTTGGCCAAGCTTTCCACCCTCCCTGTGTGGAGAGGCTACTGGAGAAACAAGATTGGCAAGTGCCACAGTTGTATGCAAGGTAACAGGTGACTGTGCCTCTGTGTTGGTGTATCTCTTCCCTGTTGCCACAGACACTGGTATTGTGCCTGCTCCTGTGCCCAAGAAGCTATTGCTGATGGCCAGCCAGTATCAATGACTGCTACCCATCAGCCAGGGGTTGCCCTGTCACCCTTGGAAATTGTGTTGAGGCCACCCTAACAGCTATTTGGCCCCTAGCCTCTGGAAAGAGACTGTCTTCACCAAGTTTCCTTGCCAGGAATTCACTGACAATCTTGTGAAAACCCACAATAGAATCCTCACCCAGAAGACCCAAGCTCCAGTTGTAGCTACCACACAAATTTTTTTTGTTGTTGTTTGTTTGTTTTTTGAGATATGTAGACCCAGTTGCCCTGAAAGCCACTCTGTAGACCAGGCTGGCTTTGAACTCACAGAGATTCACCTCCCTCTGACTCCTGAGCACCACCATTCCCAGTTCCACGTAAGTAAGGGCTTTTATACAAGAAAACGAAAATGAAGCATCTGAAGAAAACATTTTTTAGATTCATAGTTTCTCAAAATTCACACATGGAGTATACTTTCAAAAGAAAAATTAACATGAACACTGAAAAATTAACTATATATACATACATATATGTATACACACACATATATATACATACCACATTTTAATGTTTCTTATATTCATACTAATAGCTATATATTCTTTATAATTCTCTTAACAAAATGAAAACATTTACATATTAAATTGAAAACCAAAATATAAAACCAATAAAACAAATTTGAAAACCAAAATATAAAATCAATAAAACAAATTACCTCTATTTACCACAACAAATAAACTGTTTTGCTCAAATAAAAACATGTTTTAAAGAAATAAAACTCAAGAATTTGGCTTAATAGCAAACAGCCATAGCTTCTTAAGCTGTTTGAATGCATTTTCTTTTTTTCCTTCTTTTTGGTTTTTCAAGACAGGGTTTGTGTATCTTGGCTGTCTTGGAATTTGCTCTGTGGACCACGTTGGCCTAGAGCTCACAGATATCACATTATCTGTGTCTGTGTGCTGAGATTAAAGGCATGTACCACCATCTTGTGGTGTGAATATATTTTCTTTAGCTTGTTATATATGCACCTTGCCTTTTCCTGCTCTTAGGCCATTAAGTGGAAGTCCTCCAACAACACTTTACAGGGTGAGAACCCTCACAGTGACAAAGCTCAAACTGCCTTTGCTAAAATCTATAATGACTATACTCACCAATTGCTTTTAGATTTAGAACAGGAACATAGTTTACTATTTATTTGCTATTAGACATATTGCTAATGAACTCCTGTAAGTTCCTCTTACACAGTGTATGGTACTGGTTCCAGGTACAAAACTTTTTATGGTAGTGTCTGGGTAATGCAGACACTGTCATATGTAAAGCAGGTAGAACATTATGTGTACAATAGTTGCACACAATTTTCCCCACCTTCGGTAGCTTCACTGGTTTTATTTTTCAAGTTAGATTTTAATTTTGAATACTTAACACTATTGTTGATGTGCATTTCACTTTCTTCATGTTTACTAAGAAGATGTGACAAATGATGCCAATCTCTGCACCCATTCTCGTTTCTCAGTTGATTCTTCCCTTCCCCAAAGAGTCTGCAATACAGGCAAAACACAGAGTCTTTAGAGGCTGAGTAGAGCAGCCAAGGTCTGGTGCTCTTCTCACCATTTGGAAGAATTCGTGTGTAATACGTTTCTGAAAACTTCTTGCCTGCACTGTCTTTTGGAAAATTAAAATTTCTTATTTGAGGTGGATCTTTTTTGACAAGAAATTCACGTTGTTTCATATTCAAAATTCGGGGCCACGAACCTGGATCCAAAGAAAGTACAACTGACATATCAAATTCCTCTGAATGTTTGTCTCCTAGTTGCTCTTGAATTGTATCAGTTACTGCTGCCACAGACAAAGGTAAATTCACATTTTGTTCCTCTGATGATGTATCTAGGCTACAGTCTACTGCAACTTTTACTATCTCTGAAGTCTTTTCCTTTTTTTCTGGAATTTCTCCTGTGTTTCCTGAAAGTGTACTTGACAATTCATGTAATTTTTTTTCATTTTCTTCTCTGATAGCATTCCTTTTTCTGTTTTGTAAAAGCAGTATTTTTGATTTTGCTTCCATTATCTGAAAGGAAATATATTATAATTTATTGACATTTTAAAAGTTGAAATAAAGAAATAAGAGCAGGCAATGGTTCATTATTAGCCATCAAAAACAAAGCATACCACAGCATGCACTTGGTGTACATATCCACATGCAGCAAAACATTCCTAAAATCAATCTTAAACAAAAACTAGGCGTAGCATCTCACACCTATCAGGATGGCTACAACTGAGACAGTGACAAATAGAAACATGATGTAACTCAGGCAAAATTAGATCACTAAGGACACAGTAGGACTCTAACGAGTATGTATCATATGCATGCCTTGTGCCCGTAGAGACTAGAAAAGAGCATCAGATCCTGTGGAATTGCTGTTAGGATGGTTACGAGACATCTTATGAGTGCTGGGAATCAAATTCTGGGTCCTCTGCAAAAGTAACTCTAAACTACTCTTAAAAGTACTCTAAACTGCTCAACCAATCTTTTGACCCCTTCCCCCAAAAAGCAATTAATTTTAATGGTAAAATTGCTATAATCCTTTCTATATATGTGGGTAAGAAATTCAGTTATCGCTAGGGCAGCCTAGAGACCCTGTCTCAAAACAAAACCAAAAACAAAACAAAAAAACAAAAGGCCACTTTGTAGTTCAGTGTGTTTTGCTTTTGAAGAGGACATAAGTTCTGTCCCCAGCACCTATGTTGAGCAGCTATCTTATCAACGGCTGTCACTAAAGCTCCAGGAGATCTGATGCCTTCTTTTAACCTCCATGGGGAACTAAAATCATATACACATAATCTCCCTCCCACACACATAAACACATTTAAAAACAAAATAAAATCTTGGGGCTCAAGAGATGGATCAGTGCTTAAGAGCTCTTGTTCTTATAGAGGACCTGGTTTTTTATTCCAAGCAACCACATGGTAGCTCACAACTATTTGCAATTCTAGTTCAGGAGAAGCCAATGGACTCTTGACCTCCAAGGGCAGTAGCCATGAACAACATGGTACAAAATATATATACATAGGTAATACACAGAAAATAAAAATAAATATATTGTCTTAGGGTTTTATTGCTGTGAAAAGATACCATGACTGACAACTCTTATAAAGGAGCTGAGAGTTCTATTGATCCACAGGCAGCAAAAGAGAATGCCACACTAGGCCTACCTTGAGCATCTGAGACCTCAAAGCCTGCCCCCAAAATGACACACTTCCTCCAACAAGGCCACCCATGCTCTAATAATGCCACTCCCTATTGGCTAATATTCAAATAGATGAGTCTATGGGGGCCATTCCTATTCAAATCACCACATTATATCTTATAAAACAAACAAACAAAAAAAACACCCCACAACCATTGCATCTTATAAAACAAAAAAACCCACCCCAAAAACCTAACACCCCAAAATCTTAAATGAAAGCATTATTAACTTAATAAATTTTGTTTTTAAACAGGATCTCCCTACATGCCAAGCTGGCCTCAAAACTGTGACTCTTATTCCCTGCACTATACACGGGACAAGACTTTTTCTTTTTTTGTTTGTTGTTTGTTTGTTTTTCCGAGACAGGGTTTCTCTGTGTAGCCCTGGCTGTCCTGGAACTCACTCTGTAGACCAGGCTGGCCTCAAATTCAGGAACCTTCCTGCCTCTGCCTCCCAAGTGCTGGGATTAAAGTCATGCAAAATCATTGATTGCCCCGCTGGGGGATAAGACTTTTTAAAAGATTTTTCAATAGCTAGGTTCTTTTTTTAAAAAAATAAAATAAGTAAGACAGACTTTCATGTAGCCCAGACAGGCTTCAAATTTGTTTTCTAACCAAGGAGAACTCTGAACTTTTTTACTTATTTTGGGCAGATGTGTGAGTACATACATATATCATGGCATGAATGTGAAAGTTAGAGGACAAGTCAGTTCTACCTCCCACCATGTGGTGTGGAGAGCTTTTGGGGTCGTTTGGCAGGAATTTGACATTGGGCCAGTACAAAGAAGTAAGCTCAGGCAGGAATTTGATTCCAGGCTAGAACAAAGAAGTGGGCTTCAGGCAAGAATTTGACTTTGGGCTAGGATAGGAAGTAGGCTCAGGTATCTTGGTCATCCTGATAAGCCCTTAGAAACAGTGATCACAGGACTTTGTTTATTGTCGCGCTTGTTCCTTGACTACTTGTGTTTACTGTCTTGCTTGTTCCTTAACCTAGAACTGACCTTATTACTTGCATGTAATTAAAATGGTATAAAAGCAGATTGGAAAAATATAAGTTCACCTCAGCCTCAGAACTGGCTGGGTCATGCTACAATGTTGTCTAACTGTCTTTCTCTTTTTAATGCTCCCTCCAGCCCTGGAGAACCTACTGACTGACTGAGCTGGCTCAGTCAATGTGGGTTTCAGAGATTGAACCCAAGTTGTCAGACTTGGTGGTAAATTCAATCTCTCTAGCCTGATTCTGAATTTCTGATCTTCCAGTTTCCACTTCCTGAGTGCCAGGATTACAGGAATGTACCAACATGCCAGTGTTTATTTGGTACTTGGGATTGCACCCTGAACTTTATGCATACTAGGGGAGCATCAATGAGCAACATACCAACCCCTTAATTTACATATTTTGAATCATCACTTACTATTTTCCTCCTAGCTTTAGGTATCATCAACTGAACTGACTTTTTTCTTTGGTTATTGGGTTTTTTTTTTTGTTGTTGTTTGTTTGTTTTTTTGGAGACAGGGTCTCTCTACAACTCATTGGGTGTCTTGGAACTCACTAAGATCACTCACTAAGTTCACTGCCTTCCCAGTGCTGAGATTTTAAAGGCATTTGCCATCACATCCAGCATCAACAGACTTACTAAGAAGATGGAGTTTAGCTTCCTTTACTTACATGGCTCACCCCTCACATCACCCAGCAACATGTTCACTTACAGGATGTCTTGGGCAAAGTCATATAAGAGACTGTCATGCATAATCAGGATGTTGAAGAACAGACCTAGCATCCACACAACATACTAGATGGCAACAGTACCCCTAAATCACTAACAATAAAAAATGTTTCCCAAATCACTGGCTTAGATCAGAAGCATGTTTACATTTGGGGCCATGGAGATATCTCAGCCAGTACTGCACCTGCTGTGAGAGTCTGATGTGATGCTTGAGTTAATCCTTGGAACTCAACATCGTGGCAAAGAGAACTGACTCCACAGTGTTGTCCTCTGACTTTCCACGTGGGTCATGGTGAGCACTGGACCCACACACATGTATTACCCACACAATATAATAATTATGTATTTCATATAGAACTTAAGTTATTTTTTTAAAAGTTTTGTTTTTTACTTATAGGGGTGCGTGCCAGTAGAAGCCATATGTCAGATTTCCTGGTGTTGGCAGTGATCCACCTGATGTGGTGGCAGAGTACTGAACTTGAGTCCTCTGGAAAAACAGCAAGAACTCTTAACCACTGAGCTATCTTCCCAATTCCCTATTTTATAGTTTACGACTCTCATCATTCAGCGATGAGCAACTAATAACAATATTTTAATTTCTTGTCTGTTGGTGGTGGTTATCATCAGGGACGTAATACCAGCATATTATGTGTGCTTACCAGAAAATCCTCTGCTAATGAGTTATCCCCAGCCCTGTTTTTCTTAAAATGTTCATATACAACAAAGGTTTCTCTACTGCCTTTCTCTAAAGAACTGCTGCTGATCACTCTAAAACAAGCCAAGATCTAGATATATAGTTGAAGCCTATTTTGATTACACATTTCCCCATTTTTTTTCTTTTATACTCTATGTGCAAGCCTTATATCCTTATTCTACTATCTTTACATATATGTTTATGTATGGCATATGTATAAATATCATATAAATGAATGCATGCACTCATGAGCATGTTCAGTTATAGAATGAATGACATTAGGTGTCCTAGGCCAAACATATAGGTACATGGGCAGCCCTAGTTAAACTCAGTTAATTTTAAAACAAAAAATATTATGGCAGTTTGAATGAGATCTCCAGTTTTTAGGTTTCAATACTCCAATCATTTCCTTGCCTACTGCTACAGCTGCTTCCATCTCACCCTCTGGAACAGGGAACCCCAAATAAACCCTTTTTTGCCTTAGTCATAGTATTTTATCACAACACCAGAAAAGTCAGTAATACAATAAACATGAACATAGGAAAGGGATTTGGAGGGGGAGGGGAAGTTGACAAAGTAGAAATAAGAAAGGGCAAGGAATGGGCGTAATAAAAAGAAAATATATCACACATATGCATTATATTCATGTGTGATACTGCTAAAAATTTTTTTGATAATATTTAGTCACATCTCTATGATCTTTGCAGCCTTGGCTGATCTAGCTTTCTAGGTAGAATCAGGTAGCTTCGACCTCACAGAGATTTATCTGCTTTGGCCTCCCTAGTGCCAAGATTAAAGCCATACACCATCATCCCTGGTATCAAAATGTAAAAGCCCAGCTTGGTGGTAAGCATCTAAATCTGAGTGTTCCTGCAACATGATGGGAAACAGCCACACAAGAGAATCACAAGAAGCTTGAAGGTCAGATAGCCTAGGATATTCCATGAATCTTGTCTCAAACAAGGTAGAGGGCAAGGACAGGAGTCTCAGGTCTGTTCTAACCCTCACACACAAGCAACTGCACTCACACAGACACACACACACGAGAGAGAGAGACAGAGACAGACAGAGACAGAGACAGAGAAGTAGAGACTGGAGAAATTATGTCAGCAGTCAAGAGTGCTGAGAGTACTGGCTGTTCTTGCAGAAGATCTGGGCTTGATTGCTAGCTACTTACTTAACATGGTAGCTCACATCTGTCTGCAACTGTAGTTCCAAGGGATCCAACACCTTTTCTAGCCTCTGAGGGCATTAGGGATGCACGCAGTGTGCAAACATGCAGGTAAAACACTCATGTACATAAAAATATTACAAAACAAAACAAAGAATTACCTCTTTATATTCATCAGCACAATTCTGGCAGCAGAATCTCTTTTGCTGACCTGTAATCAGAATGCTGTGTCCAGTACTCTTGGGTATATACTTGCTACACTGTTCACAGCAGTTCATTATTAGACCATTGGTCAATCTGTATTCATTAAAGCAATTGTTACTGCACAGTTTATGTGTTATACTGTTAATACTGATTTCATGGCGAACCTAAAAGAAAACAAAATTTCTTAAGACAGTATTTTACAATTTACTGCCCTACAGTATTTAGATTTTTTCCCTTATTAGTATTTGGGAGGCAGATGAAGGCAATCGCTATCCACATTTAGAATGTGCAGTGAGATGGTTTGAAAGCTGTAACGGATAAACTTTTGTCCTTGATTTGAATGGCTCCCAAAGCTACTCAACATCAGATTTAGTTACCAAGGACAATGTAAAACAAAGGACTGCCTGAATGTCCAGCTCTTCCTCTTGAAAATGTATCAAACCGTTTGTTCTACACCTTCCTGTAGGATCTGTTGCTTCCTTTATTGTCCTGAAATTATTGAATTATCACAACTAACTCCACAGAAACAGACACAATATAAGAATAGTGTGTGTGTGGTGTGTGGTGTATGTGTGTGTATATATCTATCTTTTTTGGTCAGGGGGAATCTCTTTAGTACATAGGGAACTCACTATGTGTAGACGAGGCTGGCCTCAAATTCAGAGATCTGCCTGCCTCTGCCTTCCAAATGTTGGAATTAAAGGTGTTCACCACCACTCAGTAGTAATTTTTGTTTGTTTGTTTGTTTTTGTTTTTTTGTTTTTTGAGACATGGTTTCTCTGTGTAGCCCTAGCTGTCCTGGAACTCACTCTGTAGACCAGGCTGGCCTCAAACTCAGAAACCCGCCTGCCTCTGCCTCCCAAGTGCTGGGATTAAAGGCATGCGCCACCACCGCCCAGCTAGTAGCAAATGTTTTAAAGAGAATTCTAACATCCTTAGAAGTCCTTCCAATCTGAATATTTAGGATATGGACTTTAGGTAGATGGCAGAGCTCAGATTATTAGAACTTAAAAATTAACATTTCTACAAGTCTAAATAGTAACAGCATGAAAAGCAGACCTCTCCTAATTTATTACAGATTATACATCTTGACTTAGTAAAAACTTCTTTCCTAAGACTCTGGCAGTTTTCACTGGGAGACAGAGATGCACTATAAAATTCTTGTAAGGACTTGCTTGACTCCACTGGAGGAACAATAGTTGCGGTTCTCATAGGAGAATCTCTGAAACACAAAGGAGAAAGAAACATCTGAAGATCACTGTACTTTAAGATCCACTTTCAGTTTTACTTCCATTTCCTAAATAATACAGGAGAAAATTCAAATGAAAACTCTTCTAACATTAATGTTCCTTAGCATTCTAGGATTAAAAAATCCTAGCACTTGGGGCTGGAAAGATGGCTCAGCAGTTAAAAGCACTGGCTGCTCTTGCACAGGACCCAGATTCAGTTCTTAGCACCCACACAGTGGCTTACAACTGTCCGTAACTCCAGCTTCAGTGAACCCAGTGACTTCTGGCCTCTGAGGGTATCAGGCAGAGTGCATTTATATAGACACAGGCAAAACTTCATACAGATAAACAAATCTTTAAGAAAAATACTGGTAGAAAAAACAAAACCAATGGTGCTAAATGGATGGTTTACTGGTATGTCTGGCTCTTATAGAGAACCTGAGTTTGATGCCTAGCCTACATCAGGCAGCTCAGCACTACCTTTTAACTCCAGCTAGAGGGTGATGTAACATCTCTGAGTCTTGTTAAAACACATACACAGAACTTAAATTTTTTTCCTTTATTTTTATTTTCTGTGTATGGTTATTTTACCTGTGTGTATGCCTGTGTACCACAAGGATGCAATGCCATAGAGGGTTTTGGATTCCCTGGGACTGAAGCTAATTAGTTACCTGGATACTGAGAATCAAACCAAGGTCCTCTAGAAGAGCAGCTACTACTCTAAAACACTGTGCCAACTCTACAGCCTCATAAAAGTAAATCTTAAAAAATGCTGATCGTGGGCTTGGGGAGATGGCCCAAAAGGGAAAGGCACTGACTGAATTGGTAGGCTGGCAGAACTAACACGTAAGATGTAGAACAGAAAAGGCAAACATAGCAACTCATGTATCGATACGCATTCTTTTTTAAAACTACAGTTTAGATGAGATTACAGTTCTAGAATTGCTCAATCAATAAACGTGAAAAAATCTGACACATCTACCACAAGTCTAGCTTACAATTATGTTCAGAGTATTCATTTATACTGAGCACTAAACTACATAGAGAAACATTAAGGCCTGCTTACTTTTTACACATTACATTCCGTGTCTTTCGAGTGCGCTTATGAGAGAAAGAAGAAAGGCAGGTGGTTGAACAAAAGAGGTGAGCTGATCCTTTTCGTTGGTAAGCTGTCTGTCCCTTCTGTAAAGGATTTTTGCAGTTTGCACAAGTAATTTTATTAGCAGGTTTAGTAAGATGTTGTTGGTTTGAGGGCTGGAAATTCTGTTTAGGAAGTGAGGCCACTGGCGATAAAGAATCCACCCCTTGTTGTTTCTGGTTACGAGGAAATGATGCTGACTGGGAGATACAAGAATCTTAAAAACAAAATGAGTAAGAAAAAGACATGGAATAAGTACAAATACGTAATAGGACAACATTTGAATTTAAGAGTTTAAGAGACTTGCCGGGTGATGGTGGCGCACGCCTTTAATCCCAGCACTTGGGAGGCAGAGGCAGGCGGATTTCTGAGTTCGAGGCCAGCCTGGTCTACAGAGTGAGTTCCAGGACAGCCAGGGCTATACAGAGAAACCCTGTCTCAAAAACAAAACAAAACAAAACAAAAAACAAAAGAGAATTTAAGAGACTCATAGCATGTGGTTAAGGCAAAATAACTTTGACAATCAATCCAGTATTCTTCCTACTATTCCACTGGGTATGAAATGTTTCCCATGGGTTCATTTTTCAACAGTTGGTCTCCAGTAGGTGGACACAGGGCCTACTTGGTAGAGAGAAGGATTTAGGGAAGAGCTTAAGGTTATAGCACTAGCCTAATGCTCCGGTTCTCTCCTGTAAGAGACTGTTATCCTGCATGGTGGTGCAACCTATAATCAAAGTATGATGTAAATAAGGACAGGAGAATGACTAAAAGTTTGAGGCCAGGCTGGGCTACTGTTGCAAGACTATCTCTAAAAGTAAATGTTTCAGGCAGCTGCTACTGGTTCGTCCATCTTTGGAGCTGCCTGTTGTATTTCCTGGTTGCCACAGATTGTAGCCCTAAAACTATAAGCCAAAATCTGTCCCTTCTCCCTTAAGCTGCTTCTTTCAGGTATTTAACAGATACATACATACACATACCCACACCCGTAATTACTACAAATACCTACTTTGCATTTTAAGAAATATTTTCTTTTCTCAGGAAAAAAATAAACAATGTTTTCTAAGATTATGCAATATGGCAAACCACCAGTCATCGTCATACTCCTCAGGTATAAAACTCTGTCTTCTGAATGAACTATATCATGCAAGTAACAGAAAGTTCTATGAGTTTGTTGTCTCTCTGTGGTACTGGAGATGTATATGCTAGGTAAGGGCTCTACCACTTAGCTAAACTCTTAGCCCTCTGGCTTGCTTTTTTCTTTTTATTTTTTTCTTTTAAATTTATTTATTCTATGCATGAGTACACTGTTGCTGTCTTCAGACACACCAGAAAAGGGGATCAGATCTCATTACAGATGGTTGGGAGCCACCACATGGTAGCTGGGAATTGAACTCAGGATCTCTCGAAGAGCAGCCAGTGCTCTTAATCACTGAGCCATCTCTCCAGCCCTTGCTTTTTTCTCTTATAAATCGAAATTACAGCTAATTCTCCAGTGTTATATGGAATAAATAAAGTACATATTCCACTGTAGGGTAGGCAGAAGTTATATTCTGGGATCAACCTTTCTCTGCTTATTTAAATCTACATAGCAGACAGATTAAAGCCAAAGCAAGAATAAAACACGACAATCTTTATAAGATTTGTCAATATTAATACTATGAGCAGAATAAGCTTCAACTCTCCAAATAATTTTGTTTTGTAGACTTACTGATACTTAAGGGAAATATATTTGTTTAGAATTAGGAAAATAAGATACCAGCATTAGATTGTTTAAAATGGTCATTTTCATTTCATTCTGTTTTGTTTCTGAGACAAGGTTTCTCTGTATAATACAGCCCTGCCTGCTTCTGCCTCCTGCGTGTGAGGATTAAAAGGTAAGGCATATACATACCAACATGCCTAGCTCTTTTTTTTTTTTTTTGGTTTTTCGAGATAGGGTTTCTCTGTGTAGTCCTGGCTGTCCTGGAACTCAGTCTGTAGACCAGGCTGGGGCTGGCCTCGAACTCAGAAATCCGCCTGCCTCTGCCTCCCAAGTGCTGGGATTAAAGGCATGCGCTACCACTGACCCGCTATGCTTAGCTCTTAAAATGGTAATTTATGTGGGGGAAAAAATCACTTTAGCCGGGCGGTGGTGGCGCACGCCTTTAATCCCAGCACTTGGGAGGCAGAGGCAGGCGGATTTCTGAGTTCGAGGCCAGCCTGGTCTACAGAGTGAGTTCCAGGACAGCCAGGACTACACAGAGAAACCCTGTCTCGAAAAACAAAAACAAAAACAAAAACAAAAATCACTTTAGGTTTGGCACATATATAAAACAAATGTGTCCATTTTTACATTCCTAAATAAATTCCTGGGTATGTTATTACACGCTTGTAATCCCAAGTGCTGCCTAGGCAAGGTAACTAGCTGAGTTCTAGGCTAGCTTGGACTATAGATATCCTATCTGTAAATAAGTTAATTAACTTACTAACTGGGAAAGGGGTATATTAATGTTTCTACTCAAATTGACGTCTTAGCCAAAATTTCCCATACCCCAATTCAGGATACATTTTAAGACCAGAAGCATCCGTCTTAGTCACTGTATTATTACTGTGAGGAGATATCATGACAAAGGCAAGTCTTATAAAAGAAAGTGTTTAATTAGGAATTCACTTACAGTTTCAGAAGATTAGTTAGTCCATAACATTTATGGTAGGAAGTAGAAAGGTATGGTGCTGGAACCACAGCTGAGAACAGGCCGTGAGTTTTTGAGGCCTGTATTATTTAGCCCAGATCTTTCCATATAATATATACAAGAAAAGCTAGGTATAAGGGTACAGTCCTTTCCCACCACTTGGGAGGAAGAGGCATGAGGATCTTTGGGAGCTTGAGGCTGCCCTCATAGTGAGTTCAAGGACAACCTGAGCTACATGATGAGACTGTATCTCAAAAAGACAAAATAAAATAAAATTTTCTCTCTCTACACACACACACACACACACACACACACACACACACACACACACACA
>NW_021620469.1:127307-177822 GCF_004785775.1 Grammomys surdaster | reverse complement strand
ACACACACACACACACACACACACACACACACACACACACACACACACACACACCTCTAAGAGAAATTAAGAACTACAAGTTAGAAAATTCACCCAAAGTTTAGTAAGTACTACAACCACTGTCAAATTTGCGTTCATTTATCCCTGCAACTTAATTCACTTAGTCTGGCTATTTAGTTTGCTCCAAAGATTACATGACTGCACCCCCATGTGTTGAGATTTTAGGAAGGCTGCCACACCCTCCAAGCCCTCATGTTTAGGCAACAAGCATTTTTCACCTGTGAGCTATCTTCCTAGCTGAATATTTTATTAGTTTTTATCTTATTCCTAAATATTCTCAGTAGAAACAGAAATTACCTAGTTACTAAAAGGTCAATTCCTGAATCATTATCATAGAATGACTATCAAAGCTAGAAATGTTAATAAAGCAAAACAAAACACAAGGATGGCATTTCTACAGGCTCTTCTTTTGGAGGTAGGGGAAAGGGTCCCATTGTGTAGCTCCGGCTGGCCTGGCTAAATGTAGATCCATCTGCTTCTGTCTCCTCAGTGCTGGAATAAAGGCCTGTGACACCACACCTGACCTTTGCTTAACATGAAGTCACATGTAACACCAGCTCACCATGAGCTGGGACCCTATTACTGCCACTTCCTCAGTGCTAGGATTACAGGTAGGTACCATTAACCTCATTTTGTGTTATTAGGTCTTACTTTTTAGTCCTTAAAATTAAACACCCTAAAAACCATTATAATCAAACTGCCAAATTACTTTCCTCTCAGTTCCTCGAACCTCACATAGTATAGTTTTAGAAAAGCCCTAGGAGCCATTTCTCCAGCCCTTAAAACAGTTACGATGTGAGTAACTTTAGATTTAAAAAACAAAAAAAAAAATTACCGTCAGGCAGTGGTGGCACAGATCTTTAATCCCAGCACTTGGGAGGCAGAGGCAGGTGGATTTCTGAGTTCGAGGCCAGCCTGGTCTACAGAGTGAGTTCCAGGACAGCTAGGGCTACACAGAGAAACCTGTCTCAACCTCCCTCAACTAGAGAGGCAAAGAAAAAAAGCATGGGGGCTGGAGAGATGTCTCAGTGATTAAAAGCACTGACTGCTTTTCCAGAGGTCCTGAGTTCAAGTCCCAGCAACCACATGGCGGCTCACAACCATCTGTAACGGGATCCAATGCCCTCTTCTGGTGTGCATGAAGACAGCTACAGTGTACTTATATATATGTAAAATAAATAATTCTTAAAAAGTAAAAATTACCCTCTCCAAATTACAGATACAAAACAAACTTCACAGTTATATTGAATAACACATTCTATCTTAATATGAAAGCCAATAAATTATTTTATACAGAATATATCAGATGTGAGTTCTAAAAGGAAGAGTTATGGGAGCTGAGCAGATGGCAGAGCTAGTAAAAGGCTTGTCCCACAACTGTGCAGGCATGAAGACCTGAGTTTGAGCCTCAGTGCCCAAGTAAAACTAGACAAAACAAACAAAGAGTGGGCCAGTGAGATATTTTACTGGGTAAAGTCTCTTGACTCCAATCTGACAACTTGTTGGATTCTTAGATCCTATATAGTAGAGAGAACTGATCCTTGCAAGCTGTCCTAACTTCTGCATGAGCTGTAGCAAACACATACACACACGCACACTGAAATCTGGAATTTATTTTTTTTAAAGTTAAGCCAGGAATGGTAGTTCATAAATTTAATCCCTGAACCCAGGAGAGAGGCAGTAGGATCTCTGAGAGGTCAGCCTGGTTTATATAGTGAGTTTTAGAGCAGCTATGATTACACAGTGAGACCCATAAATGACATTTTTTTAAGGGGAAGAAAGAAAGAAAGAAAGAAAGAAAGAAAGAAAGAAAGAAAGAAGGGAGGGAGGGAGGGAGGGAGGGAGGAAAGAAAATGGTTCTCCGGTGTTTGCCACCTAACCAATCTAGCTGAATTGCTGAGCTCCAGGGTCAGTTAAAAAAAAAAAAATCATTTATTTATTTTTCCCCCAAAAAATAAGGTAGAGACCAACAGGAAGATAGCTTTGGCCTCCAGGTACATCAGTACAGACTCACAGAGAAAGCTAAATTTATCTGAATACAAGGCAAACAATACAATTTATTGCTTACCAGGATTGTGATGAACCGCTAATTTTCCATTCTGAACTGCATCTGTGACATCAATCCTACCCGGATTAAACGGTCCTAGTACAGTCTTCATCTGTGAAGTTAAAGATGAGGTGTAAGTTTGTATATTAACTCTAAATCCTTAGTGACATCTCCCAAGTTGGTCCTCTATAGTGATGTACAATCATTAAATTCCTCTCTCACCCAGCACTTAGGGCTTACACTCACTTCTAAAGGTGAAACTATAGTAACCCTTCCTGAGTTTACCTTGCTTCTTGATAGACTGGCAATGGTACTATTTTTATTTCCATGAGGTCCCCATTCAATTAAATTGGTAGGATTTTTCTCCTCCCCTCCATTTGTGTCTGTGTCCCCTTCATCATCAATTACAATTGTTTCACATATATTTCCCTTCTGAGAAGTCAAATCTCTCGAGGAAGGGGTAACTGTGGAATAATTTCCTCGTGGATCTTCATGTTTTGAGGATGGAAATACAAAGTTTCCTTCATTAGGTATTTCTGGAGCACAAACTGAAGGCTGTGATGATTCAATAAACACAACATCATCATCTTCCACAGGTGCGTATCCAGATGTACTGGCTGAAGAACTACGTGGACCACCAGATGATTCCACATCTGCAGGATGGGCTTCCATGTCCAAGTCCAATGTACAGTCAACTAGTCTCTCCACCAGAGAATCTGTAAGAGACAGAGGAAAGAGGGTTTTTAATTTTCCTACAACAATTTTAATAATTTTACTAATATAGAAATAATAATTTTAATAATACTGGTAACATTTTAAAAAACGTTTATGTGATATTCATTCTGTTTTTCCTGTTAACCACTTTTCTGTGGAGTTTGATAGAAAATATGCAATTTGATAGTCCCTAAAAAAGTCAATTATTCTCACTTTGTGCTACTTTCCACTCACAACAAAAATAGCCTAAGTTTCCTTTGAATTTAAAATAACAAAATTTTGACTGTTCAGAGTGTCTATTAGTCTCATTCATATAAGACCTCCATTCAGTTTCTAGCACCTATACCAGGGGAACCACAGCTGCCTGGAACTCGACCTCCAGAGACTCCGACATCTTCTGAACTCCACAGGCACTTGTACCCACATAACCACACAGAAACACAAGTTACAGAAATAAACTGGAGGGGGCTGGAAAGATGGCTCAGTGGTTAAGAGCATTGGCCGCTCTTCCAGAGTACTCAGGTTCAATTCTCAACACCCACATGGCAGCTCACAACTGTCTTTAGCTCCTGTTCCAGGGATCCAACACCCTCACACAGACATCTTTGCACCCTCACACAGACGTTTTTGCAGTCAAAACACTAATGCACATTAAATAAATAAAATTTTAAAATGTTAAAAGAAGAAAAAGAAAGCTGGGCATGGTATGACAGGCCATTAATCCCAGCAGAGACAGTAGATCTCTAATTTTGAGGCCACCTTGGTCTACAGAGAGTGCCAGGACAGCCAGGCTACATAGGGAAACCTTGTCATAAAAACAAAACAAAACAAAACAAAACAAAACAAAACAAAACAAAGCAAACTAGAAAATCCCTGAGTTCCAGGCCAACCTGGGGTCTACCTAGCACAGTGGTTTTTCAACCTGAGGGTCATGACATCTTTGGACTTGCACATTATTTAAATTATAACTCATAACAGAAGCAAAACTACAGCTAGGAAGTAACAACAATAATAATTTTATGGGTAGTGACACAGCATCAGGAAGGTTGACAACGACTGACTTAGCAAGTTCCAGTACAACCATGTCTAGCTAGATAAAGAGATCTTGTCTCAAAACAACAAAAAAGCAAAAGACCATAAAACAAAAAAGTCCTGCTGGGTGGTGGTAGCACATACCTTTAATCCGAGGCCTCCAGAGACTGAAGCTTAAATTCAGATGTCTCTGAGTTCAAGACTAGTCTGGTCTATAAAACAAATCCCAGCACAGCCAAGGCTACACAGAAAAACCTTGTCTCAAAAAGTCAAAACCAAACCAACCAAACAAAAAACAAAAAAATTTAAATTACATCTCAATTACTGTCAGGTATAAAATGAAACTCTGGACAAACGGCTCACTGTGGTACCTATTAGCATACAGAAATGTCTGCTGACCTCCAGGTTCGCTCAGTACCTGTAGCTCCTCTCACTCTGCTCCTTACCCCAAACTTCTCCATTCTCCCAGCTTCTCATTCCTAGATAGGCCTGCCATGTTGGCCATGTGCTCTCTTGGTCCCGTCTCTTCTGCACCCTCCTTTCAGCCCCATGGCCCACTCTATTCTGCTGGCCATGTTCAGTCTACTTTCTCTCCCTGCTGTAGACTCTTCCAGACACTCTGGCTGTACTCTCTCTCATACCTACAATAAAAACCTTCTCCTCAACTGTGCAATCATGTCCTCGTTTCATTCAATTGCATGTTTTCAATGAGTTGTTTAGAATTTCGATGTTTGCTATATGTTGTTTTTATTTGCAGATTTTTTTTCAAATAATAAAACTCACAGCATTCGTAAACATTAAAAAATTGCATCTCGCCGGGCGGTGGTGGCGCACCTCTTTAATCCCAGCACTTGGGACGCAGAGGCAGGCGGATTTCTGAGTTCGAGGCCAGCCTAGTCAACAGACTGAGTTCCAGGACAACCAGGGCTACACAGAGAAAGAGAAATCCTGTCTCAAAAAACCAAAAAAAAAAAAAAAAAAAAAAAAACCAGAAATTATGCTTAGGGGTTACCACAACACGAGGAACTGCAATAAAGGGTCACAGCATTAGGTAAGTTCGGAACCACTGTTTTGCTTTCTTCAGACAGTGTTATTAGGGTATACTATGTGAAGATATGTCTCTGTATATTCAGTTGTTAATTCTGTACTAGCAGAGAGCTAAATGTTGGCAGGATTTTAGAACCGTTATTTCTATGGCCCATCATTGGTCTCTTTTTTTCTTTTGGTTTTTCGAGACAGGGTTTCTCTGTATAACCCTGGCTGTCCTGGAACTTACTCTGTAGACCAGGCTGGCCTCGAACTCAGAAATCCACCTGCCTCACTGGTCTCATATTCTGTAAATATTCCATCTTCCTCACCTGGTCAATAGCTGGGCAAGAAGTGGAAGGTGGATCTTCTGGGCAGCCAGCACACATGGAAGTAAACAGACAGACCAGAGCTGAGCATAAGATACAGATCTGGCCACACAGCAGAAAATAATTACAGGAGTAGTCAGGTTAGAGTAGCCAGCAGACTGCTCAGCAAAAGGACAGTTTTAAAATACTAATAAGCCGCCGGGCGGTGGTGGCGCACGCCTTTAATCCCAGCACTTGGGAGGCAGAGACAGGCGGATTTCTGAGTTCGAGGCCAGCCTGGTCTACAGAGTGACTTCCAGGACAGCCAGGACTATGCAGAGAAACCCTGTCTTGAAAAACAAAAAACAAAACAAAACAAAACAAAAAAATACTAATAAGCCTCTGTGTTATTTATATCGTTGGTGGGTATTTATATCAAGATAGTTCTGCTATACAGGTTTCTCTGCACAGTAGTCCCGACTATCCTGGAACTTGCCCTGTAGACCAGACTAGCCTCAAACTCAGTCTCCCAAGTGCTGGGATTAAATATGTGTGCCACCAAGGTCCAGCAAGAACCAGTCTTTTAAAGTGTATGTATTTTTCAAAATGTTTAATTGTGTGGGTGTTCCTGAGTATATGCAACATGTATGTGCACCATAAGCATGCAGGAGGCCTGAGGAAGTGAGAAAAGGCATCAGGTCCCCTGGAATTGGAACTACAGGCTATTGTGAACTGTCATGTAACTACTAGGACTCAAACCCAGGTCTCCTACAAGACTACCAAGAGCTTTAACCTGCTCTAGCTCCTCATATGCCTTTAAATTTTTTTTTTCCAAGACAGGGTTTCTGTTTAGCTCTGGCTGTCCTGAAACTTGATCTATAAATGCACCTCCAAACCCAGTGCAATCTCCAATCTTAAAAGGCAGACAGAATTCTACAGTTTGACACTGCTCTAACTTTAAAACAGTGCATCTGATGGGTACTGGAGTGATGTCTCAGCAGTAAGGATATCTGAGTGATGTCTCAGCAGTAAGGATATCTGCTGCTTTTCTAGAGGGCCAGAGTTCTGATCCCAGCACCCAGCTGATCCTAGATCACAACAACTTCCTGTACCTTCGGCTCCAGTGGACCCAACACCTTTTTTTGCTTTCTCAGGAGATCGCGCTCTCTCTCTCTCTCTCTCTCTCTCTCACACACACACACACACACACACATTCTCTCTCTCACACACACACACTCTTTCAATATATTTTTTTAAAGATTTATTTATGAATGTGAGTACACAGTTGCTGTGATCAGACATACCAGAAGAGGGCATCAGATCCCATTACGGATGGTTGTGAGCCACCATGTGGTTGCTGGGAATTGAACTCAGAACCTCTGGAAGAGCAATCAGTGCTCTTAACCACTGAGCCATCTCTCCAGCCATCAATATTTTTTAAAAGTAAGAAATACATGTCTATGAAGTACTATATAAGAAATTAAAGGGCTGGAGAGATGGCTCAGTGGTTAAGAGCACTGGCTTCTCTTCCAAGGGACTGGGAGTCCCCACACTCCCAAGTGCAGTTCATAACTTGTCTAGTTCTAAAGGATCCACTGCCCTCTTCTGGACTTCTTGAGCACTGCAGCCAAATGGCACACAGACGTGCATGCAGCAAAACACCTATATGTGTAAAATATAATCTTTTTAAAACAGAAAAAAAAACCTGTAATTCATTTTCCTCAACCTTAAAACATGTCAGTAATTTAAAAAAAAATCTTTCATCTTTATTTTAAATAGCTGTTTAGTGCAAGAGCAGAAAGAAATCTGGAAAGGAACACAAAAATGTTAAGCGCACAGCGTTTTACAAATAACTCACAGGATTCCTAAAAGACAGCAATGTTAGTAGTACTCACTAACACATTACTAAGGTGTGTGTCTTCCCACAGATCACACTTTTTCAGCAGAAATAATTCAAGCAGCAACTCTTCAACAAAATAGAAAGCAGTCTATTCTAGTAACTTTAAACAGAAAAGCTATGGCAAAATGGCTCACAATGGAGATGTTTCCCGTATTTCTGCCAAACGCTTGACCAGAGCCGCTTGAAGATCCTTAGAATAAAAGGAAATTTAAAAACAAACAAACAAAACACACACACACACACCCGTGAGCATCAACAGCTCAGAAATAACACCAAACCCTGAACGCCAGAGGAGGAAATAAATCGAGGTGAAGTTATTCCCAAGCTGTTCTATCAACCTTCTACAGATAAACAATAGAGATCAACAATTTAAAAAAACGACAGCAGGCCAAGCTCAATATACTCTTTCCAGTTTCAGAATTAGGAATAGAGGGCACGGCTGAGCAGAAGAGTAAACACGTCCTCCAAACCAGCAAAGGATTCATATTTCTCCTAAGCGGTCGCCACTTAAGTACTAATCTAACCCGGGAGTCGTTCAACAATTAAGTCCCATTTGCCGCAAGCACTTGACTAGGGCCTAGGGCTACTTACTCCTTAGTTCAGTAGCCTGCGACAGGCTCCAGGTCGGCCATTACAAACTGGTACAAATGGAACTACAAAGCTGCGACAGACAGAGCAAAAAGAAAAAACGTCGCAGGACCTAAGGGGCCGCCGCTTAAAACGAAAAACTTGGGGTCTCGGTCGGGCAGGCAGGGTGGGAGTGCGGCCCCCAGGACCGAGGGCCACAGGGCCCCTCCCCGGCCCGCCCGCCCGCCCGCCAGCAGCACAGAAAGGAAAACACCCCGCGACCTCCGGCCGCCGCCGCCCGCACCCCGAGGCCCCCGCGCCCCCCGCCCCGGCGACCGTCTCAATCAGCCCGCCCGGCCGCGCCCGCGCTCCCTCACCCCTCGGGCCGCACGCGAAGCCGCCCTGGACACCAGCGCGGCCCCCAGCGCACCCCGAGGCCCAGACGCAGCAGCGGCGACGCCGGCCGCCGCGGGCTGCTAAGCCCGGCTCGGTGGGAGGCTCCCGACGCTGCCCTCACCCATCTCCACCTCCCCACTCGCCCCCGCCTCCGCCTCCTCCTCCCGAGGCTGCGCTGCTCCCAGCCACCCCCACTCTCCGCGTCCCTCGACAGGAAAGACAGCGGGGAGAAGCCTCACCCGGTTCTGGCTGCAGCTCCGCGGAACGAACCTCCCCTCCCCCGGCCCACCCCCCTTCGGCGACACGCACAACTCCGCTCGGTCCAGTCCCGGCTTTAGCGCTGGTGAGGAGGAGGCAGAGGAGGCGGCGGCGCGGCGGAGCCCGGGGAGGCCCCGCCCTCCGCACGCTCATTGGCGGAAGGCGAGGGCGGCCCGGAATGCCTCGGGCAGGTTCCATTGGCCCAGACGGCCGTCTTTCAGGATCCTCCTCGGTGAGGTAGTCACAGCGGCTGTCCGTCAGACCTGGGCCACGCCCTCGGGCAGGCCGCCCCCTCCCCCCTCCCCCTCCCCCCTCGCCCCGCCTACAGCCCGGGGCTGGCCCGGCCCGTTCTCTCTCTCCCTCCCTCCCTCCCTCCCTCCCTCTCTCCCTCCCTCCCTCCCTCCCTCGCTGCCCCCGCCCCGCCCCGCCCCGCCCCCACTCGCGGGGTCCGCCGGGGTCAGGAGCCCGGGTGGCGCTGCCCGCAATACCGCTCGCGCTTCGGCCTTGGGCCCGGTGATCGTCGTCGAGGCTTCCCGCGGGCCGGGAGCTGGACACTGGGCCTTGGCCTCCAGACGGTCGCCGCGGCCCCCTACCACTCTGTCTTAGGAGAGACGCGGCCTCGATGTCCCCGCGTCCTCCCTGTCCAGGCCCCGGCGACTGGCGAGCCCGGCAGTGCCTGCGGCGGACCTAGGGGGCGAGCCCGGCTGCAGCTTTTAGGGGACGAGTGTGCGGGCGGCCGTGCAGACGCTTCCACCTTGCCTGGCCCGTGGGAAGAGTGTCCCACCTCCGCCATGGCTGCGGCGAGAGGAGACGTCGGCCTCCATTTTGTGGGATCTGTTGGGAAAACTTGGGGCCCATCAGAACCGAACCCGTGGGAACGAGAAACTTGGCCCGAACGAGCCGGATCCGCTCTACCATAGGCCTTCCCCTCGGCCGCTAAGGGCGTGCGCGCCTGGATTGCGGCGGGGCCACACGACGGTGCGGGCCCCAGACTGCCGCCGGGCAAGATGGAGCCGCGGGCTCCCTTAGCGGGCTCACGCCCCTGGGACCTGGGCTGTCTGGGCTCGGCCGTCGGCGCCTAACCGAGCACGCGCTCCCAGGCCTGCCCGGCGCCTGTCCTCCACGTTGACAGGGCCTCGGGACATCGCATGCCTTTCGCTACAGTCCTGGCCCGGTGGGCAGTGACTCTCACGGGAGTCCTACTGGGAGCATTTAGCGGAGTCGCTGGAGGGCGGCACGAGGGTCTTTTGTTCCTCGTCTACACCTACGCTTTTGGCCGAAGACTTGGCTATTGATTTTCAGGACTCCTTGTAACCTAAGAAATGCACCTCGCCCTGGTGGTTGTTAGCGGGACTACAACGGATGTTTTTGGGTTGGGTTGAAGTACTTGTTACATAATATGTGAAAACTTATGACTTTTAACGGGTCTTGGTGGCGCTTGTTTTTAATTCCAACACTAGCAGGCAGAGGCAGGTGGATTTCTGTGAGTTCGAGGTCAGCCTGGTCTACAAAGTGAATTCCTGGGCAGCCTACACAGAGAAACCCTATCTTGAAAAGCCAAAAAAGGACTGGGCAGATGGCTCAGTGGTTAAAAGCACTGGCTGCCCTTCCAGAGGTCCTGAGTTCAATTCCCAGCAACCACATGGTGGGTCACAACCATCCCTAATGGGATCTGATGTCCTCTTCTGGTGTGTCTGAAAAGAGCAATAGTGTACTCATATGCATAAATAAATCTTTAAAAATATGTAAAAAAAACAAAAGAACAAAAAAAAATTATGGTTCTCTCTTTTAAGATAATGTCTAGCATAGTCTGGCCTGGAACTCTGTGAACTTTCTTCTGCCTCTGGAGTATTGGGATCGTAAGCATGTCACCACTGCTTTCTTGGTTTAGGTTTAGATATGATTTGAAAACAAAATCCCACACCTCTAGCACATGAAAGTAGTACCAGTGATTAAGGCACGGAGGTAACAGAATCAATTCAGAGCTGGCTGGGATACATGATACTGTCTCAAAAATTAAAAAAAAAAAAAATACTAGCTGAGTGGAAGGCTATAGAGAGATAGCTCAGAGGTTAAGAATGCTTCCTGCTCTTAGAAACTACCAGATTTCTACCTGCATGTAGCAGTTTCTAACTTAAAATTTTCATGTGTAACGTCATATGACTCATTAATAGGCGGTATTGTCAATTTGGAAATTCAGAAGTCTAATTTAATCCATCCTTTTGGCTGGGGAAGCAACCAACCAACCAACCAACAACATCAGTTGTAATCCCGCTAACAACCACCAGGGCGAGGTGCATTTCTTAGGTTACAGGGAGTCCTGGAAATCAGTAGCGTAGCCTCCAGCCAAAGATGTAGGTGTAGACAAGGAACAAAAAGCCCTCCAGCGGCTCCCAGTGGGACTCCCGTAAGAGTCACTGCCCACTGGATGGGACTGTAGGGAAAGGCACGCGGTGTCCCAAGGCCCAGTCAGTCTCTTCTGGCCTGCCTACACACATAGGTGTGTGAATACATACAAATACATTCATGAACACATATACGAAGATACGAAAACTCTGAAATTTTTTTTCAGTATTTAAAGTACACATCTGGCCGGGCAGTGGTGGCACGTGCCTTTAATCCCAGCACTTGGGAGGCAGATGTAGGCGGATTTCTGAGTTCGAGGCCAGCCTGGTCTCTACAGAGTGAGTTCCAGGACAGCCAGGGCTACACAGAGAAACCCTGTCTCAAAAAATCGAAAAAAAAAAAAAGTACACATCTCCCTTTTTTCTCTTCTGAAGTATGATAAAAGCATGTTCATTCGATGACAAGCATATAAACCTAAGTCATGTTTCATGTCGGTGGGTTGATTGGTGGGAGAGTTGAGAAAGCCTTTATATCACATACTGTTTTACTCTGTGGACATTACCAACACCACCAGCATTTTATTTAAGTCTTCAGTGACTGAAAATAAATGTGTTAATCATAGTAACATTTCCATGACTGCTGAAGATGATAACCATCTCCCTTTCTGTTAAGCACTTGGAAATACGAAGCTGTAGGTACACTGAGTTGATACACAAGGCCTCTCTAGATTTGGAGAGACTAAATGTTAGGCCTGGTAGCTACAGGTCATGTATTTTCTGAAGCCCCATTTCCACAATTTTCTAGCATTAGTATTGTTCAAAATTAAATCTTACATGTTTTCCTTAGCAATGACAAGGATCAACACTGTCCCTTTAGGGTGCTGTCACGTTGAGTGTGTCAGTCAGTTTGATGCGGCTATGCGAGAGTTCCACACACTGTAAATTAGAACTACAGTAGTGTATGTGGCTAATTCTTTTAGAGGCTGGAATTTCAGTAGGGAGACACATGTGGTAAGGAACTCTGGAAGTGTCACAAGTGCTAGAAAAAGAGGGCAGGGACAGAACACTCTAGAAACTCATTTTCATAAAGGAGCCACTACTGCAATAAATACTTGACTCTCAGAATTTCACTAAATGTCCACCTAAAATGGTGGAATGCGCCAGGCAGTGGTGGCACATACCTTTAATCCCAGCACTTGGGAGGCAGAGGCAGGCGGATTTCTGAGTTCGAGGCCAGCCTGGTCTACAGAGTGAGTCCCAGGACAGCAAGGGCTACACAGAGAAACCCTGTCTCGAAAAACAAAAAACAAAACAAACAAAAAAAATGGTAGAATGCTTATGACCCAGTTGTCTCTCAGTGTTCTAATTCCCTTTGCAATCTCAGCAGTGGTTAAGTAATATGGATTTTGGAGGGAACATTCAAAGTATAGTTTCGAAATTCTGGAAAAAAGTTTATTCGTCGTTGATAATTGGTACTTTCATAAATTTAATGTTAGAACAGTTTGAGCTGAGTGTGGTGGCTCTCTATTGCTAACACTTAGTAGGCGGGGCAGGCATATTTCTATAAGTTTGAGAGTAGCCTAGTCTACACACTGAGTTCCCAGCCTGCCAGAGCTACGTAGTGAGACCCTGTCTCATAAAACAAAACAAAAATAAAGTCACAGAGATTCTGGAAGAGTAAACTACAGAGATAGTATGATGTAGCTACATCAGATTGAACTTTGTAGTAGCAGACCTGCATTCAGAACCTTTTGGAGGGGCTGGAGAGATGGCTCAGTGGTTAAGAGCACAGGCTGCTCTTCCAGAGGTCCTGAGTTCAGTTCTTCAATTCCCAGCAACCACATGGTTGCTCACAACCATCTGTAACAGGAACCGATGCCCTCTTCTGTTGTGTGTGAAGACATCAACAGTGTTCTCATATACAGAAAAAAAGAAAAAGAGCTCGGAATATTTTTGGAGCTGTGTATGATGGGTCATGTCTATAACACCAGCACTTGGGACAGTGAAGCAGGAAGATTGTGAGTTCAAGGCCTACCTAAGTTTCTTAGCTCCTGTGTCAACAAAGCAAAAAAATTAAAAATGTATAAGTTTTTCAAAATAAGCCCCAGGCATAGTGCCACAAGCTTGTAATGCATATCCTTGGAGACAAGGCAGGAAAGAGGAAGGCTGAGCCCAAGTCTATGCAAAATAATAAGATGTCTCAGAAGTAAAATATTTTTCCTCAATAAAATATTGAAATGTTACAAAAATTAAAAGAGAGTAAAGATAGGGCATAAACAATTTTGGAGAGTTTTATTAGATATTCCAGAAGAAATTGAGTGAAGCAATATTGAAAAAAGTTGCTGAGATTTTTCTAGAGTGCATGAAAGATACATTTCAGAATGGAAAAACATATAGTTAAGAATAGAGTAATTAAAAGCAAATATCTTTCCAGGACAGCCACGATCCATCAAGAGATCCTGTCTTAAAAACAACCCCCGGCCGGGTGGTGGTGGCAAACACCTTTAATCCCAGCACTTGGGAGGCAGAGGCAGGTGGATTTCTGAGTTCGAGGCCAGCCTGGTCTACAGAGTGAGTTCCAGGACAGCCAGGGCTACATAGAGAAACCCTGTCTCGAAAAACTAAAAAAAAAAAAAAAATTAACTTGCTGACCTGTATGGAATTTCCCCAAATTTGGTGTAACCACAGTAAGAACTCTGAACCCCTAGACTCTCTTTGTAATGTTATGCCCAATGGGCAGGTACCCAAGGACCACCAAGGAGCCAATTCTAATGCAAAACACATAAGGGTCTTTATCATGCGTTCTTAAGCAAAGTCTCTCGGACTCTCAAGCATGATCAGACTGGCATCCAACCATGGGGTGGGTTCTCAGCCTCAGCGCTGGTGAAGCTTGAAGATGGCTCCTCACTCACTCCTTGCATCAGCAGACCTTCATATTGAAAAGTACTCACAGAATTTAGTACAGCATCTCCCAACCTGTTAGGAAAACAGGCCCAGTCTGGAAACAATCATTTCTGGTTCAACTTGTTTCGACTTCAGAGAGAATGGCTTCTCCCAAATCCAAATCAGGAGCAAGAGGCGGGTGGTGGGGACTAAAGCTTCCCCGGTCTCCTGGAAACGGGAACACATACTGACTTTAGAAATTGCTTTGCTTCTCTAAATTTATTTTGTTCTCATTCACTATTATTTTTTATTATTTCAACCCGAGATTGGGAGTTAGACAGACTAGGAGAGAAATCCCCGCTGATGGATTGGCTCAAGGAATTCAAAGCCTGCTTAGCAAACAAGTCACAGCATAGTTCTGGGCCAATCAGCTACTTTAGCTTCCTTCAAACTGACCAACCCTGAATTAGGGAAGGAAAACTTTTCAGAGTCTTCAGAGACTTTAAAGTCCCCAGTTCCCCTTCAAAAGAGACTGGATTTTCCACTTTTCAAATCCGCCCCTTCCCTTTCTGCCCCTCCCCTCCTCCATCTTGATCTCCTGTCCTTGCTCTATGTCCTCTATAACACCCACCCCATGAGTCTCCTCCACCCAACTCTCTCTCTCTCTCTCTCTCTCTCTCTCTCTCTCTCTCTCTCTCTCTTTCTCTCTCTGTGTGTGTGTGTGTGGTGTCGTTGTTGTCATCCACTGCTTGGCAGAGGGTCTTTTTTTTTATATGTATGTCTGGACTGCTTCGTGCATGTTTTCTCAGCCCCAATAACTGCATTCCTGTAAGGAGCGGGTCCTTAAACAGGACCAACTCCATTTTTTTTTTTTTTCGGTTTTTCGAGACAGGATTTCTCTTTATAGCCCAGACTGTCCTGGAACTCACTCTGTAGACCAGGCTGGCCTCAAACTCAGAAATCCACCTGGCTCTGCCTCCCAAGTGCTGGGATTAAAGGCGTGCGCCACCACCGCCCGGCTCCAACTCCATTTTGTAATAGGAAACTTGTAAGACATGTCTGGACATGTCGGGTACTTGTTTTTTTGTTTTGTTTTGTTTTATAAATCTATTTTTTCTCTGCCTTGTATGTCTTCAATTGACAGAGAAAACAACCCAATCAAGACTCCTAGACTTCATCAGTTCCATCTCCTTTCTATGTTCCATCTATCTCCCTTCCTATATCTTAAATTTTATTATTACTTTTTTAATGAGATGTTGTTGTTCAACTTGCAGCTCACGACAGACCACTCCAGGACAAACAGTTCCGCAGGAGGTTTATTTTAGGAGATAAGGGCAACGGTGGAGGCAAGAAGAGAGAGGAAAGAGAAAGAAGGAGGAATCAAAATTGTTCAACTCAGTAAATTCCCAAAATGAATAAGAGAAAGAAAAGAAACAACACTCAGATTATCTAGGGCAGGAGTTGGGGAAAAGCCTGGCAAAATCACAGGAATCAGCAAATACTCCTCAATAATAATCCTAAATTCAAAAGGTCTTAGTTGTTTAGTTAAAAGATGTAGATTAGGGGGCTGGAGAGATGGCTCAGCGGTTAAGAGCACTGACTGCTCTTCCAGAGGTCCTGAGTTCAAATCCCAGCAACCACATGGTGGCTCACAACCATCCATAATGAGATTCGATGCCCTCTTCTGGTGTGTCTGAAGTCAGCTACAATGTACTCATAAATAAAATAAATAAATCTTTAAAAAAAAAAAAAAAAAGATGTAGATTAGCTGAATTGAAAACTAACAGACAGGGGCTGGAGAGATGGCTCAGAGTTAAGAGCACTGGCTGCTCTTCCAGAAGTCCTGAGTTCAATTCCCAGCAACCATATGGTGGCTCATAGCCATCTATATTGAGATCTGGTGCCCTCTTCTGGCCTGTAGGCATATATGCAGGTAGAATACTGTATACATAATAAATAAATCTTTTTTTTGTTAGTTTTTGTTTTGTTTTTGTTTTTGTTTGTTTGTTTGAGACAGGGTTTCTCTGTGTAGCCCTGGCTGTCCTGGAACTCACTCTGTAAACCAGGCTAGCCTCGAACTCGGAAATCCGCCTGCTTCTGCCTCCCAAGTGCTGGGATTAAAGGCGTGCACCACCACCGCCCGGCGAACATTTTTGTTGTTGTTGTTGTTGTTGTTTTGTTTTTCTGAGACAGGATTTCTCTATGTAGCCCTGGCTGTCCTGGAACTCACTCTGTAGACCAGGCTGGCCTCGAACTCAGAAATCCGCCACATCTGAAAGTTTTAATTATTATATTTAATTAGTTATTCTCTGTCTCTCCCCCCAAAAATGTACTGTGACACATGTGCAGAGACCAGATGCCACTTGCAGAAGGTGATCTTTTCTACTTCATGGTTCCTAGGTATCATGCTCAAGTTGTCAGACTTGCTGGTAAATGACTAGTCACTAAGAAATCTGCTGTCCCTGAAAGTGTATTCAGACTGAAATCAGTCAAGTGACAAAGTCACTGCATACTGATGAAGGAAATGATTCATCAAGAAATATGACTGTAGGGCTAGAGAGACGGCTCAGCGGGTAAGAGCACTCATTTTTCTTCCAGAGGTTCTGAGTTCCATTCCCAGCTACTACATGGTGGCTCACAACTGTCTGTAGTAATGGGATCTGACACCTTCTTCTAGTGAGTCTGAAGACAGCTATAGTGTACTCATACATAAAATGAATTTAAAAAAAAAAGAAAAATACGATTGTAATATATATACCAAATAATGGTGTATTCAATTTCATAAAACAAAAGCAATCCACATAAAGAGTCAGACAACAGACAGAGAGATGGCTCAGCAGTGCTTAAGTGTACCTGCCCATTCTACCACGTTTGGGGACCACTTTGTCCTGGCCCGAGCTGCTGCTCCAGTCTGCGGGTCAGGGAGAGAGAGAGTGGGGATGGAGGGGCAAGAGACACAAAGAATGGAGACAAGACAGAGTCTGATCAAGTCTCTCTCTTTATTGAAAGGAAATCCTGGATATTTATACCCTTTACCATGTGCTTTGCCCTCGTGGACAAGCACAGCTGAGGCACTACATCATGTGCCTTGCAGCATGGATATCACATGTGCCTAGCAGCATGGAGACCATGTGTGCCTTGCAGCTGGGGTCACTAAACAGCAAAACAAGATATGTGAGAAAAGCAAGATGTTTATCACAGTGTGCTCAGCTGTTGTGGGCTGTTGAAAACAAGTCTCTTGTCAGAGTATATGGCTCGAGATGGCTGCAAAGATGATAGCCACTTTCTGCTAGAAGTTGTCTCCCAACAGGTCCTCCTTTTTAATTTTTTTTTTTTCAAAAAGGAAGGCTGGGAAAACTTACAGAAACTGTATCTGTCTTAGGGTGGAACAAAGGACCCCAGCCTCCCTTTCCCATCTCTGGATACTCAACAGCCATTGGTTGAGCTCCTGTCTTAGGATGGTGAGGCCTCCCAGTTAGGGACAAGGGTCTTGAGGTGTTCTTTTACCTGTCATTGACTATCCGGCCTAGCATGTATGTTAGGGGTTAATCCTCATCAGTCTTGAAGACAGAGGTTTTAGAGTCCCCTACTTCCAGCCTGTAGTAATGGACCTGTATGGGTTTCATTTGAATAGCATCTATCTGTTGTCGTACAAAAGCCATCAGTCTGTTAAATAGCATGAACCCGAGACACAAGAGACTTAATGCCTGAATGGTTGGTGTAAACCATTCTGCCTCAGAGCAACACTCTTTTTTAAGGGTAGCACACAACTCCCTCTGTTGGAGGAGTGAAAAGTATAAGGCTCTTCTATTCTGTAGCACTATTTTAGCTAAGGAAGGTAATGAATTCTACAAATGTGATATAGCAGATTCCATTCTTTCTAAATCTACATCTATATAAGTACAGAACTGATCATAGCTTTGATCTTAACAAAACAAGTAAAGAAATCTCTGTCCCTGCCCCAATCAATATCAAACCCAAAAAACAACTATAGTAACTGTGATAATGGGTTCTCTCTTGGGTATAAACAATGTACCCCACTAAATCATAAATCAGGGAATCGAGAGTCTAATAGAGCCACCCTGGAGGCACGGGTGGTGATGTCTTCTTCTGCACTGAGAACTTTCCCAGTCAGGTATGCTGGTTGATCCACCCCAGTGAAGCATCTTCATGTTTCCTGCAAAGAAAAAATACTTGTCCCAGGGGGTTTCCTCCTCCCTGGATTTGTTATTATTGTCTATTTGTTTGATCAGTCTCTCTGGCAGCCAGCATGTGGCATCTGCCACTTGAGAATCAGAGGAACCAAAGTATGCATCAAAGGAACCAAAGCCTTGATCCTCTCTTTTAGGTCTCTTATATTTGTGATTAGTAGGGATCAATGGAAGTAACAATGGTTGAGCTATCCTCCTTCCTGTAGGAACGGTGACTATATTCTGTATTGCCTTGGCCATTACCTTAATCTCACCTTGATGATCATTGTCTATAACTCCAGGAAAAATTTGTAGTCCCTGCATAGTTGCACTGCTTCTTCCCACTGTCGGGCCAAACACTCCAAATACTCTGGTGGATGAGGCCTGAGGTCCCATTTCTGGGTTTATTTGTTGTTTTTTTGTTTTGTTTGTGTTTTTTTGAGACAGGGTTTCTCTGTGTAGCCCAGGCTGTCCTGGAGCTCACTCTGTAGACCAGGCTGGCCTCAAACTCAGAAATCCGCCTGCCTCTGCCTCCCAAGTGCTTGGATTAAAGGCGTGTGCCACCACTGCCCGGCCCATTTCTGGGTTTAATACTGTGTGGGTGGCAGAACTGAGGTCCAGCCCTGTGCTTCTTGGTGTTGCTTGACTAAGTTCAGAAAAGGGTTGTTGTTTGCTGATATGAAACTGACTGCCCCATAAGCCTGTTTTGGCTTGTGTTGGTTCGGGGCCTGGAGCTGGCCTCTGTTCCCATTTCCCTGATTATGGGAAAGGGTGTTTCCTTGTCCATCTATCTTGGACCTACATTCACTAGCCCAATACCTTCCACATTTGCAAAGTGGGCATAACCCAGGCTGTTTTTTGGGCTGTTTCTGGGTAAACTCATTTTCTGCTTTGCAATATTTTGCAAAGTGTTCAGGCTTGCCACATTTAAAACAGGCCTTTTTGTCTCTATTTGCCAAAAAATCTTTTACTGATTGTCTTTGCATGGTAGCTGCCATAGCTAAGCCCTGTTGGTAGGAGGGCCCTATGTCAGAACAGAGTCTGATATACCCAGTAAGGTCTGTCTTCTTCCTGTAAGGTCTAATGGCTGCTTGACCGGCAGGATTGGCATTTTCATATGCAAGTTGTTTCACATAATCTACGCCTGCCTCTGCATTACCAAAAATCCTCCCTGCTGTTGTCATTAATCGATGAACAAAATCAGAAAATTGTTCATCAGGCCCTTGTCTGACTGCTGTCAAAGATGCACCAGGGTCTCCCTTTACCGAGAGTTTACGCCAAGCCTTCATGGCTGCATTTTGAATTTGAGCAAATAAGCCTGGATCATATTGCATCTGGTTATCACTAGAAGCAAATTGCCCTTCTCCTACTAAGGCATCAAAGGACCAACCATTACCTGCCTGAATGTTTCTCCTAGCTGTCTCTTTACAATTCTCATGATACTCTGATTTCCAAATAAGATGGTCACCACCACTAAGAACTGCTCTCACTAGAGTATTCCAATCGCCAGGAGTCAGCCACTCCTCTGCAACAGATTCTAAGATTACAAGAGTAAAGGGAGCAGTAGCACCATATTGTGATACTGTATTTTTTTTAATTCTCTAATAATTTGAAAATTAAACCCCGTATGATGTCTCCATGCAATTCCTTGAGCATCTCTAGTCTCTGATACAGGAAAAACCTCAGCCTCTCCCTCTTCTGGCTGATCTGTGGCTGAACTAAAACCAGAGGACAGGACTGCCTTTGGACTCTGGGTTGAGGAACGCAAGGACCTGGGTGATTTTCGCAGTTGGCCTCGCCCTCTCAAGACATCTTTCCTGTCCTTAATTTTTGTAACTGATTAATTAAGTCCTGATACTATTTCTCTAATTCTATCTCCTGTTTAAGAAATTTGTTGTTTAAGAAAAGAAAATTTGTCCTGCAACTCCTTTCTGTGATCTACAACCACCATCTCCATAGCAGGAGCATCTGGAGGTGGAGGAGCAGAGGGAGGGGACCTTCGGGAAGCGGGCCATTCAGGGCCGTAATATTTGGCTGCCTCTTCCTTTAGGTCAGCACAATCTGGCTCTGACAATTGTCATCCACCTTTGGTCATATTTTGGATTCTGTGTTTCTTTTTGTTTTGAACATGAAAGACAGCATTTAAACAGTGAAACAGAAGCAGACAATTGACACACATAAACAGCAAACAACAAAATAAAAACAGAGAGTTGAGTTCTGGCTGACTTATTTCCTGCCCCATTATCATTACTCTGACCTATTGGTCTCGACAGCAGTTTCCCGCGGCAATCACCTCTGTTTCACTTCTGAATTTTCAGTCGACCCTTCTTCTAGTAACATCCCTCACTGGGTCTCTCATTCTTGCTGCCTCACATTGAGCACCACTTTGTAACTGCCCGTTCTGCCCCACGTTTGGGGGTCACTTTGTCCCGGCCCGAGCTGCTGCTCCAGTCCGCAGGTCAGGGTCTAGCAAGAGAGAGAGTGGGGATGGAGGGGAAAAAGACACAGAGAATGGCGACAAGACAGAGTCTGACCAAGTCTCTCTTTATTGAAAGGAAATCCTGAGTATTTATACCCTCATGGACAAGCACAGCTGAAGGCACTATGTCTGGTGCCTCGCAGCGTGGATATCACATGTACCTAGCTAGCAGTGTGGACACCATGTGTGCCTTGCAGCTGGCAGCACTAAACAGCAAAACAAGATATGTGAGAAAAACAAGATGTTTATGAGAGTGTGCTCAGCTGTTGTGAGCTGTTGAAAACAAGTCTCTTGTCAGGGTATATGGCTCGAGATGGCTGCAAAGATGATAGCCGCTTTCTGCTAGGAGTCGGCTCCCAACAGTTAAGAGTAATTGCTTGTTGCTCTTTCAGTTCTCAGCATCCATCTCAGGCAGATCTTAACTTCTTGTAACTCCAAGTCCAGGGAATCTGTTGTTTTCTTCTGGACACTGCAGGCACTTCCCTTACAAGCACACACTCCCCATATTGCCAGGAGCCAACAAGGAGAAGCTAAAAACTAGCAGGTGATCTTCCTGAGATGGTTCCACCATGGACTACAAAGTCAATGATGAATTTGCTTCTTTAGGCAAGGCAGAGGAGATTTCATCTGAGGAAAGAATCCTGCTATTAATATGCTTTTCCTGTTATTATTAAATATATATAACAATCACTAGGTTTTAGCCCAGCCTTTTGAGCAGATTTCTGCAGAATAATGAAGATGTACTGTCTTATAGTGAAGCTATATAGACAAATAGATGATTTCTTAACTATTGATGATTCTATAACAATTCCTAAAATTACATTAGTAATTATCAAGCTCATAAGCTATTAAGGCGATGCCAAAAATGCAAGGAGAACTCTGCCTGTCTTCAAGCATCACAAGTTAATTGCTTCTGAGATAGCAAGTAGTCGTTTACAACTTAGAGCACACACCAAGAGGTTGTAAAACAATTAACAAAAGATCCTAAAAAGGATACTAAGGATTTACCATAGGTGCAAAGACAGAAGAAAAAATATTGATTGAGTTTATTTATACGAAACTTCACTAATAACTTAGTTACAAAAATTATGATTTTTAACTTTCAATCAACCTGTTGAGCTAGTGACAGACAATGAATGTTTAGCCAGATAATTACTCTTCTTTTTTTTTTTCTTTTTCTTCTCCTTTTTTTTTTTTTTTTTTTGGTGACAGGGTTTCTCTGTGTGGCCCTGGCTGTCCTGGAACTCACTCTGTAGACCAGGCTGGCCTCGAACTCAGAAATCCGCCTGCCTCTGTCTCCCAAGTGCTGGGATTAAAGGCGTGTGCTTCCACTGCCCAGCTATGATTTGAATTTATGTTTGAACTTTTAGTGAACTTTTGTAAAAAAAAAAAAAAAAAGGGGGGGGGGGGGGGGGGGGGCCTTGGTCTGAGTGATAGAATCTGGAGGTGCTCACAGACACATAATGTCAATAGTCCATTCATCCATCCACACCAAATGGGTTGTGGGGAAGGTGATTGATACAGCAATGATAAAAACTGCTAAGTAAGAATGACCAAACTTGTTTTGAATCCCTACTTACTAATGTACTTTAATAAGCAGAAAACTTACTTTGCTCACGATGCCCTTCAGCAGTGTAACATTGGAGCTTTGCCCATCCCACGATCAAAGCAAGTAAAACATGAACTGGCTCAGTTATCAACCTGGTCATAGGAAAGTCCTGTGCAGGAACAGCCTACCTGGAGAGCCCCCTCGGTTCAGAAGCTACTCTCCTCAGTGAAACTTGGGAAGAGCTCAAGGTCTCCTGAATCTAGGGAAGAATGAGCCAGGGGGATTTGTGTCTATGTGTTTGCTCAGTGGCTTTGATTACTTTCCAGTTTCTCCTGTGACATAAGAAGTACTAAACAAAGTAAAGAGCTTTGGTGTTATATAAAGATTTGCATCCTCTTTAAGTAAAAGGGGGTGATGCTTGGATAAACCATATGATCTATTCACCTAGAACAGGTACAAGTGACTAGGAAAGATTACATTTGGCAGGTATAGCAATGGGAGTAAAAGCACTGAAAGTAAAGGCATTGGGAGTAAGGGCATAATTATTGTTACATCAGAGCAGGAGGAGGGAGCAAGATTAGAAGGAGAATGCAGAGTAGAATGACTTAGAAATTACAGGCAACTTTAAAAATTAAGAGCACAATATGCAGAATGCAGAGGGAAAGGGAAAGAGAGCAGAAGGAGCCAGCAAGCTTCTCCTTACTATGGGGCAGAACAGGTCTTTTCTTAACAGCAAGGCAGGCTTAGTCTTACTAAAGAGGACAAAGCTTTCTTCTTACAGACTTGGGTTTAATTCATTTAGCAATAAAAGGGTAGAAGCAAAAAAAAAAAAAGAAGCTTTTTCTTTCTCTGTGCAATAAAGATAGGAGCTCATTTTTTCATCAAGAATGACTGAGTTCTTTCTCCATTGGCGTTTGGTCTTTTGCTCCATATGCATATGTAAGTATGGATGTGTGTGTGTAAGTATGTAATTATGAGATAAGTATGTAGCTGGACCCAACTGGTTTGAATGGAGATGTAAGAATATGTATTCATAGCAGGGCGGTGGTGGCGCACGCCTTTAATCCCACCACTTGGGAGGCAGAGGCAGGCGGATTTCTGAGTTTGAGAGTTCGAGGCTAGCCTGGTCTACAGAGTGAGTTCCAGGACAGCCAGGGCCACACAGAGAAACCCTGTCTCCAAAACAACAACAACAAAAAAATGTATTCATGAATCTGAATTTATGTGAATTTAATCCGTATTTGCTTGAGTAAAAGTTTTTCTTTCTCTATGTGTGACTCTCTTCTGCTGGTTCAATAGAACTTTATTGGTCCAAACCTCCTCCAAGCCTGACAAGTGAGAGGCATCTGGACAAGAGGGAAAGACTCTAGCAATTAATCCCTTACATAATCTCGTGCTGTTTTATAATGAAGTACTAAACACCACAGACTGCAGTTTCTAGCCTCAGAGGAACTCATACAGGGAGGTCAGTTACCGCAACAGCAAAGTGACTCAGACTTAAGACAGGTAAACATTTTATTATTAAACAGCAACCCTAAATATTTTGCAAGACCAAGTCTTGACCCCGCTGATACTCTTACCCCTCAAGAGAGAGCCAAGAAGAAAGAAGAACCACTGGGGCTGGACCCTGGCACCATGGTATACATACAATTAAAAATAAAGCTTTAATTTTTAAAAAAGGTGACAGGTAGGTCTGGTTACAAAAATAATGGGTGACTTCAACATCTTATTCTCTTCGTAGATAGATTACACATACAAAAGCATTAACAAAGAGGGGCAAGCAAGAAGTCTTGGTGTGTGAGGGCACTGAGAAGCCTAATGCCTGAGTTCAGTCCCCATGCCAAACATGGTAAGAGAGAACTACTTCATAACTGTAATTTTATTACAGTCAACCTGATATTTGACCACCAAAGGAGTCACAACCCACAGATTGAGAACCACTGCTTTAAAAGCCTTACATAAACCATCTTATACATGTTTATTTAATTTGTAAGCCCTAGACAAGCACTCTTACAGGAATATTTTCTTAAACAATGGATCAAGTTAGGCAATGTGGTGCATCCCTCTGATCCCACCCTGCTCTGGAGGTCAAAATAGGTGTATCTCTGTGAGTTCATGTGTAAGAGACCCCCAGGCTTTAGCACAACTGGCACCATGTTGGAGGAATTGTTCTGATGACTCTAATTTTTGTTGAGTTGACATACAAAATCAACCAGTGTATCTGGCTTGTTTGCAGGCAGTTTCCACTACAGCCATGCTAGTAAATGAAGTTGATATATTGGCTTTGGGCCAAGAAATATTCTCAACAGCCAGGTGGTGGTGGCGCATGCCTTTAATCCCAGCACTTGGGAGGCAGAGGCAGGTGGATTTCTGAGTTCAAGGGCAGCTTGGTCTACAGAGTGAGTTCCAGGACAGCCAGGGCTACACAGAGAAAACCTGTCTTGAAAAACCAAAAAAAAAAAAAAATGTTCTCAACAACCCCATATTCTGTAGAGACTTCCTGATGGGGACCTCAGGAAGGTGGATTTCAAAGATCTGAATAACATATTATCAAGCATGTCTCCTGGAACAACCCTATATCTGATTCTGTAAAACTTCAGCTATCAATCCAGCTAGCCTGCTACTAGATGATAACCCAGCAGGGCCCCTCCATAATTGCCTAGAAGTGACTGATACAGTCCAACTAGTCAGACATGACCTAATGGATGTCCTGGTATAAGAAGCAAAAGACATACTGTACACTGATAGGAGCAGTTTTGCTCAAGACGGAATCAGGTGTGCCAGGACCACAGTTGTTGCCTTGGACAGGACAATGTGTGTAACTGCATGCTTTCCCACCTGCACATCACCTGCGCATAAGTTCCTGGAAATAATAACTCTGAGACTTCTATATATGAATAAATTTTGAGGCCAGTAGCTTTGGCTCTGTTCCCTGACTAGGTCATATCTCAATTACCTGTTTTGTTTGTTTGTTTTTTATTCTATGTTCTGTCATGTGGTGTGGTACCTAGTCCTCGGTTTTATTCGACAGTCATTTTCTCTGTCTCAAGGCAAATCCTCCTGTCTCTATCCCAGAAATCCAATCTCTCTCTACTGGATGTCCTGCCTTAGCTCGTTGGTCAAAGGCTTTTTTATTGACAGGTGAAACTTCCATATATTGTACAAAATATGGGCCCAGTCTGTCAGCTGAAGGACTTCAACACCAAAGGACTCAGTTCCTGGTATTAACCCAGATACTTTGCTTGGGGAAGGGCAAAGCCATCACTATTTATGAAGACAATATGTATTTGCTACAATCCATGTCCATAGGACCCTCTATAGGGGGAAGGATCTCCTTATCTCTGGTGGAAAGGAAAATTAAAAACAAACAAATTCTGGTTTTATTGGAGGCCATATGGTGGCCAAAAGAGGAAGCCATTGTCCTCTAAAAAGACATTAAAAAGAAAAATTTCCAGAGGCCCAAGGGAACAAGGCATAGACCCAGCCATCCAGAATGAGACCCTGGAACCAGAGGAGCCTCTTCAAATCTTGGTTACCTAAATTGCTCTAGTGTCAGTCTGCACATAAGAAGAAACCATAGACAAACAGAAAAGATGTCAAACAGGAGACAAATGGGCAGTGGTTCTTGCTGGGTGGAAGACCTGTATTCCCTGTCTCTACAGGAAGGTAGATGGTAATCAAACTCCACAAGGCAGGCCAACCATCTGAGGATATTCAAAACTGCCAAGTTACTCAGTCCCAGATATTACAGCTCTCTAGATAATCTTGTCAAAGACATTGTGTCTGGACATACTATTTCTATATAAGAAAACCCCAAGGGAGAAAGAAAAGGCCCAGACAGAATCCACACCTGAGGAAACACCCCAGAGAATATTGGGAAATGGACTTTACAAAAATAATCCCCACAGTTCTTGGCTCTAACTATTTGTTAGTTTCATAGACATCTTCTATGAATAGTTGGAAACCTATGACACCTGAAAGGAGACAGCCTTAGTAGTCACTAAGAAACTCCTTCAAGTGTTGATTCCTAGGGGTTTGAGAATGGCTCCAACTTAACTCTAATTTTTTCCAAAATTTAACAAAGATCTTAAATGTTGATTGGAAAGTACATTGTACCTATAAACTGCAGAAGACAGGTAAAAAGGATAAATAGGTTCTTAATGGAGACTTTAGCTAATGATGTCCTTAAGACAAGCAAAAACTGAAACAACCTGCCACTTTTGCCCTCCTAAGGGCCAGGCGCACCCCATACCAAGAAGTTATACTTCACCCCATTTGAAATAGTATTTCAAATCATTAGAGTCTGTCTTAGAGTTTCCATTGCTATGAAGATACATTATGAATAAGGCAACTCTTATAAAGGACAACATTTAACTGGGACTGACTTATAGTTTCAGAGGTTCAGTCCATTATCATCAGGCCAGGAAGCATGGTAGTGTGAAATGTGGCAGGGTGCAGGCAGACTTGGTGCTGGAGGAGGAACTGAGAGTTTTATGTATTGATCTGAAGGTAGCCAAGAAGATACAAATTCTTCTGCACTGGGAGGAGCTTGAGCACTAAGAACCCTATAGCCTGCCTACACAGTGACATACTTCCTTCAACAAGGATATACCTCCTAATAGTAGCACTTCCAATGGGCCAAGCATATTCAAACCACCACATTCTACTCCCTGGCTGGTTTGTTCAAACATATGAGTCAAAGGAAGCCATACTTAGCAAAATACATTGAGTCCATCTTCAAAACTTCCATAGTCTATAACAGTCTCAACAATCTTTTTTTTTTTTTTTTTGAGACAGGGTTTCTCTGTATAGCCCTGGCTGTCCTGGAACTCACTCTGTAGACCAGGCTGCCCTTGAACTCAGAAATCCACCTGCCTCTGCCTCCCAAGTGCTGGTATTAAAGGCGTGTGCCACCACCACCCGGCCAGTCTCAACAATCTTAAAAGCCCAAAATTCAAAGTCTCTTCTGAGATTCATCCAATTACTTAACTGTAATCTTTTAAGAAATCAAAATAAAAAAAAGCAGATCACATACCCAACATCACAAGATATACATAACTATTCAAAAATGTCATAGTGAGGAAATACTGGACCAAAGCAACACCAAAAAGCAGCTAGGCAAACTATAATCCCTGCATCTCCATGTTTGATGTCAAACTGATCTTCAGATCTCCTGCATCATCTTTGTTGACTACAACAAACTTCGTTTTCTTGGGCTGGTTCTTCTCTCTGTTAGCAGCTTTCCTCAGCAGGTATCCCACAGCTCTGGCATCTAGAACATTTTGGGGTCACCAAGGCAACTTTAACTTCACAGCTTCTTGTTCCAATGTCTGGGATCCACATATGATCATCTGGGCTCCTTCAAAGGGCTTGAGTCACTTCTCCAGCTCTGTCCTCTGTAGCATTCTAGGCTCTGGTTGACTCCACTCCACTGCTGCTGCTATTCTTGGTGATCATCCCTTGGTACTGACATCATCAACGTGCTGGGGTTTTTAACTGCAACTAGGCTTCACCAATAGCTTCTCATAGGCTGCCCTCATGGTGCCAAGCCTTAATTTTTTAAAGAATTATTTATTTTATATATTTGAGTATACTGTCTTCAGACACACCAGAAGAGGGCATTATATCCCCCCCCCAAAAAAAAAAATTCTGGATTACAAGTGTGCCCTCTATTTTGGGCTTAGAGTTCATTATAGATTAAAAGTTCTAATGAAAACAATAACCAAGTGGGGCAGTGGTGGTACACACCTTTAATCCCAGCACTTGGGTGGCAGAGGCAGGCAGATTTCTGAGTTCGAGGCCAGCCTGGTCTATAGAGTGAGTACAACAATAACCAGGTAATAATGCCTAACATGATATAACTATACCTTATTCAACTGCAAACACATAAACAATAAGCTTAGCTGGGTGGGATCTTGGCCCACAGTCACCACTCTTTTAATTCTATCCTTGAACACAGTGTTTAGTTCCATAGTACTTCCTGGTTCTCCTTTAATACTTGAACCATACAGTCTATGTTTTTCCTTTACAAGCTTGCTATGCTTGATCTGAATGTTCTTCATGAGAGTAAACCAGAGGACAAAGTCCATGTTGAGCTTTTTTGAGACTTCCTTTGTCAATGCAATTAATCTGATTCTCTTCACTTTAGCCTCAGGCAGACTCTTCAGACAAGGGCAAAAAGCAGTATCATTTTTCACCAACACATTATAAGAACAATTTCCAGTATTCAAATCACCCTTAGCTCCAATGTCTTTCACATTCCTACTAGGGTGGCCCATCAAGCCCCATTTAAAGCACTTCATGGCTTTACAAATCCAAAGTCCCCAAATCCACATTCCTCCAAACAAAAACATGGTCAGGCCTATCACAGAAATACCTCAGTCCCTGGTACCAGCTTCTGCCTTAGTTAGGGTTTTATTGCTGTGTAAAGACATCATGACCAAGGCAACTCTTATAAAGGACAACAAACAGTTAATTGAGGCTGGCTTACAATTTTAAAGTTTCAGTCCATTATCATGATAGTAGGAAGCATGGCTTCAGGAAGCAATGCTGAATGCAGGCAGACTTGGTGCTGGAGGAGGAACTGAGATTTTTTACATCTTGGTTGGAAGGCAACCAGGAAGAGACAGACTCTTCCATACTGGGCACAGCTTGAGGACGAGGAGTCTTCATAGCCTGCCTACACAGTGACAAACTTCCTCTAGTAAGGCCACGCCTTCTAATAGTAGAACTTCCCAAGGGCCAAGCATATTCAGACCACCACAACCTCACTCTTCCCTAAGCTCAAAGGTATTTATAAGGCAGAAATGACTAACCACGCCTTCCTCAAATCCTTACTGGCCTTGCAACAGGTCCAGAGGCCTAGTCATCAGACAATTTGAGAGTCTTCAGCCTTACCCATTTATGAGCTTACCCATAAGTCCTGGCCTTGTGACTTTGTATGGATAAAGAAGATTAAGACTCAGAGCCAAGAGAAAAAGGTCCATATGCCATGGTCCTCACCACCCTCACAGTGGTGAAGGTCCCTAGTGTCATCTCATGGATCAACACAGACCCAGCTGAAGACAACAGCAGATTTGTCATGACCAGGTCCTCTAACTCCCTAAAGATAAGACTAGTATGGGTCCTATGATTATGATGGTCCTATTTTGTCTTCTTTGTCTCCCTGTAGAAAAGGCCTCAAACCCTCATGAACTATGACTCTGTGGGTTCAAGTTCAGCCTGCCTCAGGGCACAACCACTCAGTGGCAAAACTCGGGAGTCTGACTGCCAGGATGGGTTGCCAGGCTGTAGGGAAGCACTGAGACACCACCCAGGGGGTGGGAAAATGCAGTCTGAGATATGGGAAGGCTAGAGCTGGTTCTGGGGTCCCCAGGCCTGCAATGAGGCTGAGGCCATGGGGTTTTCAGACTCTTGGACATCAAGGCACTGCTGGGAGTCTCGGAAGAGCCAAGAAGGAAGTGGGGGGGGGGTGTCTGAGAGCTGGGGACAGTGTCTAGCCTGGGTCCGGGGGAAAAGGTGAGCTCTGGCTTGTCCTATTGGTGATTGGCAGACAGGCTGGAAGTGCAGAGAGGCCTACAGGAGAATTAAGCTGCGGCTCTGTAGGCAAATGCCTTCTTCATGGCTTCCCACGGTGGACTTGATGAAAGAGACAATCCATGGTTCTAAGCAGTTTATTGGATGTTCATGGTGGAAAATGGAAGCATAACTGTACGATAACCACTTTTCATGGTGGACCTGAGATTAAATACCTTTTGTGGGGAGAAATGTCTGGGAAGGGAAGCTTATTGGCTAAGCCCTCTGGGTCTTTAGGTACCTCATTAGCATGGAGAATTCTGTTCTGGGCCTACGTGACCACAGGTCATGTTTCCTTATGTAAGGAATGTGGCATGTGTCCCAGTCCAGGAATCTGGCAGGAAGCGGGGAGTCACCTAAGTCTCAGGTGTGTGCTCACCGAGTCTTCAGGTCTCAACCTGCCCTACATGACCCTGGGTCTGAATCTTTAAAAAGTATGTGTGTGTGTGTGTCTGTGTGTGTGTGTGTGTGTGTATGTTGGTCAGGGAGCACATAGTCAGTCTGTCCACTGTGACACAACCCACATTCCAGGTAGACTTCTGAAAACTATTACATCCAGAGACTCCTAGCAGATACTTTGTTCTTTCCAGGGGAGGAACACCCTGCTGGGGCTGTGGGTCCACAGGTGAAGGGAAAGGACACTAATCTTACCTAATGCTTGCCTAGCTGACAATTCTCCAAGCTGCCAGGAGCCAGCAGAATACCTTTGTGCTAAGTTGGGTTGTGAAACTGGGCTTTCCTGGGCACATTTACTCCTAGGATTCATTCATAGTCCAAGAAATGGGACCATCACAACTGACTTACAGCTACAGGCAATGCAATCCTATACTCGTAAAGGTGAGGGCCTGGCAGAAAGCCAGAGATCTTTATTGAAAAACCAGTAAAACCTGGGGAGTCAGCTTATATATCAGTGGTCTAGACCCAGACAGCAAATTTATTATCAGAAAAATCTGGCACTTAGAGTCACCCCGCCCATCAGCCCAAACCTGCCAATTGTGAAACCCCTGGGAAATGAGCCCCTAAGGTGATAAGCCCTAGTCTTCCTGTTTGTCCAGGAATGTCTTCAGTAACCCAGGGTGTAAAAGTGAAGGAGGCAGTGGAAGCCTGTAGTGGAAACTTCTAGTTTCTTTGGAAAGTTATGTCAAATGATGTTCTGCTGGGACACAGAGGTGAAAAGATATTTTGCTAAAGCAGAGACGTGAAAGAATGCTTTCCTGAAGCAGACATAGGTGAAAGGATGTTTTGATATAGCACGCACGTGAAAGGACCCGTGATGATGGAGTATAAAAATGACCCCACAGACAGTGGGAGATGAGCACTGAGCATTGGTTTGGTCTGCCTTGCTATTCTTCCTTAATGACACACATGTATTGGCTCTCCTTACATAGTGTTGCTGAGCTCAACTTGTGTTAACACCACCACTGAAAGAAACTCACCAAAAAAACTGGTGGTGGATGTTCCTGTGGCAGCTTGCCGCTTCCTCAGCTTCACCTCAGGCTGGTTGATGAGCCTTGTGGATCCTTCAGGATTGAACTACAGCTGCTGGTGTCTGTCTGAGTAGAAGACTGGACTGAAGCTGCTGGTTCCTGTGTGATGTCTACCTGCCTAGAGGACTGGCCTGCAGCTGCTGAATTGTGTTTAGTACAGGACTGGACTGCTGCCAAAGAAGATCGAGCTCACCCCCAAAGAACTATTGTTGAACAGGTCCACAACCCCCATGTCCTAATAACTTTTCTCTTCCACTAGCTCTGCTGGGTGGTAGGCTAGGGGAGAGGTTGAACCCTTATTAAAAGTAGGCTGCAAAAAATCTGTGCCTAGGGAAGCCAGTTTCTCAGGATGTTAAGAACAGTCTGTTAGTTCCTTAGCCATTCTCAACTGGACATAGGTCAGGACTGCTGTCTATCCCTGGACCTCAAACTTATATATTATATTGGGATTAATATTAACCAGACAATAAGCTCCTCTTCCAATCCTGACAACTGTAAATTCGACCAACCTAAGCTAAACCTGGGGGCCCTCCAAGGAAAGGACACCTGCTTAATACCACTAACATATCTCTTAGATAGTTCTCCCTATGCAGATTCCTGTAGCCGTAGTCAGCAGGTTAATCCCAGAAATGGCAATGGAGTGTTTTTCCAGACCCCAGAGACTATCTGAGGTTTGCTTGCTCTAAGAGCTTAATCAGTTGTACATTTGGGTTGTTTGCATTGAAAGAGAACCCACTTCGTTCATTCTGTGTACATCTACCACAGATGTGTGTCTGTGATGGAGAAGAGAGCAGGGCCTATTTAAATCTTGATTCTGGGCTTCCCCAGGAGCTGTGAGTTATCATTAGTCCTCTGTTGGTGGGAGCAGGCATCACAGGCTCTAGCACCATCAAAATCTCAGCTCTAGTTATGGGGAATTAAAACTTTAAGGAACTCAGTGCTCAAGTACACAAAGACCTGCCTGGCCAATCTAAAAAATTCTGGTCTCCATCTGGAAGCCCAACTCGTTAGCTGAGGTGATTCTTCGAAATTGAAGAAGACTGGACCTCGCATTTATGAGACAAGGAGGTCTTTGTATGGCTCTCAGCAAAGTCGTTGTTTCTATGCCAATCAGTCAGGGATAATTAGAGAACGTTTAGCCATGGTCAGGAATAACTGTTCTTGCTAACCAAACTATGCCAACCAGGATGTGGATTTTGTGCATAACAGACAAAGAATGATGAGGCTCAGGCTGCGTGACTTAGGCAAGTTTCCCATGTAGCTCCTAGCCAGTAATACATATGTTCTATTTGTCCTTGTATGTTTTCTGATGGAATCACCACTTGTGTCTACAAAGCCACTTTTGGGCCAGCTAGGGGTACTTAATGAGGCTCTGTTTAAAAACCAACCAACCAACAAAACCACCACCAACAAAACAAAATCAAAACTGACACTCTGTCAAACCAGGCTTGGTGGTATAGGTAATACCTATACTTAGGAGATGGAGAAAAGATGTTTAGCATATATTTGAAGTCAGACTGGCTACATAGTGACTTTCAGGACATTCTGAGCGACAGGGAAGCCCTGTGTTAAAGAATAGTAAAAAGCCAGGCAAGGTGTGACATGCATTTAATCCTTACACTTAGGAGTCAGAGGCAGGAGATTCTCTCAGTTTGAGGCCAGCTTGGTCTACACAGAGAATTCCAGGACAGCCAGGGCTACACAGAGAAACCCTTTCTTAGGAAAGAAGAAGAGAGAAGGAGGAGGAAGAGGAAGAGGAAGAGGACAACCAAAAGAATAAGAAAAAATCAATTAAAAATTAAAAAATATAGCATCAAGTATGTGTTTTGAAAATGTCTCCTAAGATTATGCTTTGATTTTATGATTTTATTCTTTTTTATTTCAATAATGGGGCTTAAACCAACCTTCCTTTTTTTTTTTTCCCTTTGTTTAAGGACAGGATTGCACTATGTATCCCTGACTGCCTGGAACTACCTAGATAGGGAGTGCTGGCATTAAAGGTCCACAGCACCACACACCATTATAGTCTTGGCAAGAGTTCTAGCTCTGAGTTACATCCCCAACTCTGATTTGTCCTTTGTTTAATTTTTAAAAATGTTTCTTTTAGTTTCTCTCTCTCTCTCTCTCTCTCTCTCTCTCTCTCTCTCTCTCTCTGCGTGTGCGTGTGTGTGTGAGCACACAAGGAAGCCAAAACAGGACATCAACCTCATTGGAGCTAGAGTAACAAGTATTTGTGTGCAGCCTTAACATGAGGTTTGAGATCTGAGTGTCAGTTTTCGTGATTGAGCAGAAAGTGCTCCTCACTGCTGTGCTAGCTCTCTACCCCTCCAACCCCCAGTTTTTCTTTTGAGACAGACTTTCATTTAGGGCAGGTTGACTTTGAACATATAATGTGGTTGAAGATGATATTAAACTTCTGATCTTCCTCCTCTAAGACTTTCTAATCGCTGTGTTTAAAAACTTAAAAACATTTTTTTATGTTAACAATACAAAATTTTAGGCTTCATTACAGCATTATTATACATTATACTAATAAAGTATACATAATGCTAACATGCTTTAGTCTCATTAGACATCTTTCTTACTCCCCTGCTCCCTGTACTGTCCTCCCCTTGGCCCTCATGCTGTTCCTTTCCCTCTGAAATTACTCCTTCACTTTCATGTCATATAAATTCCATTATTCTCTCTCCCCCACCACCTCCCTGTTAAGATGTCTTCCTCCTCTCTAATGATCTCCATTCTACTTTTATTGTACACATACACACACACACACACACACACACACACACACACACACGAGAAGAAACACATGGTATGTGCCATTCTGAGTCTGGCTTATGTCATTTGACATAATTATTTCCAGTCCCATCCATTTTTCCTGCAAATGTATGACTTCATTTTCCTTTATGACTGAAAAACATTCCCTTTTATTTATAAAGCACATTTTCTTTATCTGTTCATCTGTGGGTATCTGGGATGATTCAACTTACTAGCTAGCGTGATAGTGCAGCATTGACTTGGATGTACACATGGACTGTTGACTTAGACCCATCAAGTATGGACCAAGTGCTGTATAACTGGGTCTGATGGCAGTTCTACTTTTAGTTTAGTTTTTTTCTTTTTTTTGTTTTTGATACATGGTCTCATATAACACAGGCTGGCCTCAAACTCATGATGTAGTGGAGAATGAGCTTGAACTCTTGACTGCTCTGTCTTCAGCTTACCAGTGCTAGGACTACAGATGCATGTCAGTATGCCTGTTTTATTTTAATCTTTGAAAAACTTCCATGCCAGCTTCCATCACGGGAGCAGTTAACATTCTCACAAACAGCTTGTGAGCATGTCTTTCCCTACACCTTGCTCAACTCTGGTCACTTACATCTGCAGAACTAAACGTCTTTTGTCTTTGGATGTCCATTTCTTTCTCTAGGTTTTTACTATAATCTCATTGAATAGATCACCCATATCGAGGTTTTTATTTAAGCTCCCTTTCTATCCCACAAATTCTTAGCTTTGGTCTCTTGATCATATCTCAGAGTTCTAGATGCTCTGGTAATCGTCAGTAACTTTTCCTCCCTTGCTGTTTGAGTGTAATATTCTTTAGCATTGCCTTCCAGGCCTGATATTCTTCTGCTTGGTCAAGATTATTGGTAATTCTTTTCACTCTATTTTTTCATTTGATTCATCGAGTTTTCATTTCCAACATTTCTAATTTTTTTTGTTGTTCAAAATTCCAGTTTCTGCCAGTTCTTTTCTTCCATGTTGCTGACTTTTTGATCCATATTTCTCATCCATCTGATTTTTTTCCCTGTCTGTTATTTTGTCTTTTTTTTTTTCCAGAGCTGAGGACCAAACTCAGGGCCTTGTACTTGCTAGGCAAGCACTCTACCACTGAGCTAAATTCCCAACCCCCTTTTCCCTCTCTGTTACTACCTTTCCTTTCTGGGTCCTGGATTGAACTCATCTGCTTATTTGTATCATCTTTGAGGTCATTGATTTTTTTTTCTAATAAATTTTTGGTCTCTTCTTCCTGCATTTTTAAAAACTTATCTTAGTATCTTTGAGTTCAGTAGTTGAAGACTTCTGATCATTTAGAGAAGTCATCTTACCTTGCTTCTATGTTGACTTACCCCTCTGTTAGTTTGGGTATTGCCTCAGTTTTATATAGAGGTCTTCTTCTCACTGAGGAACCTACTTGTGAGCTCAGTTCTCAGTACCACCTGGGGAAGAAAAAACATATTTCTGTAAGAGGATCAACATAAAGCTAATCATAATATTGAAACACATTTAAAATCAATGAAAACCTCCTAACATCATCAGAAATCATAAATAGCCCACAGATAGAGAGTGGTACGAAGTTAAAGTTATCATTTAGGATAAATGTGGAAACAGTAAATGGTAATAACAAAGGTGGAAGTCAGGGAAAGGGGAACAGTATGAAGGAAGGAGCAGAAGCCAAGGCAGAGAAGAATGTTCTGGAAGGGAAGAGGAAAGAACACATTAGAAAAATATTAAACCAGGAAGTGGAGGCCCATGCCAGTAATCACATCTGTGAGGTTAGGGCAAAATAAAGAGTTCAAGTTCAACTTGAGGACAGCCTGGCTATATGAGAATTTTTCTCAGAAAAAACTACCAAGCAAATGACAACTATGACAGCTCACACTTGTAGTCTCAACACAACCATTTCTATTAAGTGTGAGGCCAGCCAGAGCTACATGGAGAGAGCCTCTCCAATTAAAAAAGAGAAAAGAAAAAAAGATAAAAAACTTTAAAAACCCTAAAACAAAAAGAAAAGAAAAAATATTTACAAGAAATGAGAAAGTTGGAAAACATTTGGAAGTAAAATTAGATAAATATAACATATGACATGAAAAATAAAAACATGAAGACCATGAGGCTATAGAAATGGTTTATCGATGCTGCTCTTCCAGAGTTCTATTCCCTGCAATCATACTGAATGGTTTACAATATGTATAATTCCTTCTCCAGTCTGACACTTTTGTCCCCTTCTGTGTGCAGGGACAAATGCACACGCATATGCACACACACACAAGAGCATTATTGAAAGAGAATAAATCTGTGGCTGGAGATATGGTTCAGTGGTTAAGAGCACTTTCTGTTCTTGCAGAGAACCCAGGTTTGCTTCCCAGCTCATACATGGTGTCTCGGCTACCCATAAGTCCAGAGTATCTTATGCCTCTTTTGACCTCCATGGGCACCAGACACTTATATGGCACACATACATGCTTTAGTTAGAGTGTATACTGCTGTGAAGAGACACCATGACCAAGGCAACTTTTATAAGGACAACATTTAATTGGGGCTGGCTTACAACTTCAGAGGTTCAGTCCATTATCATCAAGGCGGGAACGCGGCAGCATCCAGGCAGGCATGGTGCAGGAGGAGCTGAGAGTTTAATATCTTGTTCTGAAGGCAAACAAGAAAAAAACTGGCTTCCAAGCAGCTAGAAAGAAGGTCTCTTAAAGCCCACCCTGACAGTGACACACTTCTTCCAACAAGGCCACACCTCCTAATAGTGCCACTCACTGGGCCAAGGACATTCAAACCACCACAGTACTTGAAGGGAATACATACACATAAAGTGTACACCCATGTTAGGGCCTTATACTCAACTGCAACTCCAGCTACAAGAAATCCAACATCCTCTTCAGGCTTTCCCGGACACCCATACACATGTGGCATACACTCACACAAATGCATAAATAAATTTCCTTTAAATCTTAAAAAAAAAAATACCGCTGGGCGGTGGTGGTGCACACCTTTAATCCCAGCACTTGGGAGGCAGAGGCAGGTGGATTTCTGAGTTCAGGAGTTTGAGGCTAGCCTGGTCTACAGAGTGAGTTCCAGGACAGCCAGGGCTACACAGAGAAACCCTGTCTCAAAAAAAAAAAAAAAAAAAAAAAAGGAAAAAAATACCTTAGTAGTATAAAGTTAAAATACTATTAGCATATCCAAAGAGGAGGGCAATAGAGGGCAAAATGGAAAAAAGAAAAAGGAAACAAGAAATAAAAACTTTAAATAATGGGGGCTGGAGAGATGGCTCAGTGGTTAAGAACACTGACTGCTCTTCAGAGGTCCTGAGTTCAATTCCCAGCAACCACATGGTGACTCACAACCATCTGCAATGGGATCTGATGTCCTCTTCTGGTGTGTCTGAAGAGAGCAACAGTGTACTCACATACATAAAATAAATAAATCTTTTAAAAATTTAAATAATGAATACATAAATAAAATTATCTGAATGTATGGAAGTGGGTCAGTGGGTAGAGCCCAGTGGCCCAAGGTTGATTCTTGAACCTGGGTAAAGGTGGAGGGAAAAAAAATCAGCTCCATGAAGTTGTCCTCTGACTTCTGTATACTCATAATATCACACATGCACACACATGCACACACATACACATACACATACACACACACACACACACACACACACACACACACACAAATAAATAAATAAATGAAAAACTATGGTAAAGTAAAAACATGGTTAAATGTGTAGTAAGAACAACAAAGAAATCCGGTCATGACGACTCACAGCTGTACTCCTAGCCCTTGGGAGATGGCAGGGGAATCAGTTCAAGGCCAGCCTGCTCCATGTGAGACCCTTTCTGAAAACAACCAACAACAACTACAAAATAACTCAACCAACCAACCAACCAAAACCAGCAGCAGCAGCTCAGGGTTACAGAGATGGCTCAGCAGTTAAGAGCACGTACCAATCTTCCAGCAAACCTAAGCTGGATTCCCAACACTCACTCCAGGCAGCTCACAACCACCTGTAAATGGAGCTCAGGGGGCATCTGACTGGCCTTTGGAGACATCTCATACACATACCTACACAGAGATACATACATACATACATACATGCATACATAAAATTAAAAATAATTTATTAAAGTAATTTAAAAGAAGTGTTTTCTTTTCTAGAGGACTTAGGTTTGATTCTTAGCTCCCACATTATTTCTCACAACTGTCTGTAACTCCAGTTCCATGGATCAAGTCCTTCTTCTGGCCTTCTCAGGCACATGTTGTACAGGCATACATGCAGGCAATATATCCCATACACATAAAATAATACATGCTTTTAAACACACTAGAAAAAAATGAGAAGAGATTAAATGTTGGACTATCTTCTTTTGCTTCTCTTGTGGGGTATCCACCAGAGAAGACTGCTAGGACACAGATTTAAGCCAATGGAAAGTCTTTATTACCCTACTAGTGATTACACTGGGTGTTCCCAGTCCCGGTGTATCCCCGAGTCTCCCTTGAGGTGGGAAAGATTCTTGGTTGAGAAAACACTTCTATCAGTTAAAGTCTGTAGAGCATTTTCTTGATTAATGATTGATGTGGGATGACCCAGCCCACTGTGGCAGGTGATCCTGGCTGGTTAAAAGGAAGCAGGCTGAGCAAGCTATGGGAAGTAAGCCAGTTGTTAGTGTTGTGTTTTATAAACACTGGTGGTGTAATGGGGGTGGGGTGGTGGAAGTACCTCAGTGGACCCAGCCAAAGTGTCCCCTGAACAATCAAGCCATGTGACAGACCTAATATAAAGGTTTATTGCCAGGACAGGGAAGAGGACCTGGAGAAGTGGGGAGAGACAAAGAAAGGGGGACAGAGAAAGATAAGAGAGAGGAAAAGAGGAAGAGGGAAAGAGGCAGGCCGGGGCACATAGGGAAGAGAGAGAGAGAGGGGAAGGGGAGGGGGAGGGGAAAGGAAGGAGGGAGGGAAAGAAGGAGGGAGGGAGGGAGAGAGGGAGGGAGAAAAGCTGAACAGTCCTTTCATACTTGGCAAGCAGCTGTTGCTAGGTAACTGTAGGGCAGAGCCTAAAGGAACGATAACAATATACAGGTGACCCCAGTGGCCTGCTCTCAGGGATATAGCAGCTGCTGTTATGTCATCACATGCCACCACCAGGTGTACCAGGTGTGTTTTAGATAAAGGGCCCTCGGCCATTCCTCTCTCTTTCTCTCTCTCTCTCTCTCTCTCTCTCTCTCTCTCTCTCTCTCTCTCTTTCTCTCTCTTTCTCTCTCTTTCTCTCCCCCTCTCCCTCTCCCTCCCTCCCTCTGTTCTTTCTCTCTGCCTTTTCCCTGTCCAGTCCCCCTCTTGTGTTTCCATGGTGACTTCTCTGGCTTCATTCTCTGAGACCATTGAACCTACCCCCAATAAAACTATTTTTTTTTTACTTTAAAAATTTGCATTGATTTGGTTTATTTTGTTGTCAGAGAAACTTGATATCTGAGACAGAAACCTATTACCAGTAAGCAGCAATCTTCTGTGGCCGACACTTTATTTTCTGCCTGAGTTGCTTGCTCTGTCTTCCTTTTATGATGGACTATATGATGTAAGGTAACTAAGCCTTTTCCTCCCCAAATTGCTTCTGATTATGGTGTTTTATCACAGCAGTAGAAAGCAGACAGACAAATTGGTACCAGGATTGTGGGGTATCATGTGATGGACTTGATTATGTTGTTTTGGGGAGGGTTATGGAGGAAGCTTGGAATTTTGAGCTAAAAAAGCCATTGGGTGCTCAAAGCTTGTAGCAACCTGTTCTGCTGCACGTTTGGGGGCCACTTTGTCCCAGCCCGAGCTGCTGCTCTGGTTCTTGGGTCAGGGTCTAGCAAGAGAGAGAGAGAGTGGGGATGGAGGGGCAAGAGACACGAAGAATGGAAACAAGACAGAGGGTCTGATCAAGTCTCTCTTTTATTGAGAGGAAATCCTGGGTATTTATACCCTTTACCACGTGCCTTGCCCTCTTGGACAAGCAGGGGAACACAGCTGAAGGCACTATGTCACATGCCTTGCAACGTGGATGCCACGTTTGCCTTGCAGCTGAGGGCACTAAACAAAACAAGATATGTGAGAAAAACAAGATGTTTATCAGAGTGTGCTCAGCTGTTGTAGGCTGTTGAAAACAAGTCTCTTGTCAGGGTATATGGCTCGAGATGGCTGCAAAGATGATAGCCGCTTTCTGCTTGGCTTGGCTCCCAACAAAAGCTTAATCAACTGTAATGGGAAACTGGAAGATAAGAACATGGATAGAAATACAGACGATGGAGTCCTGGTTTGTGAAATTTCTGAGGGAAGTCTGAAAAGCCAATTTGGGGCGGAACAGGATCTCTCTAATTAGTCCTGGCTGTCCTGGAACTCACTATGTAGACCTGGTCACTATGGAAACCAGGCTGGTTTGACTCAGAGATCCATCTGCCTCTGCCTTCCAGTGCTGGAATTAATCTGTGCACCATTAGGCCCAATTTGAAAGAGAACTTGGGCTTTTAGAGTGTTGAAGATTTTAAAGACAGTGGAATTTTTAAAGCTATACAACATTCTATATTGTGATATTAAGATGAGATCTCGGTGGATAAACAGAAAAAGTAAAGGTTCTCTTTTATAGTGTTATATTTTTGTGTCAAGTTTTAGTATAAACACTAACCATTGTGCTGCTGGTGTTTTGTCATCTTGGTATAAGCTGGGGTCAACCGGGATGAGGGAACCTTAGTTGAGAAAATGACTCCATAAAATTATCATTTTCTTCCTTACTAAGGGCCCAGTCTTGGTTGGTATAAGGAAGCAGATTGAGCTGGGTATGGTTGTTTGTGCCTTGAATTCCAGCACTGGGAGGCAGAGATAGGCCAGGTTTTTTTTTTTGAGTTTGAGATCAGCTTGGTCTACATAATGAGTTCCAGAACAACCAGGGATACATAGAAAGATCCTGTCTCAAACAGACAAACAAACAAAAACATACAAAGATGCTGTAGAGTCAAATCGAGTTTGAGGCCAGCTTGGGCTACATAGTGAACACAAGGCCATCCCTGACTCAAGAGTAAGACCTTATCTCAAAACAAAACAAAACAAAACAAAACAAAACACTAAACCCCAAAAAGAATAATTAATGAATGGTGAACTAGAAACTAACTCCAGGTATTAAGAAGAACAACCAGTAAAATAAAAGAAGATTGGGAGGCAGAGGCAGGCGGATTTCTGAGTTCGAGGCCAGCCTGGTCTACAGAGTGAGTTCCAGGACAGCCAGGGCTATACAGAGAAACTCTGTCTCGAAAAACCAAAAATAAAATAAAATAAAATAAAATAAAATAAAATAAAATAAAATAAAATAAAATAAAATAATAAATAAAAGAAGAGACTCTATTTTAAGCAGAGAAGAGGGAAAAGCTTTGGAAAATCACAGAGGCACCATAAAACTACAAAGTGAGGGAGAAACGAGGCTAGCAAGAGCAAGACACAGAAAGACACAGCTTCAGCCGGAGTGCTTCTCACAGAGGTGAGAGGAGGCAAATGCCTGATCCACAAGGTCTACCAGGGAGCTCTGGTAAAAGATAGTGGCTGTTCCACCATCAGACAAGCAGCACCCCTCAGCAGACTTAAAGACAGCTGAGTTTTGGGAAGACAGTGATCCCTTCGGTGGATAGCAGAAGGGGATATCATGTGTCATCTTGTGAGGGATCTGAATGTCTAAAAATGAGCAGCCCCCAGGACCTGAGAAGAGACAGCAATCACCTGTCAGGGAGCCTGAACTTAACCTAGCACACCCTCAAGCCAGAGACAGCCCTGGAAGAGTAGGAGGGCTAAATGTTGACTAGCCAAAACATGCTGTTCAAGAGATGTAGTGCAGAATAACTCATCCTCATTGGATGAAAATGTACCACAGTTCCGAGCGGTGGTGTCGCACGCCTTTAATCCCAGCACTTGGGAGGCAGAGGCAGGCGGATTTCTGAGTTCGAGGCCAGCCTGGTCTACAGAGTGAGTTCCAGGACAGCCAGGACTACACAGAGAAACCCTGTCTCGAAAAAAACAGAATAATTCCAATTACATCCTTCCTTTCTTCCTTCCTTCCTTCCTTCCTTCCTTCCTTCCTGCCTTCCTCCCTCCCTCCCTCCCTCCCTCCCTCCCTCCCTCCCTCCTTTCCTTCTTTCCTTCCTTCCTCCTTCTCTCTCTCTCCCTCCCCTCCCTTTCTCTTTTTTCTTTCTTTCTCTTTCTCCCCCATCCTCTTTCTCCTCTTCCTCCTCCTCTTTACTTCTTATTGAGACAGGGTTTCTCTGTGTAGCCCTGGCTGTCCTGGAACTCTCTTTGTAGATAAGGCTGGCCTCAAACTCAGAAATCTGCCTGCCTCTACCACTGAAGTGCTGGGATTAGCAGTGGTTGTCAACCTTCCCAATGCTGTGACCCTATAATACCATTCTTTATTTTATGGTTGAATGAACAAAAGAAATAAAAAGGAAAGGAAAGGATGTGATTGCTCCTAGGAGAGTATGGAGGAGGAGAAAGTTTATTATAGATATGTGGGAGAGCATAGCCAGAGGCAGACACAGCTGGGAGAATCCAGGGTGGACATGATCCTGAACCATGTGGGAAGAGAGGGAGGAGAAGGTGTCTATTTAATATATCAAAGTGGACCTAGCCTCCTGGTTCTCCCAGCATCCCTCAGTTCCTACCTGTTACAGAATATGACTGGAAAATCCTACCCTCTACCCTGAACCTTCCAGCCCAGGGACTGGGCTGCTCTTCCTCAAGAGGCTTTTCCCTATAAAATCCAGATACTTTGTTTACCTGATCTCTCCGCCTCTCTGGCTTATCTTATGGCCTTCTGGCTTCTTTCCTTGGCTCAATTGGTGGAGTGTTTTCAGAAATGCATAAAGCTTTAGGTTTGATGCTTAAGACTGCATAAAACAGTAGCTGTAGGGTACTGCTTTTATCCCAGCATTCTGGAGATAAAAGGAGAAAGGTTAGAAGTTCAAGGTCATCCTTGGTTACCTAATTAAAAACTATCTTAGCTAGGGTTTCTGTTGTTGTGACAAAACACCATGACAAAAAGAAAGTTGGAGAAGAAAGGATTTTTTTCATCTTTTTTTGTAAATTTTTTTATTGGATATTTTATTTACAGTTCAGATGTTATCCCCTTACCCCATTTGCCCACCCCCTAAGAATCCCCTATACCATCGCCCTTCCTCCTGCTTCTCTGCCGATGTGCTCCTACCTACCCCCCCACTACCACCTCCCCACCCTCGAATCCCACCCCTACCCCGCCCCGGGTGTCCAGCCTTCATGGGACCAAGGATCTCCTCTCCCACATATGCCATCTTCCCTTACATATGCAGCTGGAGCCATGGATCCCTCCCTAAGTGCTCCCAGGCTGGTGGTTTATACCCTGGGAGCTCTGGTTGGTTGATATTGTTGCTCTCCTCATGGGGCCACAAACCCTTTCAGCTCCTACAGTCTTCACTCTAACTCCACCATTGGGAACCCCATGATCAGTTCAATGGTTAGCTGTGAGCATCTGACTCTGAATATGTCAGACTCTTGCAGACCTCTAAGGAGACAGCTATATCAGGCTCCTGTTAGCATGCACTTCCTGACTTCCACATCAGCATCTACTTTTGGTGACTGCACATGGGATGGATACCCAGGTGGAATGGTCTCCAGACGGACCCTCCTTCAGTTTATGTCCCACACTTTGTCTCCGTACTTGCTCCCTTGAGTATTTTGTTACTCCTTCTAAGAAGGAACAAAGCGCCCCCACTTGGTCTTCCTTCTTCATGAGCTTCATGTGGTCTGTGAGTTGCATCTTGGGTATTTCAAGCTTCTGGGCTAATATCCAATAATCAGTGAGTGAATACCATGTGTGTTCTTTTGTGATTGGGTTACCTCACTCAGGATGATATTTTCTAGTTCCATCCATTTGCCTAAGAATTTCATAAATTCATTGTTTTTAATAATGGAGTAGTACACCACTGTGTAAATATACCACATTTTTTGTATCCATTCCTCTGTTGAAAGACATCTGGGTTCTTTCCAGCTTCTGGCTATTATAAATAAGGCTGCTATGAACATAGTGGAACATATGTACTTATTATATGTTAGAGCATCTTCTGGGTATATGCCCAGGAGTAGTATAGCTGGGTCCTCAGGTAATGCTATGTCCAACTTTCTGAGGAACCGCCACACTGATTTCCAAAGTGGTTGCACCATCTTGCAGTCCCACCAACAATGGAGGAGTGTTCCTCTTTCTCCACACCCTCGCCAGCATCTACTATCACCTGAGTTTTTAATCTTAGCCATTCTGACTGGAGTGAGATGGAATCTCAGGGTTGTTTTGATTTGCATTTCCCTAACGACTAAGGATGCTGAACATTTCTTTAGGTGCTTTTCGGCCATTCAAGTTTCCTCAGTTGAGAATTCTTTGTTAAGCTCTATACCCCATTTTTTAATAGGGTTATTTGGTTGTCTGGAGTCTAATTTCTTGAGTTTTTTTGTATATATTGGATATTAGCCCTCTATCAGATGTGGAATTGGTAAAGATCTTTTCCCAATCTGTTGGTTGCCATTTTGTTCTATTGACAGTGTCCTTTGCCTTACAGAAACTTTGCAATTTTATGAAGTCCCATTTGTCAATTCTTGATCTTAGAGCATAAGCCATTGATGTTCTGTTTAGGAACTTTCCCCCTGTGCCTAGGTATTACAGGGTCTTCTCCACCTTCTCTTCTATTAGTTTCAGTGTATCTGGTTTTATGTGGAGGTCCTTAATCCACTTAGACTTCAACTTTGTACAAGAAGATAAGAATGGATCAATTTGCATTCTCCTACAAGTTGTTCTCCAGTTGAACCAGCACCATTTGTTGAAAATGCCGTCCTTTTTCCACTGGATGGTTTTAGCCCCTTTGTCAATGATCAAGTGACCATAGATGTGTCGGTTCATTTCTGGGTCTTCAATTCTATTCCATTGATCTTCCTGCCTGTCTCTGTACCAATACCATTAAGTTTTTATCACTATTTTTCTGTAGTACAGTTTGAGATCAGGGATGGTGATTCTTCCAGAAGTTCTTTTATTGTTGAGAATAGTTTTCATTATCCTGGGTTTTTTGTTATTCTAAATAAATTTGAGAATTTTTCTTTCTAACTCTATGAAGAATTGGGTTGGGATTTTAATGGGAATTGCATTGAATCTGTATATTGCTTTTGGCAAGGTGGCCATTTTTACTATATTTTTACTATATTAATCCTGCCAATGGGAGATCTTTCCATCTTCTGAGATCTTCGATTTTTTTCTTCAGAGACTTCAGAGACTTTAGAAACTTCAAGTTCTTATCATACAGATATTTCACTTGCTTGGTTAGATTCACACCAAGGTATTTTATATTATTTGTGACTATAGTGAAGGGTGTCATTTCCCTAATTTCTTTTTCAGCCTGTTCATCTTTCACATAGAGGAAAGCTACTGATTTGTTTGAGTTGATTTTATAACCAACCACTTCGCTGAAGTTGTTTATCAGGTTTAGGAGTTCTTTGGTGTGGGAATTCGTAAAGGTGTTCTGGTTCATGGTGGGCGTGGGCCTAGAAACCGGAGACTCTGTGTGAGAACTGGCAGGAGTTTGGCCACGCCCCCAGAACCCAGAGTCCTGACACACAGTCTCGTCTCCATAAACATACATTGTTCAGTCACGTAGGCCATTACAGCCCCTCCCAAAGTGCACAGGTAGAGGGTGTGACTAGAGGCCTCAGGCCCTAGGGATTTACATACTAATGAAGGCCAGAGGGAGGAGCAAATTAAGCATTCCTCCCCAGATCCTCCCCCTTTCTCCCTTCCTATTTAACTCGGGACTGCCCTGAGTTTTTTTTGGGGGGGGGGAGTGCCCAGATCCATCCACCATCCGCCATGACAATAAACCCTTTTGGAACCAAGGACTTCCTTGTATCATTGGTGCCTGCCGTCACCAAAGCCCCCAGCTGGTGGAACCCTAGACCTCCTCGTGCGTGTGAGACCCGCCAGCTTGGAAACCCACTGGGACTCTTCCACCACCGCTGTGGTTTATTTTTCCCCACACTCTGGTAGAAGTTTTGGGGTCACTTAGGTATACTATCATATCATGTGCAAATAGTGATGTTTTGACTTCTTCCTTTCCTATTTCTATCCCTTTGACTTCTTTTTGTTGTCTAATTGCTCTGGCTAGGACTTCCAGTACTATACTGAATAGGTAGGGAGAGAGTGGGCAGCCTTGGCTAGTCCTCCCATACACATACACTCCTCTGTTGTGGAATCCTGTCCTCCAGACATGATATGGTCATTGTCCTTTTGAACTCTCAGCAGCTGTGATTTCTTGTATAAATCCTATACAAGACTGGTCCCGAGGCTGGAGAGATGGCTCAGTGGTTAAGAACATTGACTGTTCTTCCAGAAGTCCTGAGTTAAATTCCCAGCAACCACATGGTGGCTCACAAGCATCTTTAATGAGATCTCATGCCCTCTTCTGGAGTGTCTGAAGAGAGTGACACTGTATTCACATACATAAAATAAATAAATAAACATTAAAAAAATGACGAGGTAAGAGATTTCCTTAGTTGTTGATGTAACATTTTTGGCTGGCATAAGTGTATGTAATGTATGTAGGTGTTTCTTCATGAATGCCATGGTGGACATGCTGAGGTCAGAGGACCACTGGCTCTTAGAATCTTTTTGCCTCTTCCACAAAGTTCCCTGAGCCCTGACGGAGGGTGCTGGCCTGTTTACTAGACACTATCTGCAGAGATGTGTGGGACTCTGGCCCAGAAAGAGAAGGGAGTCGGATCAAGGCGAACTGCCAGGCCTCTTCCTCAGTCGCAGCTGCTCTGGAGTCGGTGTGGTGTGGTGTGGTATGGTGTGGTGTGGTGTGGTGTGGCAGCGGGCTGGTGGAGCTCAGCGAGCAGCTGGGAGACAAGGTCAGAGCCATGGAGCAGGAAGAGACTGTGGTGGTTTGGAGCAGTTTTCAGTGATGAAAGCTTCAGGAGAGAATTCTCCTCCCCAAAGTGTTACAGCTCTATAAGACAGAGGCTCTCAGACATCCTTGATGAAATAATTCGTGTGTGTTTTATTCCTTGTGGACAGGGTCTTATATACATTTTGGGGTGAGTTGGGGTCTATGAGCAGATGCCTTCTATTGACTTGGTCTGAGGCAACAGGAATGCCTCATCTGCATGTGGAGGGGCTTCAGGCACTGCCCCTATGTAAAACTGTCCTCTCCATGGGGTGTTGGGATCATGTGTTCCAGGACAGGAACCTGGTAGATGAAACTCCTAGCAGCCTCAGGTTTCTGAATCCACTAGACCTTACCAAGTTTTTGTCTGGTGACACGGTTCCACTTGCCGCATAGGAGGAGTTTGATGAAGATATTCCATTTAAGATTGAGTGTTCCAAGCCGGGCAGTGGTGACACACACCTTTAATCATGTCACTCAGGAGGCAGAGGTAGGAAGACCTCAGAGTTCAAGGCCAGCCTGATCTACAAAGGAAGTTTCAGGAAAGCCAGGGCTACACAGAGAAACTTTTTCTCAAAAAAAATCAAACCAAACCAAAACTAAAACCAAAAACAGAAAACCAAACAAAAAAGAAAAAAAAAAACAAAAAACAAAAAAGCCAACTAAAAAGACAAAAAACAAAACAAAACAAAACAAAACAAAACAAAAATGCCAAAAGAACAACAAAAACAAACCAATACCTCCACCACCAAAAACCTGAGTGTTCCAAGGCCTCTCACTCCCTGCACATTATCTGATTGTGGGACTCTGTATTTGTTTTCATCTACTGTAGGTCGAAGCCCCTCTGGTGATGGATGGGACCTGACATATGGGTACAGCAGAATGTGATTTGGAGTCACTACATTGCTATGCCCTTTTAGCAGTTCAGTAGTTTTTAGTTTCTCCCTAGGTCATGGCCTACCTAGTCTCAGATTCTTGGGAACCCAAGCAGTGCCAGGCATGGGTTCCATCTAATGGAATGGGCTTTAAATCCAGTCAGATAGTGGTTTGTCACTTCCACAATGTTTGTGACACTATTACAACAGGTTTATCATTCAGTCAGGTCACTATTGTAGATCAAAGGGTTTGTAGCTGGGTTGGTGTTTACCATTCTCCTCTGTAGTGGTGTAAGGTACCTTCCAGTACCATGAACTCTAGTTATTTTGAGTAAAGGATCTAGTTAGACACCAGCTCAACTTCTCCGTGTTCAATGAGATATGAAGGTGTTGTCTTTAGTAGTAGGATTTTACCATTAGTTTGTGGAGAGCAAGCAGTAGTCTTTGAAAGAGCCTGAGTTGTTTGGGGGTTTCTATGGGGCTCTTTTGGCCAACAACTCAATTAGATGTAACCCATTGTTGGCATTAGAGGGCTCATTTGGTGGCAAGAGAAGTCTAGTTGTAGCTTTGTCTCCCTTGTTGTTTGGTGACTACATTTATGTTTCCTTCATATATGTATATATTTTAGGAAAAATCTACTCTAGTAGGTTTCCATATGACTCTTCAAATGCTCTTAGTTTTAGATGTCCCTCCTGTTTTTCTTTCCTTATCCCCTCTTTCCTCCTCCTTTCCATTTAACCTTCTAATTATGGTCCCCTTCATTTTTCATAACTAAATATCTTATTTTCCCTTCCTTGAGAGATCCTTCCATCTTACCATAGGCTCTGTCTTAGTCAGGGTTTATAATCTTGCACAAAACATCATGACCAAGAAGCAAGTTGGGGAGGAAAGGGTTTATTCAACTTACACTTCCCCATTGCTGTTCATCACCAAAGGAAGTCAGGACAAGAACTCACACAGGGCAAGCAAGAACCTGGAGGCAAGAACTGATGCAGAGGCCATGGAGGGATGTTACTTACTGGCTTGCTTCCTCTGCCTTGCTCAGCTTGCTTTCTTATAGAACCCAGGACTACCATCCCAGGGATGTCACCACCGACAATGAGCTGGGGGCCTCCCCCCTTGATCACTAATTGAGAAAATGCCTTACAACTGGATCTCATGAAGGGAAGGCATTTTCTCAACTGAAGATCCTTTCTCTGTGATAACTCTCGCTTGTGTTAAGATGACACACAAAACCAGCCAGTACAGTCCCTTACTCTATGTACTTAACTTCTGTGATTATGGATTCTTTTTTTTCTTTTTTTCTCTTCCCCTTCTCTTCTCCCTTTTGTTCCTGCCCTGCTTGCTCCAGCCCACTCAATCTGGCCCAAAGTACACTGTAGCTGTCTTCAGACACCCATATGAGGGCATCAGATTTCATTACAGATAGTTGTGAGCCACCATGTGGTTGCTGGGATTTGAACTCATGACCTCTGGAAGAGCAGTCAGTGCTCTTAACTGCTGAGCCATCTCACCAACCTGGTTATATGGATTATAGCATACCTACAGAAGACTTAACAGCTAACATTCACATATAAAGAATACATATGGGGCTATATTTTTATTATCCATTCCTTAGTTGATGAGCATCTAGGTTCTTTCCAATTTCTGGCTACTGAGAATAGAGCAGCAATGAAAACAGATCAGGAAGTGTCTCTATAGTAGGATGTAGAGTCCTTTGAGTATATGCCCAAGAATGGTCTAGCTGGATTTTGAGGTAGATTCATAAGACATCGGCATCCAACACGCCATGTTCCCGACTAGGCAAGGTCTGAGGCCACGAGCAGCATGTTCTTGATGCTGCTGAGGCTCAGGCTGGCCAGAAGCACCAGCCCTGGTACCCATGAGATGCCAGTGTGGGGGATGGCTCTGCTAATCTTCCATGATGTCTTCACAATGATTGACTGAGCCCAGACCATCCTGCCATCAATGTGGTACCCAGTAGAAATGAGACTCTAAAGATTAATTATTATCCGAAGGCTTTGTATATTTAGAAATGCTCAATTAACAATTTGCCCACACAATTAGAGTTGTTTCCCAATATATAACCTTAAGATATAAATCGTTACCCTGGACCGCTCTGGACCCATGGTTCTTCATGGCTCCTACATCTCTCCCTCCTCCTCTTCCTAGTTCCTCATCTTCCTTTCCTTACTCCTTCCACATTAGCTCCTCCCAAATTACTGAGTTTATTGTAAAATGTAGTGGGGGGGGGAGCAGAAATATACTGCTACAGATTCATTCCCAGCTTCCTAAGGAACTGCCATACTGACTTCCACAGTGGCTGTATAAATGCTAAGGATCAATCTTGGCTTGGTTGTGGGTCCTGAGGAAGGGGTGTTGGGAGTGGCAGAAGAAATGATTCGAAGCCAGTGATGGGGTGCAAGCTGACAGCTCTGTAGTCTACTCAAGATAGCTGTCTAGATAGCTCTCTGGGTAGCTCATGGTTTTTTGACCAAAGTCAGAAAACCTTGAAAAAATCCAAAGGAGCTGTAATAGCTCTCTGCATAGCTTCTGGGTTTTCTGACCAAAGTCAGAAAACCTGGTAGAAAAATTCTAAAAGAGCTACATTATCTCTCTAGATAGCTCAGCTCTTGCATACCCAAGCCTAGTCTTTTATTTGCATATTAATTCAGTCATTTATCCCAGGTTCCCCTTTGATTATCCCACGAATCATCATTTCATGACCTTGGTCCCTTGATTCTTAGAAAAAGACAGCAAGTACAATTTTTAACATAGCAAGTCCTATTCGGTTCACTGGGCAGAGCATTTGTGTTTGCCAAATCTACACAGAGAGACTATTTTTATGTGAGAAAGTTAGCTTTCTGTTTTCTAACTCTATAGCTTCTTATATTGTAATGCTAATTGGTTCCCCCAAGTCAGTTTGCAGGAAAGGGTCTACAGATAGCTTCTGGGAACCTGCCCCTAGTTATTTCTGATTAGTAAATAAAGATGCCAGTAGCCAATAGCTGGGGAGGAGAGAGAGAGAGAGAGAGAGAGAGAGAGAGAGAGAGAGAGAGAGAG
>NW_021620469.1:101343-127297 GCF_004785775.1 Grammomys surdaster | reverse complement strand
GAGAGAGAGAGAGAGAGAGAGAGAGAGAGAGAGAGAGAGAGAGAGAGAGAAAGTCGAAGTCGAGGTTTTAGAGTTCCCCAGCTTGGAACTGCTAGGAGGAGAAAAAGGGAGGAGAGATGCCATGCCTGAGGGGTGGACAGGAGAGTGCTGAGTTGCCGTGTAAGGGGACCAAGAGGACACAGTTCAAAGGGCTGCTTAATTGGGTCCAGAGCAGCCAAGATAGAACATAGAAATTAGTAAGTTGTAACTTGGAATTATTGGTGGGAAGTAGATTCTAACAGCATGGAGATAAAGCAGCTATCGTGCTGCTTAGGGCATACTAAAATATAAAGGCTATGTGTATGTGTGTCTTTCATTTGCAAACATAAACCATTGAGGTGGGAAGCAACCCAGCAATGGGATTTATTAATAAATAATTAATATAATACAACTCCTTCACTGCCTAAGCTTGTCTGTCCTGGAACTTGCTCTATAGACAGACATTGAGCTCAGAGATCTGCTTGCCTTTGTAAACACAAACAATAAGCTTAGCTGAGTGGATCCTACCCTGAGATTACCACTCCTTTACTTCCTGGTGCCTCTTTATTACTTGAACCATGAGCCTTGTTAGTTTGTATTATAGTGGCTATTCCTGGTTGTCAACTGACTATATCTGGAATGAACTACCTTCTAGAATTGGAAGGCTTATCTGTGATCCTGATCTTGAGGCTGGGAGATACAAGTTTCTGACCCGGATCTTGGTGTGAATCCCAGGAGACTAAGGCAAGGAGATCTCTCAGTTCAAGGTCATCTGGGACAAAGCAAGTTCCAGATCCAGGCGTTGTGGTACATACCTTTTATCTGGGCCATACCTTTTGCTGGAGACCTACATAACGATGTCAGAAGAAGGAAGATTCTCTCTTTGCCTGCTTGCCTTGTAGGACTGAACAACTGCTAGATCCTTGGACTTCCATTCACAGTTGTTGCTGACCACTGTTGGGGAGTTGGACTACAGACTGTAAGTCATCAACAAATTCCTTTACTATCTAGAGACTACCTGTAAGTTCTGTGACTCTAGAGAACCCTGACTAATACATTTATTTTTAACTATTCCTTTTCCTTTAGTATCTCATTAGTGTAGCTGTCTCTGTTCTTTCTGGTTTAAGAAGTCCCTCATACAATTCATATTGCATCCTTATATTTTGCATAGTTCAGAAATCCTGCTTACATATTTTTGAACTCATGTTTTCAGAGTTCTTTTCCACAGCCTTAAGGGATATCCTGAAGGTTATAGCACTACCATTTTACTGAGGAACATTAAATACACCCCTGCTTCCCAGAATTGTGCTGCTTCTGATTATTATGGAGTTATTAACCTTGGCAGACAGAACATTCCTCAATAACTTGGCAAGGAGACCATTCCCTGGAGGAGGAATTTGAAGTAAAAGATATACATTATTATAAATAATAATAATTATTTATTAAAACAAGCCTCATGCCTACAGCATCCATCAGCACTTGAAGAGACCCATGTCCTGCTGGCCCTGTTCCACAGATGAGATTGTGTCACAATGTCTGTGCTGGACCTGGCATATAAGTCTATACTCCCACCTGCAATGAACGAGTGATCCCTTTATCCCACATCCACACCAGCATGAGTTGTCATTTGTTTTATTGATTGTGGCTATTCTGAGTGAAGTAAGATGAAATATCAAATTAGTTTTGATTTGCAGTTCTCTGACAACTAAGGATGTTAAATATTTCTTTAATTAGTTCACAGAGATTTTTATTTCATCTTTTCAAAACTGTCTGGTTAGATCTATATCCCATTTTTAAATTGGGTAATTTGTTTTCTTTGATGTTCAGATTCTTGATATATTTTGGAAATTAGCCTTCTATCAGATGTATAATTGGTAAAGATCTTTTCCCATCTTGTGATCTGTCATTTTGTCTGAATGATGGTGTCTTTCGCCATACAGAATATTTTCAGTGTCATGAGGTCTCATTTATAAATTGATATTCTTAGTGCCTATGCTAATGGCATTCTGTTAAGAAAGTCTTTTTCTGAATGTTACAGAGCGGAGAGAGTGAGGAGGCTGCGTCTGGCTCCCGCTCTCACAGCCATTGCAGTACATTGAACTCCATAGAGACAGCGTCGGGACAAGCGAGAGCTGGACCAGCGCTGGGTGACTCTGTGCCTTGCGGAGGAAAATCAACTAAACATGGGCAAAGGAGATCCTAAGAAGCCGAGAGGCAAAATGTCCTCATATGCATTCTTTGTGCAAACCTGCCGGGAGGAGCATAAGAAGAAGCACCCAGATGCTTCTGTCAACTTCTCAGAGTTCTCCAAGAACTGCTAGGAGAGGTGGAAGACTATGTCTGCTAAAGAAAAGGGGAAATTTGAAGATATGGCAAAGGCTGACAAGGCTCGTTATGAAAGAGAAATGAAAACCTACATCCCTCCCAAAGGGGAGACCAAAAAGAAGTTCAAGGACCCCAATGCACCCAAGAGGCCTCCTTCGGCCTTCTTGTTCTGTTCTGAGTACCGCCCAAAAATCAAAGGTGAGCATCCTGGCTTATCCATTGGTGATGCTGCAAAGAAGCTAGGAGAGATGTGGAACAACACTGCAGCGGATGACAAGCAGCCCGACGAGAAGAAGGCTGCCAAGCTGAAGGAGAAGTACGAGAAGGATATTTCTGCCTACAGAGCTAAAGGAAAACCTGATGCAGTGAAAAAGGGGGTAGTCAAGGCTGAAAAGAGCAAGAAAAAGAAGGAAGAGGAAGATGATGAGGAAGGTAAAGAGGATGAGGAAGAGGAGGAAGAAGAGGAAGACGAAGATGAAGAAGATGATGATGATGAATAAGTTGGTTCTAACGCAGTTTTTTTCTTGTCTATAAAGCATTTAACCCTCCTGTACACAACTCACTCCTTTTAAAGAAAAAAATTGAAATGTAAGTCTGTGTAAGATTTGTTTTTAAACTGTACAGTGTCTTTTTTTGTATAGTTAACACACTACCGAATGTGTCTTTAGCTAAGCCCTGTCCTGGTGGTATTTTCAATAGCCACTAACCTTGCCTGGTACAGTCTGGGGGTTGTAAATTGGCATGGAAATTTAAAGCAGGTTCTTGTTGGTGCACAGCACAAATTAGTTATATATGGGGACAGTAGTTTGGTTTTTGTTTTTCTTTTCTTTTGGTTTTATTTTTGTTTTTTTTTTCTCCATCTTCAGTTGTCTCTGATGCAGCTTATACGAAGATAATTGTTGTTCTGTTAACTGAATACCACTCTGTAATTGCAAAAAAAAAAAAAATGCGGCTGTTTTGTTGACATTCTGAATGCTTCTAAGTAAATACAATTTTTTTTATTAAAAAGAAAGAAAGTCTTTTTCTGTGTCAATGTGTTAGAATAATATTTCCTACTTGCTTTTATCAAATTCAGGATATATGGCTTAATGTTGAGGTCCTTGATCCATTTGATGTTGAGTTTTGTGCAAGGCAATACATATGAACCTATTTGCTTTCTTCTACATGTAGCTGTCCACATTGCTCAATACTGTTTGTTGAAGATGTTGTCCTTTTTTCCAGTGTGTATTTCTGGCTTCTTTGTTTAAGATCCACTGTTCATAGATATGTGGAATTATGTATGACTCTTCAGTTCAGATTCATTTATTCATATTATTTAAGATTGTTTTTTAGCTATCCTGGCGTTGTTGTTGTTGGTGGTGGTCTGTTTCCATATGAAGTTGAAAATTGTCCTTTCAAGGTCTGTGAAGAATTGTGTTGGGATTTTTATGGGTTGGACACAAATAAAAGAGAGTACAAGTTATACCTTTGCTAAATGGCCATTCCTGGAGTTCCAAAATTTGACACCTACAGTGTCAAATTCACCTACAGTGAAGAGGGAAAGAGAAAGGGAGAAGTGATAGATGAGACACCTCAGACTGGCCTTTAATCCAAAAGAAGGGAAAACACGTCACAATATGCAGGTGGAAGCGTTAACTATGTCACAATATGCAGGTGGGAGCGTTAACTATGTCACAGTATGCAGATGGAAGCGTTAATTATGGCCCAGGACAGGAAAATTCAATAATTGCTGTGTGGTGCTGAATGTCTTTAAACCCAATACTTAGAAAGCAGAGGCAGGAGAATCTCTGCATTCCAGGCCAGTCTGATCTACAGAGTTCCAGGATAACCAGGGCTATACAAAGTTACCCTTTATTGGGGGAGGGGGCCAGGGAATAAAGAAAAAATTCAATAATCAAGGTATTTTCCGTTTCTGAACCACTTGGAATGGGATTGGCTTCTTAATCTTTATTTAGGGAGTGTGTGTGTGTGTGTATTTGAGTGCAGGTGTCTGTAGAGTTCAGGAGAGGGTGTTGAATCTCCGTGTCGCTGTACATACAGGTAAAACACTCATTCACATGAAATAAAATAGATAAGTCTAAAAAATTAAATATACAAAAATTCTAGCTGGGCAGTGGTGGCAGACACCTTTAATTCTGACACTTGTGGGGCAAAGGCAGGTGGATTTGTTTGAGGTTAGTCTGATCTACAGAACAAGGTCCAGAACAGCCAGGGTTACACAGAAAAACTCTGTCTTGAAAAAACAACAATAAAAAAATTCTACTTTGTATTAATAACAATGAATAAGTAAGTGTTAGAGTCATTATGCCACATCTAAAGCATGATGACTAGAGATGAGAGATGATAATCTCAATCCTTGGCAAACGTTTCGGGCCAGCATGGGATAAATAAGTGTAGATCGGTCTCCTAACTATAGGTGCAGTCTCTCAGCATCATTTCTCACAGACCCATTTATTTTATGTCACTGTATAATCAGTAAAAGTGTCGGTAATGCTTTCTTCTCCCTGCCTTCCCTCAGGTGCTGTCAGTGTTAATGCCGCTTTCCCATGAATGTGTCCTCAGATCTGATTTCTTACTAACTTTTCAGAAGCAGAAGGCTGCCATGGTATGGCACTTTTAGTAATTACATCTTACTTGTTTCTGCATGTATTCCTTCTTATGGTCTTTCTACTTACCTGTCTCAGTTTCCTATTGCTATGATAGATAGAAACTGACAGCTCTGACCAAAAGCAACTTCGGGAAGAATGGGTTTTTCACCTTACACTTTACAGTCTGTCACTGGGGAGGTCAGGGCAGTAACTGAAGTAGACACCCTGGAGGGACTTTGAAGAAAGCGCTCCCCTAGGCCAGTCTGATGGAGACCTTTTCTAAACTCCAGGCTCCTCTTCTCAGATGACTCTAGCTTGTATTGGCTTGAAAAACAAACAAACAAAACCAGCCAGGACACTACCCATCAAGAGCAAACTGACAATGATTACTTATTTCCGGGACAATTTTATTTTTCTAAACATCACCAGCTCTTTACAGAATCTCTTCTTTACTCTCTTCCGTGCCCGTTAATGTCACGTCTACAAAATATCTGTGGCCGCTAATTGTATAAGGAAAGTTCACAGGCTGAAAGGCTGAATGTGCTGTGGACTTTAACAGGGTCTGTTGTGGATGGTGAATCCTGGGCTTAAGGAAGGAACCACACTAAAACAAGAAGTCAGAGAGAGACTTAGGTGGGAGGAGGTGTGGGGTTCTCTTCAATCTTTGGAGGCAGCAGAGAGACAATCTTCAGGAGATAAGAAGGCTGTACAGCACAACCGAACTCAGTATCGGGTGTTGGTTCAAATTGCAGGAGTCTGACCCAGAGTGGTTTATTTTAGACATATTTAAGCATAGCACAATTTGGGGAAAACTATTCTGGTGGTGACACAATCCTTCTATAATAAAGTACACATAAATTTCCTTGAGGAACTGACAAAGTAAGTTAAATATGGATCAGACATGACTACCAAAACTTTTTGTAATGTCCATAAAACTAGGTTCTATAAGTTGACTGAGAGAAACGAGTTTATGAGACTGGGACTGGAGAAAGTTCCTGTGACTGAAATTCTTCAGCCACATAGATTGGACAAAGGTCACCAGCCTAGAAAGCATGCCTGCTCCAGACTTTTGGACAGAAATCAGGCTTTGCATTACTTCCCTTGGAGAAACAATTCTGTGTACTTGATTTCCAGGTTCCCCCAGCACATGTCTGTGAGCACAAAGACCTCTGTGGAGAGCTTTTGGTGCTGCTTGACAGGAATCTTACATTGGCCAAGAACAAGGAAATGGGCTTTAGGCAGGAATCTGACATTGGGCCATGACAAGGAAGGAAGTTCAGGCAGGAATCTAATTTTAGGCTAAAACAGAGAAGTAAATTCAGTCACGAATCTAAGTCTTAGACTAGAACAAAGAAGTAGGCTTCAGGCATGAATATGACTTTAGGCTAGGACAGGAAAGTAGGCTCAGATATTTTGATCATCCTGATAAGCCCTTAAAAACAGTGATCACAGGAGTGATCATGGGACTTTGTATATTGCCTTGTTTGTTTGACTATTTGTATCTATTGTATTGCTGGTTCCTCAACCTAGAACTGACCTAAATACTTGCATGTAATTAAAATAGTTTACAAGGAAATTGGGAAAAAAATAAACCTGCCTCAGCCTTCAGCCTCAAAATTGGCTGGGGTCATGTTACAATATTGTCTAATCATCTCTTTTCTTTTAATCCTCACTCCTGTGCTGGAAAACCTGTTGACTGAATGAGCAGGCTTGGTCTGATGGTGCCTAATGTGGGGCTCCAGTAAGCAAGATACAGTGAAGGACACCTCGGAAATTGGAAGCATGCACAAAAGAAAGTAAAAAAAAAAAAAAGATTTGGGCCAGTGGTAAGTAAACCTTATAAAAGGACAAGACAATGGTAAGATGTGTTTTGTATATGTGTTTAGAGTTATGCTAAAATCTAGAAAAGTGAAGATAATTCCCATAGATGCTTTTAGTCTTTGTACCCTGACTAGAAATAGTTTACACCCTAGAGATGAGTTTGAGAAAAGCAGTCCTCCCCTACTATCTGTTAATGGTTTTGCAAAAGAAAAAGAAAATAAGTGTAAGCTGTCTCAGAGCTCTCTTAGAACAGGTGGAGGTCAAGAGATGTCCTGCCTCTTCTCTGGCTCCTACTAGAGAAATGCTTAGTTCGGGATCCCTTACAAAAGACATCTGGGTCCCTTTCATGAGATATCTAGTCATCTTCTTTCTCTGTCTATTGTCTGTCCTTGGTGCACCAATCTGTCCGTGTCTGCTTATGTCTGTGTTTTTATTTCATTGCTTAAATGTTTTTCTGTGTTTCATATTAAAAAAAAAATAGTTAAAACTTTATCTACTGGTTGTTCAGCCCTTGATTCAGTTTTTAACTAGTTTCAAAAAAAAAGAAAGAAAGAAAGAAAAAGAAAAATTAAAAATAAAAAATTGTTCCTGTTGGCCTTTGGACCCCTGCACCTATAGTTAAGAGTCTAGCACAGCTAGAAAAGCCCTACCACGGTCTCAATGTCTGTAAAAAGCTGCTCCTAAAGGGGCCAACATTTATTTATATTTATTTATTTATTTATTTATTTATTTATTTATTTATTTTGGCTTCTATGATTAAGAGCTGATGGTTGTTTCTCCTAAAAAAAAAAATCTGTGACTATGATTATTGAGTTCACTAGTTGGCAAGGTGCTTCCCTTTAAAAAATTACAGCTAAAAAAAGTATGAAATTTTGTCTAGTTTAAATAAGTAAATATGTATAGCTACTTCATTTTTGTTTCTAACTGGTTTTAAAAATATAAATATGTCCTACATGGTTATAGATTATTGGCTCACAAGTTTATTAGATATGATTAAAAATTTATAAAATTGGTAACAAAAAGTTGGTTTAAAACTGGTAACTCAGATTTGGAGTCATTCTAAACAACAACATGTCACATGAGCCAGCCCAGGGAAACTGGTCTCTAAAGACACGTCTAAACTAGATAATATTTTATATATTATAAAGACTTATAAAAGATTTAGGTCAGCGTCTCTTTGAGATATTAAAAGCTGTACTGTCTTGCGTTCGTGTGCAAAAATTGGCAGCCAAACTTTATAACATAAAGGTAATTCAACTGGTGTTTCTAGAGACTAAATTGTTCCTTGAAGATTGAGTTTTGCTTTCCAAAGTTATGGTTGTGCTCTGGTATTACAAAGGAAACTTTAAAAAAAAATTATAGTTAAACTGTCATTGTTTCATTGGCTACAGTTTGCAGTTAGATCACAGGTTCAGGATTTTAATTCACAAATATTTGTAATTAAGAAAAAATCAAGCAGGTGGAGATTGTTTCAGGGTTTGTTGTGAAAGACTGATAAAGCTATAGAACTTGTAGAGGCACTGCAGCCTGGCTTGCCTACTCTAGCTGCCATTCCGAAAAACACATATAAAATTATTATATATTTAAAAGATTGTTTTTATACTGTTCTTTTACATTCTGGTGACTGTAGGAAGTTTGCATTTAGTGAATTTACTTGTAATTTTAGAAAATCCATAAAGTGATAGCACTAAAAAGTTTTTCCTCAAGAAGTGGCTAATAGCCTTACATTATATACAAAATTTTGTTGCTACTTCAATACAAAAAGTTAAGAGTTTAAATCTTTCAGTATATATTATTCATTATATGATATTTTGCTACCTGATTTCTATAAAGGAGTTTTACTATAAGCCTTTGCTGTCATACAACAAGCTTTAAAATCTTGGAGAATGCTTGTTGCTCAAGAAAAGATTCAAAGGCAGTATCTTTTTCAATATTTGGGACCTCAGTTATATCCTAAGCTGATTGTGGCACAAAAAATTCCAATAAAAAAAGATGGGGCTAGAGAGATGACTCAGTGATTAAGAGCACTGACTACTCTTTTAGAGGTCCTGAGTTCAATTCCCAGCAACCTCATGTTAGATCACAACCATCTATAATAAGATCTAGTGCCCTCTTCTGGCTTGCAGGTGGACATACAAAAAAAAGATAGTTTGCTTTTAATGATTTTCAAAAGTTGTTAAGAGATATTAATTGGCTACAACCTCATCTTAAGCTTACTACAGGAGAACTTAAACCTCAGTTTGATACCTTCAAGGGGAATGCAAATCCTAATTTCTCTTGACAATTAACTGATGAGAGGCAGAACACTTTGCAGAAGGGAGAAGAAGCTATTAGCCAACAGCAGATACATTATATAGACTATGATCAATTGTTGGCTGCTTACATCCTTGCTACAACTCACATGCCAACTGCAGTCCTTTGGCAAAAGGGACCATTAACGTAGATTAATCTTTCTTCGTCTCCAAGTAAAGTTTCAACACCCTATTATGAAACTGTTACTGTGTTAATACAAAATTGTAAGATAAAATCAAAAAAATATTTTGAAAAAGAACCTGATAAAATATTTATTCCTTATTCCAAACAGCAGTTAAATTGGTTATTATAGAATACTGATATTTGGCCTATTACATGTACAAGATTTTTAGACAAAATTGATGATCATTATCCAAAAGACAAGTTGTTACAGTTTTCCTCTATACATGCTTTTGTATTTTCTGTAATTTTACGCACGTGGCCCATAGAAAAATGTGCTTACTGTATTTACAGATGGCTCATCTAATAGAAAGGCAACATATATAATTAGATTGCATGTTCACTCTCTTGAGCTTCCCCCTGCTTCAACACAAATAATTGAACTACATGCTGTAGCCGCAGTTTTTAAAATGCTAAAAAACCAAGCTTTTAATTTATATATTGTTAGCCAATATATAGCTTATGGTTTACAATTGCTTAAAACTGTTCCTTTTTTAGATACTGCTAATTCTCAAATTTTACAATTGCTTATGCAAATACAACTCAATTTAAGAAAACATACAGTTCCTTATTTTATAAGACATTTAAGAGCTCATACTGGACTGCCCAGACCCCTCAATAGGGCAATGCCACAGAAAATTTATACACCAGGAAGGTTATGGGCCTTACACAAGAACAGTTAGCTAAACAATCTCATTCTTTTTTTTTTTTTTTTTTTTGGTTTTTCGAGACAGGGTTTCTCTGTGCAGCCCTGGCTGTCCTGGAACTCACTCTGTAGACCAGGCTGGCCTCGAACTCAGAAATCAGCCTGCCTCTGCCTCCCAAGTGCTGGGATTAAAGGTGTGCACCATCACCGCCCAGCAACAATCTCATTCTTTACATGATCAAAATAGCAATAACTTGAGACAACAATTTGATATTTCTAGAAAATGTGCACATCAAATTGTAAAGACTTGTCCTAAATGTCCTCAATTTCTTCCTGTACCACATAATGATGTTAATCCTCGAGGATTTATACCTAATCAGTTATGGCAAATAGATGTTACTCATATTTCTGATTTTAAAAAATTAAAATATGTACATGTGACTATTGACACCTTTTCAGGCTTTCTAGTTACAACTGCTTTAACAGGAAAAGCAACTAAAAATGTAGTTAATGATTGCCTGCATTGTTTTTCTAAGCTGGTTGTTCCAAATCAAATTAAACAAATGATAGAACTGGCTTTTACAGTCAAACATTTGAGATGTTTTGTCAATTTAATATTACCCATATTACCGAGATTACTTTTAATCAAGGACAAAGTATTAAGAAACAGATATTGTAGCCGGGCAGTGGTGGCGCACACCTTTAATCCCAGCACTTGGGAGGCAGAGGCAGGTGGATTTCTGAGTTCGAGGCCAGCCTGGTCTACAGAGTGAGTTCCAGGACAGCCAGGGCTATATAAAGAAACCCTGTCTCGAAAAAAAAAAAAAAAAAAAGAAAAGAAAAGAAACAGATATTGTGAATCTTTAAAACAATATTTTCATAAAATAAAAAAGGGGGAATTATATCCCTGTACACCACAAACTTATTTAAATCATGTCTTTTATTTTAAAATTTTTAAAATTTGGATGCCAAGGAACTCTCTGCTGAGTGTCTATGGCATCCTACAACTAGACATACTTACGTCTAGGTGAAATGGAAGGATCCACATACTGGCATATGCCATGGTCCAGATCAGGTATTTAATATGGAGAAGAGAAAATGTTTGTTTTTTTCCTCAGGATGCTTAAGAAACTTGCTAGCTGCCAGAATGATTGGTGAGACATGCTCAAGCTGGGACCAAGAATGATGCTGACCTGTGTGCTTGCTGAGTGCTCTGACAATGGTGACTGGGAAGCTGTAATGGACACATGTTTCTGACCCACCTTTGCTAGCCTATATCCCAGATTGAACAAGCTGCCTTACTTCAAGCTTTTAGACCTTATGGGACAGAGAATCAAAAAGAGAAGAAGAGAAGTTATAATGACTTTTCTATTTCCTTTAATGTGACCAGTTATTCTGACTCATTTGTGGACTGGTCTAGAAATCAATCCAATATTGGAAATGACAGTCTTCATTTTGAAGGCTGGTTCTGGACATTTTCAGAGACATATTTGGAAGTTAGCTGCAGCTCTCAGTGATGTTAGCAATAGATAAAGATGAGACAGGATCTGGATTTGAAACAAGTGTTAATGTATGTGTCAAGGCTCTTTTAATTGTCATGTATTTTAATTGTCAATACTTTTGTTTCTTCTACAGTATTCAATTGTAAGTTGTATTTAATTGTGTTAGTGTGTTGAAACCTGGCATGTCTGTTATAGTGATCTAGCAACCAGCTTTTGTTTTTATTGCCTGTGAATATTACAAGACCATGGTATTTTGAAAAAAGCTTGCAAGTACTAAAAGAAATGAGTCAGGCTTTAAGCAGAAGCAAGAGGATAGTGAGCTTGATTATTGTTGGCATAGCAGCTTTGATTACATTAATGGCTAGCACCACTGCTTCCACAATTGCTTTGACACAAGAAGTTAAGACAGCTACGTTTGTTAATCGTCTAGCAAGAAAATGTTACTAATATTTTGAGTATTCAAGAGGATTTAGACATTTGGAACAACAGATTGATGCTCTTTATGATACTATTCAAATTATTAGAGAAGAGGTTCATGGTTTAAATGTAAAGCGATATCTCGAGTGCCATGCGAAATACCAATAGATTTGTGTTTCTTTTAAAATTTAAAATGACACCCATTAATAATTGGGAAAAGGTTCAAAAATACTTACAGGGTATTCGGCATAATTCTAACACCTCTCTAGATGTTTTAGCTTTACACACTGAGATTATAAATTTAAAGAATGATGCTCCACTGAGCTTTGATCCAGCAGATACTGCTGATAAAATTATTCACGGCCTGATGTCAGTATTTCCATCTTGGTCAAGCTTTAAGAATGGTATATATAGCTTGATCATGCTAGCCCTTTTGGTGCTGAAAATACTTTTATTCCTGCCCATCATGTTAAAGCCTGTCTTTAACAACATCAACATGTTGGCAGCCAAAATACATGGCTTGAGACTAAAAATGGACCCCCAGATTTAACAGGCTGGTAAGCCAAGGATGGGCAACTTTCTGCAGTGCCTTACCAACCTAAGACAGAAGTGCATTGCTTTTGATAATGCGCATTCGATGATGGATAAGGGGGGGCATTCTTGTCAAAATGACCTAAGACAGGCTCAGTCTTGTTAAATAAAATAAAGAGGGGAAATGTGGAGAGCTTTTGGGGCTGCTTGACAGGAATCTGACATTGGCCAAGAACAAGGAAATGGGCTTTAGGCAGGAATCTGACATTGGGCCATGACAAGGAAGTTCAGGCAGGAATCTAATTTTAGGCTAAAACAGAGAAGTAAGTTCAGTCAGGAATCTAAGTCTTAGACTAGAACAAAGAAGTAGGCTTCAGGCATGAATATGACTTTAGGCTAGGACAGGAAAGTAGGCTCAAATATTTTGATCATCCTGATAAGCCCTTAGAAACAGTGATCACGGGAGTGATCATGGGACTTTGTATATTGCCTTGTTTGTTCCTTGACTATTTGTATCTATTGTATTGTTGGTTCCTCAACCTAGAACTGACCTAAATACTTGCATGTTATTAAAAGGGTTTAAAAGAAAAGTGGGAATAAACAAACCTGCCTTCAGCCTCAGAACTGGCTGGGGTCATGCTACAATGTTGTCTAATCGTCTTTTTTCTTTTTAATCCTTACTCCTGAGCTGGAGAACCTGTTGACTGACTGAGCAGGCTTGGACACAGGACTGTAACACAGAGAGGCCCTGTCTCTAGCAAAAGCAAATAAGCAAACAAAAAATGAGAGAGAGAGAGAGAGAGAGAGAGAGAGAGAGAGAGACAGAGAGAGAGACAGAGAGAGAGAACAGTAAGATACAATTATATATCTAGATGGTAAGAATCCAAAATGTGGAAAGTCCTGAATGCTGATGAGACCAAAAGGTACTTTTATTGTCAATACATACTTTTCAGGGATGTAGACAATGGGGAGGTTGTACAAGTGTAGGGGTGTGTCTTAGGTTGGGTTCTCATTGCTGTGAAGACACCATGACCATGCCAACTCTTGTAAAGAAAACATTTAATTAAGGCTGACTTACAGTTATTAGTACACTAGTACACTATCTATCATCATGCCCAGAAGTGTGGCAGCTGAGAGTTCTACATCTTGATCTGAAGTCAGCAGAAGACTCTGTGCCACACTGGGTATAGTTTGACATATAACCTCAAAGTCCACCTCTACAGTGACACACTTCCTCCAACAAGGCCATACCTATTCCATCAAGGCCACACCTCTTAATAGTGCCACTTCTTTTGGCCAAACATTCAAACATGTGAGTCTATGAGAGCCATAATTATTCAAACCACTACATGGTGAATGACCCATTGGAAGGCCCTCTTTTTTACTTTAATTGGTAGGAGCCTAAAATTGTTCAAGAAATATTACAGGAGTCATGTGTGAATGCCAGTTTTATTGGTTGTGTTTTCTGTTGTGGTTTTGGATTTTCTTATATGTATCTCTCTTCTTGTGTTTGTTTGTTTGTTTGTTTGTTTTCTGAAAGTCATCGAGTTTATATTTATTTTTTGGGAAAAGTATTTTGTAACAGGAATATTCAAAACTGTTGGATCTCCTTAATTTTAGGCTTTTTATCTTAGAGAAGTGGAATCCAATGCAGATATTCAATGATTGGTAGTTGACAATGTAAGGGAAGATTATGTGGGTACTATGCCTTATACTTTAGGTGTCCCCAAAAGCACATATATTAAAACCTGGCCCATGACCTGGGCACTATTTAGAGGTGGTGGAACCTATCAAAGGTAGGACCTACTTAGTGTGTAAGTTAGGGGCCTTGAAAGGGACTGTGTGGCCGTGGCCTCTTCTTCTCTCTGCTCTCAGTAGTCAGGAAGTCAACAACTTCCCTCCACCAGGCTCTCTACTCATGTTTGCTCTACTACAGATTCTAAGGCAACAGAGTCAGCTGATCATGAACTGAAACCTCTGAAACTGCAAACCAAGACAAATCCTTCCTTCTATCTAAGTTGGTTTATTTCAGATAATTTGTCATAATGATGAAAAATTGACTACTATAGTGGCTTGAAGTTTATCCTTGAGAGAATTTTTTCATGTTATTAATTATTATTATAGTCATTAGTTTGATCTTTTGAGACACAGAGTCACTATATAGACCTGGTTGACCTGGAACTCCCTATGTAAATCATGCTGAGCTTCAGTTGGCTTGTGACCCTCTGGCCTCTGCCATTCAAGTGGTGGAATTACAGGCATGGTCTCATGCCCTGCATAGTTATCATCAACATATTTATTTATTTATTTATTTATTTATTTATTGAAATAAGGTGTTATGTAGCCTAGGCTGAACTTTCTTTTTTTTTTTTTTTTTATTTTATTTATGAGCACACTGTAGCTGTCTTCAGACACACCAGAAGAGGGCATCAGATCTCATTATGGGTGGTTGTGAGCCACCATGTGGTTGCTGGGATTTGAACTCAGGACCTCTGGAAGAGCAGTCAGTGCTCTTAACCGCTGAGCCATCTCTCCAACCCTAGGCTGAACTTTCTGTGTAGCTAAGGATGACCTAGAGATACTGATCCCCCTGCCTCTACCTCCTGAGTGCTAGGATTATAGGAATGTTTCATACCTGACCTCAGTTTATTATTTTTTAAGCTCATAAAATTTGATTGATTAAAATGGTCTCTGAAATAATGTAATATAATATTGTCTTTTACAGTTATATTCTGGGATGCTAGAGAAATGGCTCAACAGTAAAGAACATTTGCTGAACTTTGTACAGGACCTGGGTTTGGTTTCCAGCATCCACATGTCTTAGTTAGGATTTTATTGCTGTGAAGAGACACCATGACCATGGTAACTCTTATAAAGGAAAACATTTAATTGGGGCTGGCTTACAGTTCAGAGGTTTAGTCCATTATTGTCGTGGCCTGAAGCATGGCAGCATGCAGGCAGAGATGGTACTGGATGGTGAAGGAGCTAAGAGGTCTACATCTAGATCTGCAGGCAGCAGGAAGAGACAGTGAGCCACTGGGACTGGATTGAGCTTCTGAGACCTCAAAGTCCACCCCTAATGACATATTTTCTCCAACAAGAACACACCTCCTAATAGTGCTACTCTCTATGGGACTATAGGGTGATTGTCATTCAAACCACTACATTCCACTTCCTGACCCTTGTAATCATGTCATAGTTCAACTTCAAAAGTCACCATAGTCTATCACAATATCAACACTGTTTAGAAGTTCAAAGTTAAAAGTCTCTTCTGAGACTCATGGTAATCGCTTAACCGTAATCACTTACAAAATAAAAAAGCAGATCACACACTTCTAACATATAATGGCACAGGATACACATTACCATTCCAAAAATGAAGAAAAGGGGCATAATGAAGAAATGACATAATGATAGAAACAAGATCAAAAACCAGCAGGGCAAATTCCAAACTGCATCTTCATGTTTGATATCAAAGTTCTCTTCATCTTCATATTGCCAACTCTTTTCAGTTTTGTTGACTGCATCAGACTTCTCTCTCTTGGACTGGTTCTACACCCTATTAGTAGCTTTCTTTGGCAGGTATCCCACAGCTCTGGCATCGCTAACATTTCAAAGTCTCCAAGGTAATCCAGGCTTCATCTTCACATTTTCTTGCAACAGCCTCTGTGGGCCTCCATGCAGGTATACCCCTGACACATGCCTGGCCTCAGTGACTTTCCTCAGTCATGGAGGGAGATCCATTACACGCTTTTTTAATATTCTTGACTCTAAAGCCAGAACCACATGGTTGAAGCTGCTGAGAGGCCAAACCTACTCCATCTTGGAACCAGCCTCCATCCTAAAAGAAAAAGAAATAAAATAAAATGAAATAAAAAGAACTCAACCCACAGCTGAACCCAAGTACCAGGAAGGACCCCACAGCTTGTCCTTGGCCAGAGTTACTCCTTGGCTACTTCTTAGCAACAGTTAATCAAAGATTAGTTTGATTGTTTCAGATGTACTTTCAGACCTTTCGTGATTGTATATGGTCTTATTTCAGAGCACTCACCTGTTGGCTTATAATAGACATTCAGTTAGATGCTTGTCAAGCTAGACACCCCCTCACTTGCTCCCATTTTCCTATAAAACCTTGTCCTGATGAGAGTTTGGGGCTGCTTCACCAAACTGTCCTGTGGGCTGGAGGTAAGGCCAAACTTGAGTTGGTAATAAAAAGTCTTCAATGTGATTACATCAGAAACAGCTTGGTGGTCTTTTGGGGTTCATAAATGCTTCCTTGCACAACACTGCAAAGTTCTGCTGTATTTTGGGACTGGTATATGGCTTCCTGAATTCTAATACATTTTTGCCAGACTTCAATTTTTTGATGTTTTTCTTCACTGTCTGAGCTTGGCTGTCTTGGATTTGCTCTGTAGACCAGGCTAGCCTCAAACTCAGAGATCTATCTGCCTTTGCCTCTGGAGTGCTGGGATTAAAAATGTGCATCACCATACTTGGCCCTAAACTTTTCTTTAATTCCTGAGGTCACCACTTCCTTCATTCCTCTTCGCACCAGGCTTTTCTTTTATTTGTTTATACTTCCTGATGCTCCCTTTTACCTCTAACTGTACGTTTTGTATTTTTCCTTGGTAAGCTTGCTCCTTCTCATTATAAATCTACATAAGCAGGGCCACTGAAGACCAAGCAACACAGTCAGTACTAGGCTGTCTGGAAATTTCCTCTGCCAAAGCTGTCAATCATAACTTTTCAATTTTTTTTATTTTTTTATTTTTATTTATTTATTTATTTATTTATTTATTTATTTTGGTTTTTGAAGACAGGTTTTCTCTGTATAGCCCTGGCTGTCCTGGAACTCACTCTGTAGACCAGGCTGGCCTTGAACTCAGAAATCTGCCTGTCTCTTCCTCCCAAGTGCTGGGATTAAAGGCATGTGCCACCACCACCCGGCTATAACTTTTCAATTTAGTCCTAGGCAGATTTTGTTTTTTTTTGGAAAAGGGCAGAATGCAGCCACATTCTTCACCAAGATATCACAAGAATGATCTCTAGGCAACATACTCCTATGTTTCTCCTCTGAAACCTCTTGAGCTGGGCCTCACAGCTCAAATCACACTCAGTACCATTGTCTTCCTTGCTTCTAATACTATGTCCCATTAAGCCACACTTACAACAATCAATTGCTTTTCTAGTCCAAAGCCACAGTGTTCCATATTCCTCCAAAAAAAGCATAGTCAGGCCTATCGGAGCAGTACTCCAGTCCCCAGTACAAACTTCTGTCTTAGTTGAGTTTTTTTGTTGTGAAGAGACACCATGAACAGGCAACTTTTATAAATGAAGACATTTAATTGGAGCTACCTTATAGTTCAGACATTTAATCCACTCTCAGCATTGCAGGAAAGCATGACAGCATGCAGGAAGACATATTGTTGAAGTAATGTAGTAGTACTTTTTATTTTTCTGTAGTAATTGTTGTCTCAAAGACTTATTGCCTCCTTCTGTTAACCTAGGGCTAGTCAAGGAAGCTTCTAGCCTTCACACAAGATCATCTAGGTTTAGAAGGTTTTTTTTTTTTTTTTTTTTTTTTTTTTTTTGTGATGGTTTGTATATGCTTGGCCCAGGAAGTGGTACTATTTGGAGGTGTGGCCTTGTTGGAGTAGGTGTGTCACTGTGAGCATGGGCTTTAAGACCCTACTCCTACCCCATCAAAATTCCAAATCAATTCTTCATAGAGATAGAAAGAGCAATTTGCAAATTCATTTGGAATAACAAAAAAATCAGGATACTGAGAACTATTCTCAACAATAAAAGAACTTCTTGGGAATCACCATCCCTGACCTCAAGCTGTACTACAGAACAATAGTGATAAAAACTGCATGGTATTGGTACAGAGACAGGCAGGAAGATCAATGGAATAGAATTGAAGACCCAGAAATAAAACTACACACTTATGGTCACTTGATCTTTGACAAAGGAGCTAAAACTGTCCAGTGGAAAGAGGACAGCATTTTCAACAAATGGTGCTGGCTCAACTGGAGGACAACATGTAGAAGAATGCAAATTGATCCATTCTTATCTCCTTGTACAAAGCTCAAGTCCAAGTGGATAAAGGACTTCCACATAAAACCAGATACACTGAAACTAATAGAAGAGAAGGTGGAGAAGACCCTCTAATACCTAGGTACAGGGGAGAAATTTCTGAACAGAACACCAATAGCTTATGCTCTAGGATCAAGAAATGACAAAAAAAAAAAAAAAAGAATTGACAAATGGACCTCATAAAATTGCAAAGCTTCTGTAAGGCAAAGGACACTGTCAATAGAACAAAATGGCAACCAACAGATTGGGAAAAGATCTTTGCCAATCTTACATCTGATAGAGGGCTAATATCCAATATATACAAAGAACTCAAGAAGTTAGACTCCAGACAACCAAATAACCCTATTAAAAATGGGGTATAGAGCTTAACAAAGAATTCTCAACTGAGGAAACTTGAATGCCTGAGGAGCACCTAAAGAAATGTTCAGCATCCTTAGTTATCAGGGAAATGCAAATCTAAACAACCCTGAGATTCCACCTCATACCAGTCAGAATGGCTAAGATCAAAAACTCAGGTGATAGCAGATGCTGGCGAGGATGTGGAGAAAGAGGAACACTCCTCCATTGTTGGTGGGATTGCAAGCTGGTGCAACTACTCTGGAAATCAGTTTGGCAGTTCCTCAGAATATTTGACATAGCATTACCTGAGGACCCAGCTATGCCACTCCTGGGCATATCAGAAGATGCTCTAACATATAACAAGGACATATGCTCCACTATGTTCATAACAGCCTTATTTATAATAGCCAGAAGCTGGAAAGAACCCAGATGTCCTTCAACAGAGGAATGGATACAAAAAATGTTGTACATTTACACAATGGAATATTACTCAGCTATTAAAAACAATGAATTTGAGAAATTCTTAGGTAAATGGATGGAACTAGAAAATATCATCCTGAGTGAGGTAAGCCAATCACAAAAGAACACACATGATATGCATTCACTGATAAGTGGATATTAGCTCAAAGGCTCGAAATATCCAAGATACAACTCGCAGACCACATGAAGCTCATGAAGAAGGAAGACCAAAGTGAGGGTGCTTTGTTCCTTTTTAGAAGGAGTAACAAAATACTCATGGGAGCAAATATGGAGACAAAGTTTGGGACACAAACTGAAGGAGAGGTCATCTGGAGACTGTTCCATCTGGGTATCCATCCCATGTGCACTCACAAAAGACAGAAGCTGATGTGGATGCCAGGAAGTACATGCTGACAGGAGCCTGATATAACTGTCTCCTTAGAGGTCTGCCAGAGCCTGACATATTCAGAGGCATATGCTCACAGTTAACCATTGATCTGATCGTGGGATTCCCAATGGAGGAGTGAGCGAGAAGACCGAAGGAGCTGAAAGGGTTTGTGGCTCCATGGGGAGAGCAACCATACCAACCAACCAGAGCTCCCAGGGTCTAAACCACCAGCCTGGGAGCACATATCAAGGAACCCATGGCTCCAGCTGTGTATGTAGGGGAAGATGGCATTGTCGGGCATAGGTGGGAGGGGAAGTCCTTGGTCCAGTGAAGGCTGGATGCCCCAGTGTGGGAGAATCCATTGGTGGAGAGGTGGGAGTGGGAGGGTGGGTGGAGGCACTTTCTCATAGAAGCAGAAAGAGTGGGGATGGGATAGGGGGCTCCTGGGTGGGGGGAAATGGGGAAAGGGGATCAAATATGAAGTGTAAATAAAATATTCAATTAAAAATAAATTAATTAATTTTTAAAAAAAGTCCCTATTCCTAGCTGCCTGCCAGTCAATATTCTGCTAGTAGCAGCCTTTAGATGAAAATGTAGAACTCTTAGCTCCTCCTGCACCATGCCTACCTGGATGCTGCTATATTCTTGCCTTGATGATACTAGATTGACCCTCTGAATCTGTGAGCCAGCCCCAATTAAATATTGTCCTTTATAAGATTTGCCTTGGTCATGGTGTTTGTCCACAGCAGTAAAACCCCAACAAAGACAGTTTTCAACCTCAGACCTGCTGCTGAATAAGCTCACCCTTTCTTGCTCTTTCTGATCTCTCTCTCTCTTTTTTTTTTTTTTAAGGTTTTTCGAGACAGGGTTTCTCTGTGTAGGCTGTCCTGGAACTCACTCTGTAGACTAGGCTGGTCTTGAACTCAGAAATCTGCCTGCCTCTGCCTCCCAAGTGCTGGGATTAAAGGCATGCACCACCACCGCCCAGCCTTTCTGATCTCTGAATGGTGGTGATTTAACTAAGCTGTTCTGGCTCAAACTTCTTTCCAAGCTGGCTGATTCAATCTGGTCTCTCTCTATCTCCTCTCCTGAATTTCTCTGCTTGATCTCAAACTAACTCTAGCAATTTGTTCTAACTTTTTGGCTCATTCTCATTCTCTGGTTCATTCTGTCTTCATCTGTGTCTAGTTTGTTTTTTTCTACAACCTGTCTCTTTGTAACTGTCCCGGTAAAATTGCCTCCTCTCTCCCTCTGCACAGCTTTCTCTAAGTCATCTTTCTTTCCTCTGTTCTCGTGAGAGTTGGGCATGTCCTATTCTGTCAAATCCTTCTCTGATTCATCACTTTTTTTGCTACTCAATTAGACATCACTTTCATACATTCCTTCTATAAACTAGCTTTACCTTCATTGTGCAGGATTAAAGGTGTGTACTGAGCGTGTCTTTATTCTAGCCAGAGGGATTAATAGTATGTGCTAAGGCTGAGCCACACAACTAGAAACATTTTTTTTTCAGTAGATAGCACAATCTCAGTGTTTATAGTGTGATCAAATATCCTGTAACAAAGTAACTGAGATTTCTACATCTTGATCTGCAGGCAGCAGAAGTGAATGCCATGCTAGGTATGGCTTGAGCTTCTGAAACCTCAAAGCCCACCCCCATAGTGATTTACTTCCTCTAACAAGGCCACACCTACTCCAACAAGGCCATATCTCCTAGTAGTTTCACTCCCCACGGGCCCATTTTTATTCAAACCAGCACATGCAGCTTATAATCATCTGTAACTCTAATGTTTTTTCCTGGCCCTTCACAGGCACGGACACAGTACACTTCTATACATGTAGGCAAAATGTAGCAGGGCTCCACATCTTAATAAGCTCCCAGACTTTAGCACAACTGACTCCATGATGGAAGTAACATGCAGGCCATACAAGTCAGTATATGTGTGTGCGTGCGCGCGTGTGTGCGCGTGTGTGAAAACAAAAACAAAATCCTAATCCATCAAAGTTCATAGTTCTGGGAAAGTCTCTAAATGTACTAACCTTGCTTTTTGGCTTCTTTAGATTCCCTTCTGGCTAATGGTTCTTGTTAACTGAAGTATGACAACCCAGAAAACATTGTGCTTAAAAGCTCATCCTGAGAAAGGCTGGGTGCTGCACTGGGATCCTTAACACCCAGGGCTGTTGCCTATATGCTAATAAAGACTTCTATGGCTTAAACCTATGTTTGAGTAGTTGTCTCTGGTAGATATCTCACAACACAAAACAATCCTACACATAAAGTGAATGTAAATAACTATTTAAAAAATAATAAAGTCACAAAGAAGAAAAGGAAAGGATATTAGCAACAAACCAGGGAAGTGAGAAGGAAGTGGTCAAGGTGCTGGGATTGGCTCCCACAGATCAGAACAGATGAAAACCAAAAGCTTTCTTTTCTTTTCTTTTCTTTTTTTCTTTGAGACAGGGTTTCTCTGTGTAGCCCTGGCTGTCCTGGACCTCAGTCTGTAGACTAGGCTGGCCTCGAACTCAGAAATCCACCTGCCTCTGCCTCCTAAGTGCTGGGATTAAAGGCGTGCGCAACCACTGCCCGGCAAAAGCTTTCTTTCAAGGAGCATAGGAAGTGTAATTCTCTCATTTTAGTGAAGAAACTCAGGCTCCAAAAGACTCAGGGTTACAATGTTTTTCCTTTCCTTTAGAACTCATGGTCACGTCTGTCATTCTGGAAATAGAGGCAGAACAATCAGAACTCACTGTTATCTCACTGTTATATAGTGAGTTCGAGGCCAGGCTGGCTATAGCAGAGAAAGAGTTTCAGAGAGAGAGAGAGAGACGGGGGGGGGGGGGGAATCACATAAGTTCAAATTGTGTTGCTATTGTGACAATACTAAGAGGAGTTAGAGTTTACATCGTGGGGGTTCTCCCCTTACATATTGATTAGATTAGTGCCCTTTTGGCAGTTATGGGTTCCTTATCTAGGTGTGTGGTCACCTATTTGCTCTTTTGGGTCTCTGCTCTTTATTAGTGTGTTACTGTCCATACTGAGGCAGCAAGAAGGCTCTTCCCACTTGGCACCTTGAAGAACTTCCCCAAATCTAGAATGAGCCAATATGTAGGGGTAATGTTTATAGGCACTGTGTAAAGATGTGTCCCTGCCCTTCCTTGCTTGCCTAAGGCATCTTCTGATTAGTTAAAATAAAAAGCCTATGGCCTATAGCAAAAGGCAGAGTAGAAGGTGGGACATCGGGCAGAGAGAGGAACTCTGGGAAAGAGTCAGGCGAGGGAGATTCGCCGTGGAGATGCGGAATGAAACTGAGGAGATGTAACCAGGCAGCAGAGCTTAGATGAGACTAAATGGAAAAATATAAGTGAAGAGTTGGTTGGGGAGCAAGCTTATGTTAAGACCAAAATCACTGTAAATAAATATAAACCTCCGTGTCATTATTCAGGAACTAGAGCAGGCATTGAAAGACCCACAGCTACAACAATATATTTCCAGTCTTTATAAATTATGCAGCCTCTGGAACTCTGCTGGGGCCTTCAAAACAGGCAGACAGCCACAGGCTTAGCAGACAGTGGAATCAGCATCATCTTCAGACGCTGAGGCATTCTTCTAGTCCTCCCGACTCTTGTTATTTCTCCAGACATTCTGCTTGTTTTTGCTTTAAGAAATAAAGGGTTTCTTTATCTTCGTACCTGATCTGTGTAATTACCAAGGCCACTATATACAGACACTAGATTCCAACTTCATTTATTGCTTTCTTCCTTCAGAGAGAAGTCTAAGGAGCCCTTCTTAGGCAAGAGGCCTCCTCTTCTTCCTCCTCTTCTTCCTCCTCTTCTTCTTCTTCCTCCTCCTCGTCTTTTTCCTCCTCCTCCTTCTACAAGGCCTTCTATAACCCAGACTAGCCTCGAATTTACTGTGTACCTGAAATTGACTGTGAATGCCTAATCTTCTTGCCTCATTTGTTTGTTTGTTTTTTCGAGACAGGGTTTCTCTGTGTAGCCTTGGCTGTCCTGGAACTCACATTATAGACCAAGCTGGCCTCAAACTCAGAGATTTATTTACCTCTGCACCCAGCCTCTTGTGCTGGAATTAAAGGAGGGTAGCCTGCCTCAATTTCTCTGGAGCTGAGATTATACACATGTGTCATCATGCCCCTGTCCCACCCAGGAATAGGATTTCTATCTAATAATCAGCCATGTTAAACTTGTTTCTGTCTTTCTTCTCCTGAAGTAGAAACTTAAGGGTTCTTTGGAAAGTCAGCTGCGTGAGATGGTGTTTTGCTGGGACAAACACTTGGAGGACCCTTTTACTGAAGCAGACACAGGTGAAAGGATGTTCTGCTAAAGTAAGCATGTGAAAGGACATTTGATGAAGGATTCTTTGCTAACACAAGCAAGTATTGCTCCACCTTACACTGAGCTCCATTTGTTGAGACTCCACAGAGAAACACACCAAAAAACTTCCGGTGATGTGCTGCGGCTTCTTGCTGCTTCCAAGGATTCAAGCTAATTAGCAGAGTGATATCAGCTGAGACAGACTCCCATGGAGTTTTGCTAAGCCAGACTCACATGCTGAGGCAAGACACATAGTGAGGCAAGATCTGTGGAGGACACATCATGTTTGGAGGGAGTATAAATAGGACTCCACGGACAGTGATGGAGGCTGGGTTAGGCTTGCTTACAGAGATAGCTGTTCAATGCTTGTTGGCCTTGGTACTTCTTGCTGACTTGTGCCAATTTGGCTGAGGCTTGGCTGTCTCTGTTAAGTAGTGCCACTGCTACTGATTCGTGTTTGCTTATCCTGATTCTACTGAACTGGACTGCTGGTATATCCGAGTGGATTGAGCTGCTGCTTTCCTGTGAACTGAACTGTTGATTTCCTGACAACTCAGATGAGATTTGCTCCAAAGAACCTTTCTAAACAGGTCCACTTTCCCCATATCCTTTCTTTCCCACTACTTCTGATGGGTGGTGGGCTAAAAGGGAGGTTAAAGCATTTAAGAACCATCATTAAAAGTAGGTTTTAAAAAACTGAAGTTACAGTCTGCCTTTAAAAAAAAAAAAAAACAACAACTCCGGGCAGTGGTGGCGCACGCCTTTAATCCTAGCACTTGGGAGGCAGAGGCAGGTGGATTTCTGAGTTTGAGGCCAACCTGGTCTACAAAGTGAGTTTCAGGACAGCCAGGGCTATACAGAGAAACCCTGTCTCTCAAAACAAAACAAAACAAAACAAAACAAAACAAAACAAAACAAAACAAAACAAAACAAAACGAGTTGACAGACCTAGTTGACCTAGTTGATAGCTAGGGCAAGGAGGAGGGTGAAACTTTTAGGCAGAGGAGTGATGCAGGGAGAAATAAGCAGAATCAGGGGATTCAAAACCAGACAGGGAGGGGAACAGACACAGACCAGAGTGGAACAGAAAAGTACAGAACTAGCCACATGTCAGGTTATAGGCTAGGCAGTCGGGTTAAATTAAATGAGCTAACTGGGAGACTGCTCAAGCAAAAGGCCTAACCTTTAAACTTTATTAATAGCCTCTGTGTTTTATTTATACTGCTAGCAGATTTGAAAAAGTTCTGGAATACAATTGTTCATGCTTTTCACCAGCCTTGTAACCAGCAGGCATTGTTGCTGTAATTTTAACCCTCAGGTTCAAGAATGATCTGTGAGGAGACCAGGAAGCCCAATGTATTAACACTAGATAATTTTCTTGGGGCTAGTAATATGGTTGTGACAAGAAGCAGCTAGCATTTATTTCAGCTTACAGTTTTAGAGGCTAGAGTTCTTGAAGATGGAGAAGGACATGTAGCAGAGGCAGAAAGAGGGTGGTTTCATCAAATGCTCAATCAGCAGGGCAACAACAAGAGTTCAGGATGAGAAGTTTCAAGGCCTCCCCTCAACGACCCACTTCTTATAGGTATGGACCCAAGGCCCATGCTAGCTGGAGACCAAGTGTTCAAGCACACAATACCATGGAAGCATTTCTCATTCAACGGACAACATCTGCCTAATCTGGAAGAAAGCTCTAAGTGCCAGCCAGTCTTTATTTCCTTCTCACTTCCACCTCTGGTTCACTCCATGTGTAGCCTAGTTTTTTTGCATGAAAACTACAGATTGTATTTAATCATCCCCCACATGATAACATCCTAAATTTTAAAGGTTTACTGATGTGTGTGTGTGTGTGTGGTGTTTACATGAGTGCCATACACATGTGGAGGTCAGAGGGCAACCTGTGGGGTTTGTTTGTCATCTTCCACCATGATAGTCTCATGTTCTTGAGATCTTCAGGCTTAGTGACAAGTGATACACACACACACACACACACACACACACACACACACACACACACACA
>NW_021620469.1:74323-101333 GCF_004785775.1 Grammomys surdaster | reverse complement strand
ACACACACACACACACACACACACACACACACACACACACACACACACACACATTGGGAGCCAATTCCTAGCAGAAAGTGGCTATCATCTTTGCAGCCATCTCAGGCCATATACCCTGACAAGAGACTTGTTTTCAACAGCCTACTACAGCTGAGCACACTCTGATAAACATCTTGTTTTTCTCACATATCTTGTTTTGTTGTTTAGTGCCCCCAGCTGCAAGGTGCATGTGGTAAAGTGTCTTTAGTGTGTTTCCCTACTTGTCCACAGCTGCAAGGCACGTGGTAAAGTGTATACATACCCATTATTTCCTTTCAATAAAGGGGACTCGAATAGACTCTCTGTCTTGTCTCCATTCTTCACGTCTCTTGCCCCTCCATCCCCACTCTCTCTTGGTAGACTCTGCCCCTAAATGTGGGGCAGAATGTGGGGCAGAATGGACCGGGTCACACATATATGCATGCAGTTTTATTGGGATACTACTTTCCAGTGGGTGAGTTTTAGTTCTCAAGGAATTCACCATGGTGGGGGGTGGGGGGAGTCAGAGAGGGGAAAGGGAGAGAGAGAAAGCACATGGATAGAGAGAAGGAAAAACAGGGAGAGAGACCAAAATGTCTGGATTATATAGGAAGGAGCCTCTGGGGGAAGGGCAGCCCAGCTCCTGGACTAGAAAGTTCAGGATTGGGGATGGGATATGCCAGGTAGGGACTGAGGGATGCTGGGGGGACCTGGAGGCCAGGTCTGCTTTGGGATGTAAAATATCCACCTCAGCCCCTTGTCTGAGCTCTGAAACCCAACAGTATGTACCTTTATCCAGCAGTCTTTCTAGTCTCATGATGCTATTTTAAGTATAAACTATTCAGTCTTGTGTCTTTTCTTTAATGCAGGGTACATTTGTTTAATTGGCAGTTCCTTTCTTCCTGTTTACAATTAATTATGTTTTAGCATGTTTTGTATTGGTACAGAGTAATTCCATATACACAGATTTTAAATTACTAATTTGTTGAAACATACTTGGTAGACCATGCTATTTACTCCTGCCACACCTTTCTTTTGAGACAAGTTTTATTATGTAGGCTGCTCTCAAACTTGATATGTAGCTGTAGATAACCTCAAGTTCCTGAAGCTACTGCTTCCACCTCCTCAGTGCTGAGGTCACAGGTATAAACCACCATGCACCACCATGCTTGGCTTTATTTCCTTTTATAAATGTATAGGTGCCGGGCGGTGGTGGCGCATGCCTTTAATCCCAGCACTTGGGAGGCAGAAGCAGGCGGATTTCTGAGTTCGAGGCTAGCCTGGTCTACAGAGTGAGTTCCAGGACAGCCAGGGCTACACAGAGAAACCCTGTCTCGAAAAAAACAAAAAAACAAATTATATATATATATATATATGTATAGGTAAGCCAGGTGTGGTGGCTCATACTTATAATCCCAGCAGCTCTGGAGAGTCTATGGCAAGAGGATCAAGAGCTCAAGGCCAGAGCCTCTGAGGCGTCTTATTGGGTAAAGGCTTGTGCTATCAGCCCTAAAGATCTTGGTCTTATCCCTAGGACCCACAAGGTTGAAGGAGAGAACTGACTCCTCAACTTATATTCTGACCTCCACACACCATGGTATACATGTACCTACATACATGAAATAGGTAAGTAAATAGATAAACATATTAATTTTGAAACAGAATTCAAGGCCAGTTTGGACTATATAGTAATATTCTATATCATTTCCCAAAATAAAAGCATTACAAAAAAATCTAAGTGTGTAGTTAAATGATTTTCAGATCTGTCAAAGCTATCACTTCAGTTGATTTTAGAACATTTCAATCTTTTCATAAAAAATATCATATTTTCTTCACTTTGCCACCTTTTTTTAATTGAGCCTCCCCTGGCCTATCTCCCCACTGTGACATGCACTGTACCTCCTCAGCTTTAAGGAACTGCTAAACAATTTGATATCTGTATGGATTCACCTATTTGGGACATTTCACATAAATGGAATTGTACAGTATATAATGTTTTGGGTCTAGCTTATTTCATTTAAGACAATCTATTGAAGGGTTGTCTATACATTTGTTAGAACTTCGTTCCTCTTTATGGCTGAGTAATATTCAATCATACGGCTATACCAGGTTTTATCCATTCATCAGTTGGTGGACAGTCTGTTGGTTTATAACTTTTTGAATTTATGAACAATACTGTTATGAACATTCAGATGCTTTATCTTTAAGAAGTTAAATATTTATTTATATATTATGTGTGTCATATTCAGAGGTCAGAGGACAGCTTTAGAGAATTGGTTTGACTCTTCCATCACATGGGTTTGAGGGATCTAATTTTGGCCACTGGACTTTGTGTCAAGTGCCTTTATTCTCTGAGCTATCTCAGCAGGCAGCAGGCCTTTTTTTTTTTAATTTACTTTTCTTTTATGGATGTGACTAATTTGCTGCATCTATGTGTACTATGTACAGCTATGTGCACTGCATGCCTGGTGCCTAGAGAGGCCAGAGAGGGTGTTAGATACCCTAGAGCTGGAGGTACAGTCAGCTGTGAGAAGGACACTGAGTCCACATCTCATTAGTTATGTCTCTGTTGCTGTGATAGTACACTCTAGGCAGAAGTAACATCCAGAAGGAAGAGTTGATTTGAGATTACCATTCCATAGAGATAAGCAGCCTTGGTGCCATGGCAGGAAGTGGAGAACTTGCAGCTTTAACTGCAATCATTAACAGAGAGAGTAAACTGGGAGTGGGGCAAGACCTTTAGCTCTCAAAATGCATCCCCAGTAACATGTTACCTCCAGCAAGGCTACCCCTCCTAAGCTTGCCCAAACAGTGCCACCAAGTGTCAAATATAAGTCTATGGAAGCCATTCTCCCTCAAATCAGAAAAAATATCCTCTGTAAAGGCAGCAAGTGCTTATAATTGATGAGCCATGTCTTCAGTTCCCTCTCTGATTTTTGAGACACGGTCTCATGAGGTCTCAGGCTGGCCTTGAACCTTCTGTTTCCCTCTCCCAAGTGTTAGGATCCCAGATGTGCACCACCATACTTGGATAATATTCAAATGCTTATTTGGTTAATTGAAACAGGTTCTTACGTAGTTCAGAATGGCCTAGAACTCAAGTATATAGCTGAGGAAGACCTTGAATCCCTGATCTTTCTATCTCTCAAATTCTGAGATAAGCATATACCTCAAGCCCTGCTCAAAAACCTCACGTACTTCAGGCTGGCCTTGAATTTACAAGGTAGCTGGGGGTAACTTTGCCTTCTTGATTTTTTTTGTCTACACCTCCTAAGTCAGAGGATTACAAGCTTGTGCCACTGCACCTGGTTTATGCTGTACCAGTGTTTTTCTACCCACAGGTCTACAGTCTTAGCCCTCAAACATTTATTTTACTGATATTATTATTTTGGATTATTATTATTTTGAATATTTTACTTTTTCATTTTTGGTTTTTGTTTTCCTTTCCTGTCCTCTTCACACCCTTCTTCAGAAAAGGTTTCTTTATTTAACTCTGGCTATCTTGTAACTCACTCTGTAGACCAGGTTGGCCTCAACACTCAGAGATCTGTCTGCCTTCCGAGTGCTGGGATTAAATGCTTGTGCTAGAATTCAAGGACAGACTGAGCTATATAGTGATACACTGGCAGCTTGGATTTATTTTTTCTCTTAATGTAGCCCTGGTTGTCCAGGAATTCCCTATGTAGAGAAGGCTGTCTTTGAACTCGTGATCTGTTTACCTCTGCTTTCCAAGGGCTTAGATCACCATACATTCAGCAGAAGAGACTGCTCAGACATAGGTTTAAGCCAATAGAAAGTCGTTATTAACTGGCTAGTGACTACATTGGGTGTTCAGGGTCCCAGCGTAGCACTGAGTCTTTTTCAGGGTGAGCTTTTAAGCACAAAACCATGTTCTGGGTTGACAGACTTTTGTTAACCAGAACTTTTAGCTAGAAGTGGAAAGACAGAAGCCAAAGAGCAAACTTAGTACATTTAGAGACTTTCTCAGAGCTATGGACTTTGATAGATTGGTCTTTGTTTTTGTTTTGGCTCGTGCTGCTGTCTACATGCTGTGTTTTATGCCTGAATGGCACTTCCATCATGGAGTCAGTTGTGTTGAGGTCTGGAGCTCTGTTAGAAAATGGTCATTATAAAATGAACTTTCAAACATAATTGAGTGTAGTTTGTATTTAAATTATCACATACTAACTCCACCCTAATGTTGTGGACTGACGTCCTCTTGCCATGACTTAGTACTTGCACTCTCGAACTCTGAGCAATTGTAATTATATATACAAGACCTGTGCAAGATTTGGCCTATTATTGTTTATCATATTGGTGTTAAGAGTTTCATAATCTCCTCCCCTTGTAGATGTATAGGCTGTTAACAGTTGGTTGGGGGAAGGGCTCACGAAATCCTGCCTCATCCCAAGAATATATAGGCAGTTAACAGCTGATGGGGGAGGGGTTCCCAAGGGCCTGTGGCTTTCTAAGAATAAGTAGGTAGTTAATAGTTGATGGGGGGTTGGGGGGGCTCCAGAGATGCTGCCCTCCAGGGTGATATAAAATATTATAACAGCTTCTGGGAAGACTTTTCTTCAATGTAAATTGCCTATGTTCTTGTAAGTAGTCATAATTAAACCCATCATTTACAAAGTTCTACTTGTGTGGACTCATTTCTTTGGTTTGACTTTGGTACCCTACCTGGGGTAAACAGATATTTTTTCCTCTCTCTAGGAGAAGTCCACATCACATGTGGTTCAGAATTCTTATAACTGGCTGGGTGTGATAGTACATGCCTTTAAGCTTTGTACTCTCTCTGCAGGCTTAGATAGGAGAGTCTCTGTGAGTTCTAGGGCAGCCTGGTCTACATATTGAGTTTCAGGCAAGTCAGGCTACACAGTGAAAGATTTTCTTAAAACAAAACGAAACAAAACTCTAATAACTTGTTAAGTTTTGTGGACAAAAGAAAATGATGGACAAATTATTATGTCTAATCTTCCACATATTTTATTTTTTAAAGTTTTATCAGTGTGTGTGTGTGTGTGCGTGCATGCATGCATGCACATGTGCACATATTGGTAATCTTTGGACTTATGAGGTATAGGCAAGATCAAGAGTCCAAAGTCATCTGTGATGGTTCGTATATGCTTGGCCCAGGGAGTTGCACTATTTGGAGGTGTGGCCTTGTTGGAGTAGGTGTGTCACTGTGGGCATGGGATTTAAGATCCTAGTCATAGCTGCTTGGATGTCAATCTTCTCCTAGTGGCCTTCAGATGAAGATGTAGAACTCTCAGCTTCTCCTGCACCATGCCTGCCTGGTGCCATGCTCCTGTCTTGATGATAATGGACTGAACCTCTGAACTTGTAAGCCAGCTCCAATTAAATATTGTTTTTATAAGAGTTGCCTTGGTCATGGGGTCTGTTCACAGCTGTAAAACATCATCCACAGCTATAGTGTATGTTCCAGGCCTGCCTGGAGTATATGATTCATTTGAGACGTTCTTGGTGGCACATGATTATCCCAGGTTTTGGGAGGTAGAGGCAGAAGGACCAATAATTCAAGGTCTTCTTTAGCTACATATTTGAGTTCTAGGCCATCCTAGAGTGTAACAATCTGTTTTAAATAATCAAATAAACACTTGAATATCTTCCAGGGAAGGTGATGCACACATGTCTTCTACCATGTGGGTTACAGAGATTGAACTCAGGTCACCAGAGAATTATGAAGTATAAGATAGCAATAACACCAGGGAATTGGTGGCAGTATAAAGCTGCTCCCCTGTAAATAGCTTGTGGAAACCAATCAATGTTTATCACCTAAAACCACTTCTAACAATAAATTCAGTGAGTTGATTTAAGATAGGACCCTAATATCTCCATTAGACTCCTCCTTCAAGGCTCAGGGATGTATTCAGTAGGAGGACAGATTGTAAGAGCCAGAGGTGGGAATGACTCCAAGGAACACCAGGACTGGCCTTTCAGAGAGTCTGATACTGAACTTGTAGGACCTGCTGGGGTTCAAATTTCAGCACTGTAAGGGGGAAGCAGACATGGGGTTCCACTCATAATCAAGAAGCTATTTGCAACTAGTGTCTGCTGGCAAACAGAAACTCGAGTTTTTCCAATGGAGTGTCAAAGAGTATATCAACCAACCTTCAGGGTAGGCCAGGTGCCCAGGAGTATTGGCCAACACAAACCAACTCCATGCTTTTCTTGTGGACTTTTATTTTTCGTTTTCATATTATTTGGTTTTTCAAGATAGGGTTCCTCTGTGTAACAGCACTGGCTGTCCTGGAACTCATTCTGTAGAACAGGCTGGCCTTGAACTTGGAGATCTGTCTCTGGGCCCAAGTTTTGAGATCAAAGGGGTGTGCCTTTCTTTTTTTTGTCTTACCAGTTTCCTATTTGTTTTCTTTCTCTTTTTGAGAGAAAGAACAGGAAGTTGGGGCAGGAAGGTGATGAGGAGGGTTTGAGAAACTGGGGGAAGGGAAAACATGAAAATATATTGTATGAAAAAAATGTTAAAGAAAAAGAGCATATGGCCCTAGATGGCATATTCTCATATACTTCCATGTTGTCAGTGGATTGTTTCATTCCTCATATTTATTAAGATGCTCCTTGCTCCTTTTTTTTTTTTTTTTGAGACAGGATTTCTCTGTATAGCCCTGGCTATCCAGGAACTCACTCTGTAGACCAGGCTGGCCTCGTGCTGGGATTAAAGGCGTGCGCCACCACTGCCCGGCTAAGATGCTCCTTTTGTGATAGTGATATCAAGCATGTTAAAGTCAAATGGTATTGTGAAATATGATATTTCACAAGTTTAGTGTATTGAAAAAAAATAATTTTCTTACGAAAGTTTTCTGAAAAATACTCTCTGAAAAGCTGATTCATATGTGTTGTAGTTTTTCTTCTTCAACTGGTAAAGCAGAGCAATGTATGTATGGAATTTAAACGAGGGTGAAAGCACTTTTTTATTGAAAATGTTTCTACCAAGTTATTCTTTGTAAATGGTATCAACTGCAGTCTACACATTAGTCTGAGACCTTAATCAGTAACTCACTTTATTAAAATTTTCATGTTCATTATCATCCTGAAGAGCTTTAAAGTGTAACGTCATATGACTCATTAATAGGCGGTATTGTCAATTTGGAAATTCAGAAGTCTAATTTAGTCCATCCATTTGGCTGGGGAAGCAAGCAAGCAAGCAAGCAAGCAACCAACCAACAATATCTGTTGTAATCCCGCTAGCAACCACCAGGGCGAGGTGCATTTCTTAGGTTACAAGGAGTCCTGAAAATCAATAGCCAAGTCTTCGGCCAAAGGCGTAGGTGTAGACGAGGAACAAAAGACCCTCGTGCCGCCCTCCAGCGACTCCGCTAAATGCTCCCAGTGGGACTCCCGTGAGAGTCACTGCCCACCGGGCCAGGACTGTAGCGAAAGGCATGTGATGTCCCGAGGCCCTGTCAACGTGGAGGACAGGCGCCGGGCAGGCCTGGGAGCGCGTGCTCGGTTAGGCGCCGACGGCCGAGCCCAGACAGCCCAGGTCCCAGGGGCGTGAGCCCGCTAAGGGAGCCCGCGGCTCCATCTTGCCCGGCGGCAGTCTGGGGCCCGCACCGTCGTGTGGCCCCGCCGCAATCCAGGCGCGCACGCCCTTAGCGGCCGAGGGGAAGGCCTATGGTAGAGCGGATCCGGCTCGTTCGGGCCAAGTTTCTCGTTCCCACGGGTTCGGTTCTGATGGGCCCCAAGTTTTCCCAACAGATCCCACAAAATGGAGGCCGACGTCTCCTTTCGCCGCAGCCATGGCGGAGGTGGGACACTCTTCCCACGGGCCAGGCAAGGTGGAAGCGTCTGCACGGCCGCCCGCACACTCGTCCCCTAAAAGCTGCAGCCGGGCTCGCCCCCTAGGTCCGCCGCAGGCACTGCCGGGCTCGCCAGTCGCCGGGGCCTGGACAGGGAGGACGCGGGGACATCGAGGCCGCGTCTCTCCTAAGGCAGAGTGGTAGGGGGCCGCGGCGACCGTCTGGAGGCCAAGGCCCAGTGTCCAGCTCCCGGCCCGCGGGAAGCCTCGACGACGATCACCGGCCCCAAGGCCGAAGCGCGAGCGGTATTGCGGGCAGCGCCACCCGGGCTCCTGACCCCGGCGGACCCCGCGAGTGGGGGCGGGGCGGGGCGGGGCGGGGGCAGCGAGGGAGGGAGGGAGGGAGGGAGAGAGGGAGGGAGGGAGGGAGGGAGGGAGAGAGAGAACGGGCCGGGCCAGCCCCGGGCTGTAGGGGGGGGGAGGGGGGGGGGGGAGGGGGGAGGGGGCGGCCTGCCCGAGGGCGTGGCCCAGGTCTGACGGACAGCCGCTGTGACTACCTCACCGAGGAGGATCCTGAAAGACGGCCGTCTGGGCCAATGGAACCTGCCCGAGGCATTCCGGGCCGCCCTCGCCTTCCGCCAATGAGCGTGAGGAGGGCAGGGCCTCCCCGGGCTCCGCCGCGCCGCCGCCTCCTCTGCCTCCTCCTCACCAGCGCTAAAGCCGGGACTGGACCGAGCGGAGTTGTGCGTGTCGCCGAAGGGGGGTGGGCCGGGGGAGGGGAGGTTCGTTCCGCGGAGCTGCAGCCAGAACCGGGTGAGGCTTCTCCCCGCTGTCTTTCCTGTCGAGGGACGCGGAGAGTGGGGGTGGCTGGGAGCAGCGCAGCCTCGGGAGGAGGAGGCGGAGGCGGGGGCGACTGGGGAGGCGGAGATGGGTGAGGGCAGCGTCGGGAGCCTCCCACCGAGCCGGGCTTAGCAGCCCGCGGCGGCCGGCATCGCCGCTGCTGCGTCTGGGCCTCGGGGTGCGCTGGGGGCCGCGCTGGTGTCCAGGGCGGCTTCGCGTGCGGCCCGAGGGGTGAGGGAGCGCGGGCGCGGCCGGGCGGGCTGATTGAGACGGTCGCCGGGGCGGGGGGCGCGGGGGCCTCGGGGTGCGGGCGGCGGCGGCCGGAGGTCGCGGGGTGTTTTCCTTTCTGTGCTGCTGGCGGGCGGGCGGGCGGGCCGGGGAGGGGCCCTGTGGCCCTCGGTCCTGGGGGCCGCACTCCCACCCTGCCTGCCCGACCGAGACCCCAAGTTTTCGTTGGCAAGGGACGCCTTTTAAGTCTTGCCGGGTCCTCTTCGTCGCTGGTCTCCTCCCCGGCGCTGTGCTGCGCGGCTCTGGCTCCTCACGTATTGTTTGGCTGGGTCTCTAATGGCGGACGGGGAGGCAGCGCTGCCGGTCTCCGACTGCAGGGGGGGCAAACCTTGGGCCCAGGGCAACAGCTTGGGGCAAATATGGGCAATATCAGACCATCGTTGACATAAACAGTTTCTTACCTGAAAATTGGTGCTGAGTTTGACTGGAATGACGGTGGTGGTAAGATTTGAGAGGGAGTGCAAGTCCCTTGCTGGCGTCGGGGCAATGTTTGCCCTTCCCCCTCCCTACCCAGTAGCAGGCTTGATGCCTTCAGGTTCCTTTCCGTGCAGATTGTCGCTTACACATAGGTTTTGGCCCCAAATAAAATACTTCACTCCACTTGGGTAGGAGTGGGCCGTTTTGCGTGTGCTTTGGGGTAATAATAGAAGGGCCGAACCTCCTTGACCTCTTAGTCCCTTCTCTGCCTCCTCCTGGTGAAATAGGCTTGGTGCTCCTACTAGATTGAATGTTCATCCATTTCTCTCTCTCTCTCTCTCTCTCTCTCTCTCTCTCTCTCTCTCTCTCTCTCTCTCTCTTTTTTATCCCAGGTCCAGAAATTTCGTTCAACCCTATCTGGTGCATCTTTGGCAGAAAGTGAGGAAAACACCATTGTGAGTCCTTTGCTTCTAATTTGTTGCTTATTACAGAGGAAGGACATCGTTGGATTATAGGGGTTCATCTATGGGACTTGGCCCTCCTGGTTTTTCTTAAGGGGAGGAGCCTTCTCTTGGGTGGCAGCTGCTCTCGGGGAGAAGCTCTAGTGATGCCTGGTGAGGCAGCTGGGAGTGGGCGCTGCTGTTTCCACCGCTGCAGACATCACTTCTGCTGCTGCAATACCAACCCCAGCAACCAGACGATGGGCTTCTGCAGCTGCTCACGTTACGGGCGGAGGAGGGGTGTTGTGAAGGAGGGCATATTTCTGGTGCCCTCTAGAGTTACAGAGTGGGAATTAATGTTATTTGGTTTGAAGTACACGCAACCATTTTTGACATTTTTCTTGTCATAATGGTTAGTGGACCTCAGGTATTTGACAACTAGAAAGAGCTGCTTAAAGTGTCTGATCTGAATGACAGAATTTGACCATTAAGGTGGATGTGGTTAAGAAAGAACACAATATCTGTTCTTTGTATCTGTTGTTTCATCTCAACTAGTAGCTGCTCAGACCTGTGCAGTCCTCTACTTAGTCTTTCATCTCTGGTGTTGACCAGTCTTCTATTACATCACACTTCTTATAAATTTCCAAAGATTTTTATAGCGTGGAAGTGCATGATGTGTTTGTGTTGGTGCACATGCCACAGCACCAGCGTGTAGGTCAGGACAACTTTTGGAGTTGGTTCTACCCTTCACTGTTGAATCGGTACTGTGGATCCAACTCAGGTTGTTAGGCAAGTGCCTTTATCCACTCAGCCATCTTGCCAGCCTTGTCACTTATTTTGAGATGGGGTCCCAGGCTGACCTTGAACTTTTGTTGCATAGCCTAGAATGACTTTGAACTTACGATCCCTCTTTCTCAACTTCCCAAGTGCCAGAATTACCCTTGTGCCCTCTTGCTAGATTTATGTGGTTCTGGGAATCAAACCCAGCTTCCTGCACTCTAGCAAGCACTTCAACTGTGCTACATTTCTACTCCCAAATATTACTCTTGAGCTCAGTGCAGCTCTGGTTGTTACTTGTATACTTTCAAGGGTATAAGTATAGATGCTTATGGTTTCCTTTTAATGTGTATGATTGATTTACTTGATTTAATGTATGTGAGAAATACATTTACTTGTTGGCCAAGGATGTCAGAAAAAGGTATGGGATGTTGTGAGCCACTGTGGGTACTGGAAACCGAACCTTGTAAGAATAAGTACTTTTAACTGTTGAGCCATCTCTCCAACCCAATGTTAGACGTTTTAAACTTGTATTAAATAATTTAATCCACAGGAGAACTTGGTAGTATAGCTAGTATTTTTCCCTTCTGAATACTGTTTTTATTCTGAATTTGCAGGAGGAAATAGCCATAGAAAGATACTGGGAAGTATTTAGTAAAGCAGATTCTGAACATAAGCAGTGTGATGACAAAGGCCAACATCAGCAACTGTACTTTATGTCATAGATCTCAAATTTCAAAACCAAGTCAAAATAACTGCTTCTTGCTTGGAAGTAGAAACATAAAAACGTGCTTGAATTCTGTTTCTTTCTTTTTAAAAAATAGAAAATGTCAGGTGGTGCTGGTGCACACCTTTAATCCAGCACTCAGGAGGCAGAGGCAAATCTGTGAGTTTGAGGCCACCCTGGTCTATAGAGGGTAACATGGGCTACATAGAAGAACTCTGTCTGAGGGGTGGGAGAATGACCCATAGTTAACAATTGGTATTTATTTATTTACTTATTTAATTTAGGCTAGGATTATGGTCCAGGCTGGCCTTGAATTCACTGTGTAGCACATGATGTCTTTGGACTGTTCTTTTTACCTCTTTTTTTAGTTGGTGGGGTTACAGGCATGTGCCACCATGACCTGCTTCATTTAGATTTTTTACTACCTTATTTCAACACCAATAGAGGCTGTTTGTATCAGTATAATTTTTTTGCAGTGTATGTCTAGATTAGTCTGAAAATGTGAAGGAACTTTATTATTATTTGAGATGAGGTTTTGCCATATAGTTCTGGGACTCACTTTGTAGACCAACTCAGAGAGAACTCAGAGAGTTACACCTGCCTCAGCCTTCCAAGTACTGGGATTTCAGGTGTCTACCTCTATGCCTAGTTTGATTATAAACCTCTAATGAATGTGAACTCCTTTTAGGAATTAAGTCATTCAGATACATTTCAGTACCTTTCATGTGGATGCTGTTTATATTGTCATGAATGATTAACTTATCTTCCCTCCCATTTTTCTTATATTTTTGATTGTGAGCTTAGCCTTTAACAGCTGAGCCATCTCTCCAGCCCTCCTCCCCTTTTTCTTAGTTGTGGTTTTTGTTTGGTTGTTTTTTGAGACAGTCTTGAGGAGTGTGAGTGAGAGAGTGAGAGAGAGAGAGAGAGAGAGAGAGAGAGAGAGAGTGTGTGTGTGTGTGTGTGTGTGTGTGTGTGTCAGTGTCAGTGTTGCTCATGCTGGCCTAGACTTTACAGCAGTTCTCCTGCCTCAGTCTTGGTGCAAGGATTACCTAGGATTATAGGTATGTGTCACTGGACATGGCCTGACTCTGTCAGTCCTTTGTCAGTCACTTTGGTGGTCCACAGAAGCTGACATAAGAACATTTCCAGCTTGTATGGATATGAGCTTGTCAGACCATAGATTTGTATAATTGTATTTATTTTGTAGGCTTTTATTCTGTTTTGCTTGTTTGAGGTACAGAAGTATACAAAACAGTGCTATTGTGACAAAATGAATCTTTGGCTCTTATAACATGCTCTGGTATTACTATGATAGAAAAAAATGTATGAAATACTGTAACTCTTTGTTGTCAAAAGATGTGGTAAAGTTTTATTTTTGTCTCTTTATGCTTTGATATTTGTCCCCATCTCACTGATAACATTAACACATAGTTTATTATGTTAAATGGTACTTATTATAAGAAGTTGTAAGAGTATTCACTTCTGTATGTCTTTAGGGACTGTCAGGAAAGCTCAAACTAATTTCTTATCCTGCTGGAATTAATATGTGTGATCGCCACAGTGGTATCTTGATACCTTAAGAGAGATACAGGCAGACAGAGACAGACTGTCTTTCTGGAACATCTCTCATTAGGAAATAGATTGCCTGGACTCCATGCTTAGTAAATTTTTATTTGAATTTTACTTGGTTGATTTTGTTCTGTTACTAACAGTATATAATAAGGATTTTAGATTGACCATATTCAGATCCAGTAGCTGTACAGATCCCAATACATGTAACTCATAAAGTAGCCAGTGAGAAAGAAGATAGTGCGGTTGGATAAATGCATGAGTTTCAAGTATGAGCTGCAGAACAACATTGACTGTGTTTTTTTTTTTTGTATACAATCTAGATAATTTTGCTGTACCTAGTTGGATATTTTAGTTTTAAAATAATTGACATTTTTAGTTTTTTTTTTTTTTTTTTAAAAAAACAAACAAACATAGAAACAGCAACTGCATCTTCATTGGTGCCCGTGCTAAATTCATGGTAAAAAGATAGCTGATCATCTTAAAGGGTGAATTATAACATACCTTTTATTTTGTTTAAAAACATATCAGTTTAGGGACTGGAGAAGCGGCTCAGCGATTAAGAGCACTGACCATTTTTCCAGAGGACCTGCGTTCAGTTTCCAGCACCCACATGATAGCTCACAACTGTCTATAATCTGCTTCTAGAGGATCTGGCATCCTCACACAGATGCACATAAAAATAAATAAATCATCTAAAGAAAGGATACGTATCAGTTTAAAAATGAAGTTAAAATATTTAGCATTTTTTTTATTCACCATTAAAAATCCATTTTAGTGTTAGAAAATTGATTAGGTACCACAAATACTTGATCACATGGTATGATTTGTGTTGTTGTTGTTTTTTTGTTTTTTGTTTTTTGTTTTTTTTGTTTTTCGAGACAGGGTTTCTCTGTATTTCTCTGGCTGTCCTGGAACTTACTCTGTAGACCAGGCTAGTGATTTGTGGTTTGTTTGTTATTTTATTATTGTTTTTTCAGACACAGTTTCCTATCTTCTCTTGCTGTGATTAAAATACAGATCAAGAAACAACTTAGAGGAGGAAAGGATTTATTTATTTTACACTTCTAGGTCACAGTTTATCATTGAGGGAAGTCAGGGTAGGATCTCAAGCAGGAACCAAGAAGGAATGTTGCTTGCTGGATTGTTTTTCTCCTCTCTTTCCCTCTTTTCCTCTCTCCTCCTCCTTTTTTTTCTTTCTTTCTTCATAGAATTTCAATATATAGCTTTTCAGGCTTTGAACTTCCTATGTAGACCAGACTGCACTCAAACTCATAGATATCTGCCTGCCTCTGCTTTTGGTTCTAGAGTGCTATTAAAGGCTATGCAGTTATGCCCTATTCAGCTAGTTTTATACAGTTTAGGCTAGCCCTCCCTGCTCAAAGATGGTGTTACAGCCTAGAGTTGGCTGGGCCCTTCTACATCAAACACAAGTCAAGACAATTCCTCACAGACATGGTCAGGCACAATCTGATCTGGGCAGCTCTTCAATTTGATACTTAGATGACTCCAGGCTGTGTCATATTGACAGTTGAAACTCAATAACTAGGATACTCCATTCCTTGTCTATTTGACACACAAACATATCACTTGAAGCCATAGCCTTTCAACTCTTTCCCTGTTTCTAATATCTCATTAATATTATAAAATAAAATGTAGTCCAACTTTCAAAGTCACAGTCTTTAAAAATTTCCAATACTTGAAAAGTTTAATCTTTTTAAAAGTCCAAAGTTTCTTAACTGTGGGCTCTATAAAATTAAAAACCAGTAATATTCATTCTTACTCTTGGTGGGAGGAACTAGGCATATTTATACTCAGATCAAACCAAACCCAAAATCCAGCAGTATAACTCCAAATTCTGAAGCTCAGTGTTTGGCATCTAAGACTTAATTACCTTCTGAACTCCAAAGGGCTTGACAGCTTACCTCTTCAGCTGGGTCACCCATATCACATATAACTTGTCTTTTAGGGCCAGGCCAACTCTCCTTCATTCACACTTGCATTTGTTCTCTGCAGAAGTTTTATTGCTATGGATCTAACACATTCTAGTTCTCCACTGCAACTGTGACTGCACTTTCATCTATGCCTTCTCCTGACCTCTCTCTATTGACTCTGCCTCTGCCACATGGTGCCAGGCCTCAGCCACTTTCCATGAACCTCTCAATCCTGCAAGTTTCATGCCTTCAGAACCAGTACTAAGTGGACTGATTCTTCTGAGTTGCCTAGTTCTGGCTACCAGTTGGATAATGCAGCCTTAATATCATGTCGAATCCACCCCCCCACACCCCCCTACCCCCGTATGCTGACACTGAAGAAATAACTGCCTTGAAGAGTTGCCTTAGTGATACTGGCCTCTTATCCATCACTAATGATTATTCAGTCCTAGCTGATCAGGAACCACAGAATGATAATTCAAAATGCAGCACAAACAATACTTTTAAGAGTCTTTGCTTCCCTCTGAAACTCCAGACAAGACAAAAGTTTCAGCATTTTTATCTTCTAAGCTTCATTTATAGCCATTTATTAAGCACTGGTTTGCAATGGCTTTCTAACTCAAAGTTTGAAAATTCTCCATAATTCTCTAGCTAAATAGTCCAAAAGCATAAAAAGCTTCCAGATTCAGTTCTGTTTTGTCTTTTGTTGTTGTTGTTGTTGCTGCTGCTGTGTTAAAAATACTCTTACCAAGAGCAATTTTGAAGAAGAAAGAATTCGTTTGGCTTATACTTTTAAGGATATATCCCATTGTTGAGGGAAGTTGGGGCACAAACTGGAAGCAGAAACCACAGAACACTCTTCCCTTGCTCAATCTCTGGCTTGCTCGTATGTTAATGTTTATCTAGTTTTCTATTTTGGTTTTTCAAGGTAAGGTTGACTATCATTGAATTCACTATGCCTTGAAGTTACAGAGATCCACCTGCCTCTGCCTCCAGAGTGCTAGGATTAAAGGCATGCCCCACCACTGTCCAGCTATCTAGTTTTCTTAAACAGCCCACTCTCACTTGCCCCAGAGATGATGTGTTGCTGCCCATGTTGGGCTAGGCCCTCCCATATCATTCATCAGTCAAGACAAGACATGGCACAGACCAAATTGATTTGAACAGTTAACTCAGCTGAGTCTCTGCCTTAGATTACTCTAGACTATGTCACATTTGCAGCTGGGACTGACTAGGATACAGGGTATCATTGTGTCTGTATTGACTTCAGCCTCCTTTCTGGGATTGCAGGAGTTTGTTAGTTTGCCTGACTAGGATTTTCCTATATTAAGTTCCTAACAGTCCATTGAAAATTAGAAGAAATAACTTCTGTTTTTGGCTATGAATAAACCTTTCTTTGTGGCTATAATTGTGTGTATGTGTGTGTGTGTTGTATTTATTTACGTGTACATTTGGTTGTGTGTGTGTGTGCGCGCACACACACATGTAGGCCAAAGGTTGATGTTGTTCTCTGTCATAATTTTTGAGGCAGTTTTTCTTTTCACTATATTTTTGGGTAGGTGGTACACACCTTTAATTCCAGAACTCAGAGGCAGAGGCATGTATGTCTCTGAATTCAATGCCGGTTTGCTGTACATGAGTTTCATGCTACCTAAGGATACATAGTGAGACCCTGTGTTAAAACAAATAAATTAAAAACAAAAAGATAGTATCATGGTGTGGAGAGATGACGTAGTGATTAAGGTCTTTTCCTGCTCTTTCAGATGACCATACATAGTATAATATAAAAGTATTAACTGAATCTTTTTATCTTTGTCAGTATAATAAGATAATTTATATTTACTTAATACAAGTAGTTCTTTTATTCTTCTTGGTAGCTTTTTTTAAGTTTTAAAAAATTACTGTTTTATTATTTTATGTGTATGGGTATTTCATCTGCATATTTGTGTACTATGTTTATGTCTGGTACCCATGGAGGCCAGAAGAGGGTGTCTGATTCTCTGTGGCTGGAGAGTTACAGATGTGTGTGTTACCCTTGTGGATGCTGGTAATAGAATCTAGATCTCTGGAAGAGGAGCCCAGTGCTCATAACTGCTAGACAGACCTCTTGGTGCCTGTTTTCAACTGTTTATGTTCACTTTAACTGAAAAGTACTATTTTCAGTTAAAGTACTATTTGGTTCCTATTTCCTGACTGAAATTTATGAATCTCAAACGATATCTGTGCTAATGAGGTATTTCTGATGGCTGGCAGTCCTGGTGGTTTCAGAATGTGGGTAGGGCAAGGGATTGGTAGTTGGAAAGACCAGGGTATAGTAAGAGAGTTGGGATTTTTCAGTTCCAAACTGTTACTTCTGGGGAAAGGAGAGAATAACAGTTAACTTTATCATCAATGTTCACAAGAAAAGGTTCAGGGAGCTTTTAGAGAGCCCTGGAGGATAGCACTCGAGAAGGAGCATGGGGCTCTTTTGCTCTTGTTTTCCAGATCTCTGCTATAGTCTTCAAAATATCATTTATATAAAGTAAACTGTTATGTGTAAATCCCAAATTGAGTTTTATGGATAGTTTTAGCAAAGTTTGGATCTAACTAGAAGATCTTGAGGACTCCCAGTTTAGAAACATGGTAAAACAAACCTGTGGCTTGCAATCTGACATGGAAGATACATACATGAGTCCTCAACCTATGGGATCTGATGTCTCTAGAAAGATGGTATCAGAATAAAGCTGAATCAGAAGGTATCTTGCCAGTGTTAGGGGAAGCCCTCCTCTACATTTGGTCATAGATTTTCTGTATCGATTTTTCAGTGGAGGTATTGGAAAAACTTTAATGTATTTGTTTTTTCTCCTAATTGATCATTCTGTCCTCCCCATATAGTTAGTTGCCTTTCTTTTTTTTCTTTAAAAATTTGTGACATTTAGGGCTGATGAGATGGCCCACCAGTTAAGAGCACTGACTGTTCTTCCTGAGATCATGAGTTCAAATCCCAGCAACCATATGGTGGCTCACAAACATCTGTAATGAGATCTGATGCCTTCTTATGGGGTGTCTGAGGATAGCTACAGTGTACTTACATGTAATAAATAAAATAAAAACCTTTGGGTCAGAGAGAGGGAAAAGGGAAGGGGGAAATTTGTGACATTTAAAAAATATTTATTATTACTTAAAATTTTAGGTTTATTTTTATTTTATGTGTATCAATGTTTTGCTTACATGTATATATGTGTGCCATGTGTGTGCCTGGTACATACATATACATAGACACACACATATAATGCATGTGCATACCTATCTTAATACAATTTTTAAAAAGTCATTGAAAATTCTTCATACCTTGATCATTTTTTTTTTCTTCCCCTCTCATGACAGGGTTTCTGTATGTAGCCCTGCTTGTCCTAGAACTTGCTCTGTGGACCAGGCTGGCCTTGAACTTAGACTTCTGCCTGCCTTTGCCTCTCTGAGTACTGAAGCTTCTGATTTTGTAGCTTCTGCTGCCTAAGGGTGAGCTACAGGTGTGGGATACCACACCAGCTTTATGCTGGGGTGTCTTTGTCTTTGGTAAAAAAAAAAAAAAAAATTTAATAGCTACGTTATTTTACATTTCCAACAGTGCTAAGAAGATTTGATGTTTTTTTCATTCTTTTCAGTAATTAAAGTTACATGTATTTTAATATGTGGTAAAAAATATGGAATATTTTGAAGGACATACTCTGAGTAGAATAGAAAGCTTGCACATTTACTTAATGGTAGTTTTTCAAAGAAATGACAGCTGACTTGTAATGGATATGATTCTCTCCTTCTACTTTATGTGTTTCAGGTGGTTGCCAAACCTTTTTTTTTGTTTTTTTGTTTTTTTGTTTTTTCGAGACAGGGTTTCTCTGTATAGCCCTGGCTGTCCTGGAACTCACTCTGTAGACCAGGCTGGCTTCGAACTCAGAAACCCTCCTGCCTCTGCCTCCCAAGTGCTGGGATTAAAGGCATGCGCCACCACTGCCTGGCTGGGTAGTTTTTTAAGACATATCAAAATGTAGCTCAAGCTGGCCTGAAACTCTCACTTAGTTTCCAGAGCTCTGAGATTACAGATAGCAGGCCATCAAGTTGAGATTTCTTGGTTTCATATCTACGTTTGCCTAATGACTGATAATGAGCCATCTTTTGATTTGGTTATGGGTTGTTTGTGTGTCTTCAGGCAAAGTGTTTCATTTGTTATGGGTTGTTTGTGTGTCTTCAGGCAAAGTGTTTCATTTAAGTACACAGTTCATTTTAAGTTCTGCCTACACCTACCTACCTATGTTTCCTTGTTTTTTTGATTCGGAGGTGTTTTCTTTCTGCATTGTCTTCATTTCCTTGGTAATATTCTTTGCACAATATTGTGAATCTTGAATAGTTTAGTATGTTTTTTCTTCTTACCTATTTGGTGTCATCCAGAATGACAAATTCAGTGGCATGAAGTTAGCTTTCAGAGTTTTTTTTAGTTGACTTCTTTTTAGATCTTGCTTCTTTTTGAGTTTTATTTATGTATTGTATATGGTATAAATAAAGGACCAGTTTTTTGAGATTTTTCTCCCCTTCAGATTTATCTTTCTGTTTTTTGTTTCCATATGTGAAAGAAAGCACAAGACTGGCTGTAAAAGTAACCCTTATTCTCCTGCAGTAATTGTCATCTTGGAAGCTGACTGCTTTCATCTGCTAACTTGGGCCTAGTCCTGGACGCTTCTAGCCTCTGTAGGCCTAGAATGTTTTCAGCCTCTGAGAATTACTGCTGAATAAACTCATCCTTTCTAACTCTTTCTGAACTCTGTCTTCCTGGTTCAACTCAGCAGTTTTAGCTTAAACTCTTTTCTAAGCTGATTCAATCTGGCTCTTCTCTCTTGGCTCCTCCTGAATTTCTCTGCTTGGCTTCAGACAAACTTTGTTAATATGTTCTAATTTTCTGGCTTCTCATTTTCTGCACGTTCTCATTCTGTCTTCAGGTGTGTCTAGCCTGGTCTCTGTCTCTCTGCACTCCGTTTCTGTACAACTGTCTTACCCCTTTCTCTGCACTGCTCCTAAAGGAGCTTCCCTTTCCTCTGTCTTGTCAGGAGAGTTGGGCATATCCTAGTCTGTCAGATTTTCTCTGACTTGTAACTTTGTCTGCCACTCAGTTAGACATCACTTTCAAACATGGGTGCTTTCTTCTACAAACTAATTTTACTTCATTGTTTGATATTAAAAGTGTATATTAGTGTTGTGTCTATATTCAAGCCAGAGAAATTAAAGGTGTGTGCTAAGGCTGAGCCACACCACAACCAGAAACAGGTTTTTCCAGTAATCAACACAATCTTGAGGTTCACAGTGTGATCAAACATCCTGTAACCACTGGCTATAATAATTTCCTCTAGTTCATCCATTTTCCTGTAAATTTTTTTATGCTGGGATATTTTTTGTATACCATATTCTTTATTCATTCACCTATTCACTTCTCTGTTAAGGACTTTTAGATCTGTCTTTTTTTTGTTGTTGTTGTTGTTGTGTTTGTTTTTTGAAACAGGGTCTCTCTGTAGTCCTGGCTATATTGGGGTTTGATATATAGACCAGGTTAGCCTCTCAGTGCTAGTGTTGTGCAAAGATTACAAACTAACTGTAAGTTACCTATAATGTGTTTGCCAGAGTTATATATCCAGGTAATTCTGGATTCAAAAAGCCAGTTTGGAAATGTTCTCTTTTTCTTTTCATTCTTGTCATCATCACCCTCACCACCACCACCAGCATCATTGTCGTTGATTTTTTGAGACAACATTTCTCTGTGCTGCCCTAGAACTGAGATCTACCTGCCTCTGCTGGGATTAAAGGTTTGTGCCAAGACTACCTGGGTCCATTTTCATTATTTTTAGGAGAGGTTTGAGTTGTTGTTGGCTATTTTGAATTGGTAGAATTTATAAGTAAAGCTATGTCCTTATTTATTTTTAAGATGTATTTATTTATTTTATGTATATGAGTATGCTGTAGCTGTCTTCAGACACACCAGAAGAGGGCATCAGATCCCTTCATGGTTGTGAACCACCATGTGGGTGCTGGGAATTTAACTCAGGACCTCTGGAAGAGCAGTCAGTGCTTTTAACTGCTGAGCCATCTCTTTAGTCCTCCTCCTACCCCCAATTTATTTTTTGCTGAGATGTTTGCTGAGATGAGTCAGTTTTTACTGACTTAATCAACTTTGAGTCTTTTAGATCTACTCAGATTTCATATTCTTCCTTTGTATGAGTTTTAAGGATATTTTTTCATTTTATCTTTGTTTTCCAGTTTGGCATATAATGAATTGCTTGTGTTATTCTTTAAAAATTCTTTTTCTGTAAAACTAGTGACACCCCTATTTTTATTTCCCATTTTAGAAATTTGAGGATTTTTCCCTTTTAAATAGACAGTACTTTTTTTTTTTAGTATAGTTTACTTCTTTCTCTAAAGAATCAACCTTCGCTGTTTTTCCTATTTTAATTTTTGTATATTTCTACAGTATTTATCATCGTCATCATCATCATTTCTTTTCATTATGAATTCATGCTTAGGATGCTTCTTTTGTTGTTGTTGCTATTTCTTTGTTCCTTATTGATTTGAGAGGATTTTTCTTTTCTTTTTTTGTTGGTTCTTGTTTGTTCATATACTCCAGGCTGACCTCAAACTCATTGCATAGCCAAGATGACCTTGGAGCCTTACCTCTGCTCTACAATGCTTGGATCACAGGCATGTGACAGTGGACCTGTTTTTTGTGGTGCTGAGGATAGAGCCTGTCGTTTCTTGAATGATAAACATGCACTCTTTATCAGATCTTTATCTGATATTTGTATTGATGGATATTATTTCCAGAATAGTGCTATACCGTGATAATAAAGATTATTCTTGCCAGGCAGCGGTGGCACATGCCTTTAATCCCAGCACCTGGGAGGCAGAGATAGGTGGATTTCTGAGTTCGAGGCAAGCTTGGTCTACAGAGTGAGTTCCAGGACAGCCAGTGCTATACAGAGAAACCCTGTCTCGAAAAACCAAAACCAAAAAAAGAAAAAAAAATTATTCTTGTCATCCTATTATGATATTTTAAATATATTTTATTTAATATTTTGTTTTGCTACATTATTTTACAACTCATTTTTCTATTTTATTAGGGATTATTTTAAATTGATGACATTAATTGAAAGCTATAGTAGGTACAACAAACACATTAGCTGGTACTCTTGTAGAAAATGTGTCTTAGCCTCCTATGACTCCTTTATGGTACATATAAGATCTTTAGGTAGGTTTCTAAAGAGGAAAGTGTTCTTTTTCTTGTTTCTTCTTATTTTAAAATTGAGACAGGCTTTCACTGGTGGTAGGCTTGTAAGTGAGAAGATGATGATAATTTGCTTTTGAGACAGGGTTTCACACTGTGACACTCATGCTGGGCTTCAACTTGGATTTCATGAAGTTAAGCAAGTTATGGATAATTGTTAGCAAGGTATGAGTGATAGTAAATTAACTGTAATCAAATTACCTCCTGTTTATGGTTCATAGAGTAATAAGACATTCATATATTTTTTAAACCTGAATTATCTTTAATAAGAAGTTTAAATTAACGGGAAAATAGAAAGGAGTCACTAAAGCTGAAGTCTGTTGGTATATAGCTTTGCTTATTATGACACCAAAGAGGAAGAATAAAATTTAGAGCCAAGATCTTCCACTCACAAAGTCATAGAATGATTTATGAATTCTCAATTAGTAGAAATGTTGAAGTTTATCTGTAAATTGTCAATGTATTTCCACTATAAAGCTATTAGCACTGCTGAACACTTATTATATTCAACTCTCACTGTAAACCTTTTGATTTCTTCACCAGTTAATGGGTACTCAATTTATACTTTTCAGCTGTTTTAGAATAAGGTTTCTGACCATCAATTATACATTTTCCTATTGTTATCTCTCTCAATATTTATTTTTATTGATTGATTGATTGATTGTATTTTTGAGACAGGTTCTCTGTGTAGCCTTAGCCATAATGGAACTAGCCTTATAGACCAGAGTAGCATCAAACTGCAAGGCCCTCCCTATCTCAAACGTAAAAGCCAGGGATCCCCCTCCCTACCAATAAATTCAGCTTAAAAAATAAAAACCATGTGATATAAAAATTACGAAAATGATAAACAGTGAACACATTCTCTACCCCTGTCACCCATTAGTTGAAGTGATAATTACATTTATGTCTTCTATCCTATTAGCTCTTTGTACTTTATGATTTTAAGCCAGGCTTTTAAGATTTACATAACCAGGGGTTGGGGTGATGGCTCAGATGAGAAAATGCGTGCTGCACAATCATGCTCGCATGAGGACCTGAGTTTGAGCACCAACATAAGAAGCTGTGTGTGCCTGTCATCCTAGCAATGGATCCTAGCAATGGATCCTAGCAGGATCTTTGGAACTTGTTAGCCAGTCAATCTAATCAAATTGGTGAGCTCTATTAGTTAAGTGAGAGATTTAAAAATTGAGGTGAAAAGTATTGGAGAGATGACTCAGTGGTTAGGACTGCTGCTTCCTATTTCAGAGGACTTGAGCTTGTTCCTTGGCCTCATGTTGAACAGCTTACAGCTGCCTTTCACTCCAGTTCCAGGTTTCACTCCAGCTCCAGGACATCTGATGCCTTCTTTTGGCCCCTGTGGGTAACTGCACACATGTGGCATACATTCAATACACATACCCATAAATAAAAATAAAAATGTTAATTAAAAAAAATAAGGTAAAGAAAAATTGGCCTGGGATTAGATCAAGGTGTCAGTAGTACCAAGCTTTCTTTGGAAGCCCTAGTACCTGCCAGCCTTTTTAAACTGGGTGGTTGTGAAAAACTAGTAAAGATTTCTGAATGTCCAAGGACCAAAAAGTCAGTGAGTTCCAGGTAAAGATTCCATCTTGAAAAATGAAAGAGAGAGAGAGAGAGAGAGAGAAAGAGAGAGAGAGAGAGAGAGAGAGAGAGAGAGAGAGAGAGAGAGAAAGAGGATACCTGATGTGGATCCCTTACTTTCATATTATCATGTTAGTTTTGGAGTTTCTGCTGACACGTAACTATTTACATTTTGAGCAAACTTTATGGAATAAATAGCGTATCTCTAGAAAGTGGCAGTGGAAGTGTAGTATTTATAATTACTGAAAATTGGCTGTGTTCCTTGTATATGGATACGTAAACTACAAAATGCTTGAGACCACAGAAGATTCTGCAGGAGTCTTATAACAGAAAATAAATGTCTTTAAAAAGAAAGTCACATACTCACATTTATATTCTTTCATTTCCCTGAACAGGTTCTTTGGCATGGACACAAGTTCAGTGGGAACATTAGAATTGACTGATCAAACTTCTGTTTTACTAGGAAGTACAGCCATGGCAACTAGTCTCTCGAACGTAGGAAATTCATTTAGTGGCCCACCTAATCCTTTAGTGTCTAGATCTAGTAAGTTTCAGAGCTCATCAGTGGAAGATGATGATGATGTTGTTTTTATTGAACCTGTACAACCTCCTCCATCTTCTGCACCTTTGGTTGCTGATCAAAGACCCGTAACATTTACATCTTCAAAAAATGAAGAGCTACAAGGAAACGATCCCAAAATTCTTCCTTCATCGAAAGAGTTGGCCCCGCAAAAGGGCAGTGTAAGTGAGACAATTGTTATTGATGATGAAGAGGACATGGAAACAAATCAAGAGCAAGAGAAGAATTCCTCAAATTTTATTGAAAGGAGACCTTCTGAAATTAAAAACAGAACAAATGATGTGGATTTCTCTAGTTCCACTTTTTCAAGAAGTAAAGTAAATGCAGGAATGAGTAACAGTGGTATTACCACAGAACCAGACTCTGAAATTCAGATTGCTAATGTTACGACCTTAGAAACAGGCGTAAGCTCTGTGAGTGATGGCCAACTAGAAAGTACTGATGGCAGAGATATGAACTTAATGATTACTCATGTAACATCCCTGCATAACACCAGCCTGGGAGACGGCTCTAACGGACTTCAGTCCAGTAACTTTGGTGTGAATATACAAACGTACACCCCATCTCTAACTTCACAGACCAAGGCTGGAGTAGGACCTTTTAATCCTGGTAGGATGAATGTTGCTGGAGATGTATTTCAGAATGGAGAGTCTGCACCTCATCATAACCCAGGTAAGAAGTAATATTCTACTTCATAAAAATGAATTTAATATTTTGTCAGGTACCTTTTTCATTGAAATAAAAGTGTTATTTAGTACCTTCATATAGAAAATGTTTTAATTTTGCTAACATTAAAGTTTAAAATTTTAATGAATTGTGAAACGTATAGTATTTGTGAAGTAGAATATTAGTAGCAGTATGATTTTGCTTAATGAATTAAAAATGCTGCATAAATTTATCATATTTTTATAGATTGCTTTTTGCTAATATATTAATGTTAAATACAAATTAGAACAAAAAGATTAATAACATACTTAAAAACATTGTACAATAAATTCTGCTTAGTCTCTTATTTTTCTGCATGTTTTTTATGTTTTTCATGTTTTTATTAAAGAATTGACTAAGATTTTTTTCCTATCTTTTGAAGAATGCAAAACACAGTTTTCAGTTTTAAATTATTCTAAGGGATGATTGACATGCAAAACTGTAACTGTTTGCTATATTCAACTCGATGACTTTGAGGCCTTGTGCTTTGTTTGCTTGTTACTATCTTTGTTCTTTGAGATCGGGTCTCACTCTGTAGCATTGACTGTATTGGAACTTGCTGTGTTAAATCAGGGTGACCTTGGACTCAGAGAGATTTACTTGCCTCTGTCGAGTGCTGGGGTTAAAGGCATGTGACAGTACACATGCCTTGTGTTTGTTTTGATTGCTCATTTAGTGTTATTTTTTATTTTATTTCATGTTTTCTGGTGTAAGCCCTTCATTTATTATTTAGCAAAGTTGGTATATTTTCCTTTTTTTTTTTTTTTTTAATTTTTTTCTGAGTCAGAGTTTCTCTACATCCATGGTTGTCCTGGAACTCACTCTGTAGACCAGGTTGGCCTCAAACTCAGAGATCCGCCATTCTCTGTCTGCCCCTGCCTCCCAAGTGCTGGGACTAAAGGCAGGCGTCACCACTGCCTGGCTAAGTTGGGATATTTCTTGACTATTGGAAGTTCCCTTTTTATGAGCTGCTTTGCTCTTTGAAAAATATTAAAATACAAATATTATAATAACGAGCCTTAGCTGGATGTAGTGGCACATGCCTGTAGTTTCAGGCCTTGAGAGATAAAGGCAGAAGGATGAGGAATTCAAAGCCATCCTCTGCTACATAGCATATTTGAGGGCATCTTAGGCTACAGTGAGACACTGTCTTGAAAAGGTCTCTCTTCAAACAGACCAACATACAAAACTGGCCTTTTCACAAATAACTGTGTATGTTCCTCTTTTCATGAAGTTATGTCTTTCTACCTCAATTTCTATGTTTTTATCTCCACTTCATTATATAGTTTCATTAGCCACTTTAACACTTAGGAATTGTGTAAAATTAATGTGGGATAACTAAAATGTAGGTGATATGCAGTGCTCTTTGATACGAGTTTTTAAAAACCAATTTATTTTCTTAATGTGCATGAGTATTCGCCTGTGTGTGTGTATCTGCACCATGAGCTTGTGGAGGACAAAAGAGGGAATAGAACCCCTGGAATTGGAATTATATAGATGGCTGTGAGCCTCCATGTAGGTGCTGGGAATTGAACATAAGTCCTCTGAAAGTGCAGCCAGTTACTCTTAACCTGTAAGCCATATTTCCTGCCTGTTATTTTTCTTTACTTACTTCAACATTAGTATCTGATTAATAAAGAACATTTGCAAAATGCTTAATTAAGAATGAGAGGCAGGTACATAGAGAATTTGAGGCTACCCTGACTCAAAAAAGAAAGTTATAAAATCTTGCTATTTATACCAATTCTTCTACTGGTGTTATTTGGAAAAATGTTACTGTTATTTCATTATCTTTTTATGTAAAACTGAGGGTTTAGATTGTCATTCTTGCCTATTTCTAAAATGTTTTTAAATATTGGGAGAAGTGAAAACCTGGAAGTAGGGGAAATGTAAGAGCTGATATACAAAGAAAGCCATATATTACTCCGCAAGCATTAAGTTAATTTTTTTCCCTCCCTCCCTCCCTCCCACCGCCCCAGCCCCGCGCCCCGCGGCCGCGGCGGGGGCGCCGGGGGGGGGAGGGTTGGTTGGGTAGA